>NC_066617.1:24321166-24696005 GCF_025201925.1 Gopherus flavomarginatus
TTGGCAATTGCTGAACAGAAACAATAGTTTCTCAATTGACTCTAAGCAGCTCTGTCTTTAAACACTAGGAAGGGGAGAGTCAAATGATGTCTCGGACACCTTAAGCAGCATCTACACCACCACATGGGAACACTGAACACTAACACACACTACTCTTTCTTTCTTTCTTTCATACAGATTTGACATCCCTACCCCTGCATAACAAGTGAGGTTCAGTTCCAGGTGACCCCCTCAATCAGCACATGCTAAATACAGTTCTGCTGCCCTTTACTTCTACAATATGGATAATAATATTTCACTATCCCTGCTTTCAAATTTAAATTTTTTTATTAAAGCTAATGTTACATTTATATAGTACATAGGTTAAGGAAAGAGTGTCTGTACATCTGGGTGTAGCGCTTAGATTATCCAAAAGCACAAAATCTGGTTTAAACGTCATAAAATACATATATTACATAATCTGTAATAACCCAAATTTAGGTGAATAAATTTAACGATACAGTTTAGATATCAGAATCTGAATACTTGGATACATCACTCATGAAAAGTTATACAGAGAGTTGGTTTTAAAATGTAAATATAGAAATGAGTGTAGACTGTTCCTCAGTAATTGAGCATTTAGAATAGGTTGTTCTTTAACAGATATAATTCATTAGAGAAGTATTTCAGTTACTTTCCAATTTCGCTTCTCATTAGCACTCCACCTTATCTCTCCTGGTATTGTTGATGTCTGGTGATGTGTTCTAGGTCAGTGGTTCTCCAAGCTGGTCCGCCGCTGTTCAGGGAAAGCCTCTGGCAGGCCAGACCGGTTTGTTTACCTGCAGCATCCACAGGTTCGGCCGATCGCGGCTCCCACTGGCCACTGGTTCACTGCTCCAGGCCAATAGGGCTGCGGGAAGCTGTGTGGGCCGAGGGATGTGCTGGCTGCTGCTTCCCACAGCACCCATTGGCCTGCAGCAGCGAACCGCAGCCAATGGGAGCTGCAATCGGCCGAACCTGCAGATGCTGCAGGTAAACAAACCAGCCCGGCCCAGCCCGCCAGGAGCTTTCCCTGAACAAGCAGCAGACCGGCTTTGAGAACCACTGTTCTAGGTAGATGTCCCTTGACTATCTGATGGCATCCGACACCATAAGCGTAGCACTGACCAATTCCGCATTCTTGCAATACTCGCTCATTACTGGGGTCCCATGTGTCCAGGGCTCCGATGATCAGCGCGTGAGTTTGAACCTGGTAACCCCTAGCTTTCAAGGGGTCGACCAGAGGGGACTATTTCTCCAGCTTTCAAGATTGGGCGTCACAGAAAGCCGGGGTCTTCTTTTCAAAGGGAACTATGATGTACATCATGATGATCTTCTTCTGGTCCTTGGTCCTTGGTCCGGTTGCAGTTGGCTGTCTGTTCCGGGCATGTTGGAGGTCACGGCCACCTTCCCTGTGGGTGACGGGATGGCTCTGACTGGGCTATCTTGAATGGCATTGTGGTGCAGCTGCCAGGCTCTGGAATTGGGCTTGCAGCTACACAAGATGTGGGGTAGCATCTCATTGGCATATCTACACTTCCTGCATTGCTTGTCCCGATTCTAGTGGCAGATGGATCAATTCAATGGGACATAGTTGAGCCAGGCCCTGTGGATGAACCTTCAGTGGTCAAATCAGGTGAAGCTGCCCCTGGGGAGGCACCTGCTGGCATCCCACTTTCACGTCACCTTGAAGGCCTCGCCCTGGTCCAGCTTCCATTTCAGGTTTTCTACATACTGCCAGCAGATGGAATCCTTCAAGGTCCTCTCCAGCATGGTTCTAGCTTTTGAAGGGATGATTGTGTGCTGCGTGTTCTTCACCTGTGGCCAGGGGCAGCTCCAGGCACCAGTACGCCAAGAGTGTGCCTGGGGCGGCAAGCCACGGAGGGCGCTCTGCCGGTCACTGCGAGGGCGGCAGGTAGGTTGCCTTCAGCGGCATGCCTGCGGAGGGTCTGCTGGTCCCGCAGCTTTGGCAGACCTCCCTCAGGCGTGCCGCCGAATCTGCGGGACTGGGGACCTCCCGCAGGCAAGCCATCGAAGGCAGCCTGCCTGCCGTGCTTGGGCGGCAAAATACCTAGAGCCACCCTGGCTTGTGGCACTAGGACTCCCAGCTCCTGGTGTTTCTTGCACCACGTCCAGCAGCAGCCAGTATGCTTCTCCAGTTATCACCTAGCATTGCAGGCATGAATCCAAAGCGAAGCAAAGTCTCCCCTGTCTCTTCCAAATTTGCCTTCCTGGGAGCTGCTCAGGTAGCCGGTGACATCTTGGTTGGAGGAGATCCTTTTGCAATTTGCTTCTTGATAACATTCTGCATAGCAATTTGCACGATGTTCCTCACCATGGCATCCGGGCATGTCAGAAGGCATAAGGTGTGAGTGATCACTGCAATGTCGCAAAGATCACACATGTGAGGGACTCTGGCACTGCCCTGCCTGTGCAAGATGTACACCAGTTCATTGCTGGCTCTCTGGGGAAGAAACATCCACTTCTTCACCAGCTGCCTGGTAATGTTGTCTGCCTTGTTAAGAGGTACCTTTGCCACGGCAGATCCCTTCAGGACGAATGAAATTCAAGGGTGAATTGCAACCCAAACCCAGCCAAAATTGATCACTTTGGCCAAGCAGCTCCATCTGCTGAACATGGAGGCAGAGCAGGCGTTTCTATGCAAATATAATCTGCTCCTGAAGTTCCCCCTCCCCCAGTTCATCACTAGATTGCAGGGGTGAGCTTATTCACACTCTGCTTACACTAGACTGGACAACACACTAGAGGGCAGAGAGTAATGGAGCCATGAGCAATAGGCATCCTGGAAGGCATTCTCCCATCTGATATGGCCATTTTATGCTGCAGCAGCAGCAGCAGCAGCAGCAGCAAAGAGACATGAGGCCCCCCGATCCAGTCAGGAGAGAATTCTGTAGGTTCAGCTTACAATGCCATCTAAGCTCCTCACTGCAAGCCTTGGCACAAGGGGAATGTTAGAGGTAGGGTAGGGATGGGGCCACAGTGGGATCCATAGGCAGCTTGAGAAAGGCTTCCATAACTTTGGACTGTCTGAGGTACTTCAGGGCCACTCAGAACTGGGAGAGCACAAACGTGGCTTGAAGCCACCTTAGTTTCCCTCCACCTGAGCTGTGCGTTCCTTGCTGTGCTTCTTGGAGGCACAACACACAATCTCACCCTGTAAGTTTATACAGGAAAAACTTTGTCAAGACAAGCATGACTGTTCTTTTTGATAGAATGACAGAATTCTGAGGGAAGATGGCTGAGGTAATATATTAGATTTTGGCAAAACATTTAAGGCTGAGTCACATGGAATCATAATTGATAGATAACGGAAATAGCCTTGGATAAAAACACTGTCATGCTGATTGAAAACAAGTTAAAAGACCTTAAACAAAGGTTGATGATAAAGGATAAGATACTGTGGAGAAGAGTCTAGCGAGGCATGCCTGATTTTCTCTGTATATTATTTAATTTTGAATTTTGTTTATTTTAGGTTTATCATTTATAAATTATCTTATAAATGTTCCGTGTGCTCCAAAATACAGACCATGAAAACATGCTTTTAGTAATCTATACTTGCATGTGTATTTTTCACGTACCCAAAGCCAGATAAAATAGATCAGCGTAATACTTGCAATTCATTCTCTTCTTATGCTTTAAACTATAATAACATTTCCTGTAGGGAAAACAGAGAGAGACCTCATGTTCTAAAGAGCTGAGCTGGGTTGTTGGCTCCATCCACAAGCTGACTGTTTCGTAGTGGTGCATAGACTTTGTATTAGCCTTGTGTGAATTTCACCCAAACTATCTAATCTCCTCCAACCTATTTGCAAGTATGAAATTAGTGGGACGCTCCTGAGAACTGAGGGTTTTTCTACAATAAAATTAAGCACTCAAGTCATATCCAGTATTAGGCCTTAGATAGAAAAAAGGGAGAAAGAATCAAATGTGATCTCACTATTTTGTGATATTTGCTGTGAAGTTTTTCTGGATCTATACTCTGAGAAACTCCTTTTTGTACTTGTGCATGTGGGAAGAATTCAGGGCTAATGAGGAATCCGAATTGACAGCACCTGCAAGTTGAAGTCCTCTGGATGTCCACAGAAGGTATGAGCCTTAACACTACAAGCTTCAGCACGTTTCCCGGTCAACCAACCCTGACCTGGAGGGACTACTTCTTTGTGGAAGGGAATACCATAACCTGTGTGTTCTGATTACCAGACATAAATCAGCCCGTTGTGGATTTGGGAGGGTTCTCATGGGACCAACTGGGAATTGGACTGAGACCACCAAACCGCTATCCGAAGGCAACAAAATCAGCTCAATGAGTTACAGAAGAAAAGCCTGATATCTCTTCACTAATCCTGTTAGCTATTCAGATCCCTGGTGACAGAGTTCTAACAGCATACAGAGTTATTAACAAAAATGACATGTTGGCAGATTTAGTTTGTTCACTCATTAGATTTAGCTGCCACATTTAAAAATAAACCCAAGTCTCCTAACTGGGATCCTTTCATTTACATAATCACTGCTGTGACCCAGAGGTGATAATGGAATTTTAATAGATCAGAACAAAGTACTCAGCATTCTTTGAAGGCTAGAGAGGAGTACTGGGAGCTGTCTACAAATGATCTAAAGATCCCACTCCTAGCAATAATGAACTAACATAAACATTGGAGAGAGAACGCTATGACATTCTTTTGTCAAGGAGCAATATCATAATAGAGGCTAAAGTTAAGGTTAATTATGTTGTTAAAGCTACCAGAGGGAATTAGACTTCCCAGCTGTTTGCAAATCAAAATAGCAACCTCTTCTTAGACCGGAGGTTTTCCTTGCAACACTTTATCTTCACACAGGTCAAATGTTGTTCTTAACCGTGATGGCACCAGATACATTTGGCCTTAAAAATTCTTGGTTGGCTAGGATGTATACTGTAAGAAAGGTGGCCATGTAAAATAGATGAAGAATATAGCACTGGTGACACATGTCAGCAACCGTAGATTTCCTTATGTAAGATCATTGGACTCCTGTGATATTTCCTATTGCTTGTTACATCCATATTAAGACCAAACTGAGAGCCATTCAGTCTTTACTCAGGCAAGGAAAGTAGGCCATGTAAAATAGATGAAGAATATAGCACTGGTGACACATGACAGCAACCGTAGATTTCCTTATGTAAGATCATTGGACTCCTGTGATATTTCCTATTGCTTGTTACATCCACATTAATACCAAACTGAGAGCCTTTCAGTCTTTACTCAGGCAAGGAAATGAAAGGGCTAAGTTTTCAAAAGTGACTGGTGATTTTGATTGCCTCATTTTTAGGTACCAAACTGATGGCACCATAAAGGGGCCCGATTCTCAGAAAACACTGGAGTTGGCCCCCTCAAAATTTACAACCCAATTTAAAATCAGAGAGTTTAAAGCCAGAACGGTCACATTTTATCTGACTTCCTGTATATCACAGGTCACCAGCATCACCCAGTCACCACTCACACTACCCAACAACCAGAATCCTACCAAAGTATTACAGCCCACAGAAGACTAAACTATTGTGTGCCACATGTAGAATATGAGGTACCAAGATGCGCCAATGCCTGAGGCCCCTGTAATGGAATGGAATTGATTTAGTGAGATATGTCCAGATTATCCTGTTAACTGATGCATCCCATGCTGCAGAGGAAGGCGAAAAAAACCCATAGTCACTGCCAATCTGATCTGGAGGGTAATTCCCAATCCCACTTATGGTGATCAGTTAGACCCTGAGCATGTGAGCAAGAACCAGACAGCCAAGCACCCGAGAGAGAGAATGATCAGTGCCACTTCCAAGCCGTGGGCACACCCTGTCCAGGGTCCCATGTCCAGCTGCAGTCCTCCCTGATGCTTCAGTGGAAGGAGACAAAAACCAAAAACCCACAGACTAAATGGAGGTAGGAAAGGGAATCCCTTCCTGATCCCTGCAGGTAACCAGCTAAAACTCTGAAGCATGAGATTTTAATCCCCCCCCCCCCCCCCCCCCCGCATAACAAGCAACCTTGCCATACAATCCCAATGATAATTTACTGGTCACTTTTGAAAATTAAGGCTAATAGAAGTACTTGCATGAGTCAGGTCTCTAGACTCTGACCCTAATACTTCATGGAAATGTCACCGTAGCCTCTCTGCTCACTGAAAGTCATTTAATGAGATAAAAGAAGAGAGTGAACTGTCTACTTAATGCTAAATCTGCCCTCCAATACAAGTGTGCAGTTCTCCTGGGGGATTTAACTGGCACAGAGACTGAAGGATTGTTGATGCAAGAAAAGTTGCATGTACATATCAGAACAGAATTTAGCCTTTAGTGTTTTGCACCTTAATGTTTTCAGTCAGTACCAAACAATTATGTCTGACAAGCTGAGACAACAGAGTGGGCCAGCTGTGCTTTTTGAATGATACATCATACTGGCAAGGGTTTCATTCATCACAGATCTGTGACCAAAATCTTCACTTAGTTGGTTATATATCCAATACAGACAGCAGCACCCTTACCCACCTGCCCACCCATATAGGGGAAAAGATAACCTCATTATACAATATAAACCTAGCAAGAAACCTAGCTGTTTAATTATTTAACCTTCTTTCCCCCTTAAGCCTAAAACATTAACATTGCATGTTAACATTTAAGCCTCAAGGCCACGTACTGGTCTCGATCTATAGTGCAACGCCCATTGATATCAGAGTGAATATGTGCATATGAATCCAGGGCAAACCGATATGTCACTTTAGACCAGTCGTTCTTGTGGGCTGCATATGCAGCTCTCTATGTATTATGCAGGCTGCATCCATGCAATACATATACTATCTGTATGGCACTGAGGATGTCACATGGGCTGCAGCTGTGTGCTGATTAGGTAGCAAGCGACCCTGAGGCCACAAGTTAAGAACAACTGCTTTAGATCTACATTTATCAAGAAAATGCTGTGGTGGGAGTAATTTCAAAATAAGGATTGCAGGAACTGTTATCAAGACGGAGAGAGTCAGAAGCATCAAGGGATCATGGTGCTTATTAGCAATATCACTAGTCCAGCTACACCACCCTGTCCTGTAATTTTCTGTTAAATAGATTAGTGATCTGTCCCAGATATACAAGTCTAGAGGGCTACTTTATCTTTCATTTCCAGTGGCAATTAAGATTTTTTTAAAATAATATAAACATGGATCTCAGAAGAGCTGAGCAAAGAATTCATAGCAAATAAGTTATTTGACTATAGTTTAGCTTCTCATTCTGTTCAGCTACAAAGCTGGCAGTGAGCCCATAAATATCTTCCAATATTCTCAACTTTACTATGACTAATTCTGGTCTGTGATTGTTTTGCGCACAGTTCTATGTAAAGGTTTGTCTACACAGGAAATTCTATCAATATACATAAGGTATGAATTTAAACCAATTATAGTTGTACTGGTATAGCCCCCTGTGTGGATATTCTTATTATGGTATAAGAGGGCCTTTTTTTTGGTTTAGTTTATGTTGATAAGGGATTTAAGCTAAATAACTTTATTTTAAAATGCCACTCATACTGAAATAGTGTCCACAAGGGGTTTACACCACTATAACTATATTGGTTTTACTCTACCTGTATAATTGCACCAATATAACTACATCAGTTTAACTATACTAGTATAACTATACCTGTATTACTGGTAAAACTTTCCTATAAAGAGCAGCCCTGAGTGATGTTCAAATTTTGAGCTACTTCAGTTAGTTTTGATTGGATACACAGATCCCAGGTTATTGCTTTTGTTGCCTGACTGGATAAACGCAGTGCACGATATCATGTTTCTGGAGTAAATACTCACATGTACAAGTTCAAAGTTAGATTTCTGCAAATATTCTCTTATACTCATGGGTGGCAGGTGAGCCCCCCCTCCTCCTTTGGGGAGGCTAACCCACTGGCCCCACGCCTTCCACACCCACTGTGGCCAGAGAAGCCCCAAGGCCTGCCCACCCCAGCTGCCCCAAGCCACCAGATGGCCTGCTCCAGCCACACCATTCTCTCTTATATCTCCCCCGATTTTCATTCTTTTTCTTCATCCTCCTCCTATATTATAATTAATGGGAAGTAAATGAAAATAAAGTGAGGTACCTTGATTGAGGCAGGGGGTTGGGGTGCAGGAGGGGGCCTGAGGGTTGGGCTCTGGGAGGGAGTTTGGGTGCTGGGTGCTGGCCCTGGGCTGGGGCAGGGGGTTGGGGTGCAGGAGAGGGGCAGGAGAGCGGTGCTTACCTCGAGCAGCACGGCTCCTAAAGTGACCGGCACACACCCCTCTGGCAGTGGCTCCTAGGTAGTGGGGGAGGCAGGGGGTCTCCATGCTCTGCTGCACACAGGCACCGCCCTTGCAGCTCCCATTGGCCACAGTTCCCGGACAATGAGAGCTGCAGAGTCAATGCTCAAGGAGGGCTGCAGGGACATGCTGGGCACTTCCGGGAGAGAGGCAGTGCAGAGGGAGGGAGGCAGAGTGGACAGGGATCCACCTTAGCCCTGCTGCTGCCACATCTCTGTGCACCCCTTGGGGAGTAGCAGGTCTCCATATGCTGCCTGGGATGGGGGCAGCATGCAGAGCTGCCTCCCTGCCCCCACCAGGGGCACACAGAGACATGCCAGCAGCCGGCTGTTTCCGGAAGTGGCGTGGGGCCACAGGGCATGGCATGCTGGCAGCCTGCCTGCCTGAGCCCTGCTGGTCAGTTGGCCAGAACTCAGGGACAGGTTGTCAGATATTTGTCCTGCATTTGGGGGACCCCCTGTCATTGGGGGCCCCATGCCACCACATGGTTTGTTTCATGGCAAATCTGTTCCTGCCCATAAAAAACTTCCCCAGAGATCTGCTCACAGTCACTGAGAACTGGCCAGTCACACAGAGCCATCCACATGGAGGCCTGTTATTGGATTATTTATTTATGGGGACACTCATCATGTGCTAAGCACTTTCCATACATTCAGGAAAGGATAATCGCTGTCTTGAGGAGCTCACAGTCTAAGGACAAACAGATGTGTAGACAGAGATTACATTAAGGGGGAAACAAACAGGAAGTCTTTATACAAGTCACCTAAACCCACTGTTGGCAGTATCAGAGGACTGGGCTTTAAGGGAGGGATTTAAATGTGGACAAGATTAGGAGCTTTCTGAGAGAGCTCAGAAAGGCCATCCCATGAAATAGGCACAGACACTAATATGTGGGAAGCTGACAAACACACAGCTGGGCTGAGCATTGGTGGAGAAGAGGTGGCAACACAAAGCTCAGTGTGGGTGATGCAGTAGGGAGAGGCAAAGTAATTTAGAGCTTTGAAGGTGGGGACAAAAAGATTAAATCCGATGCGATAGCGGGAAGTGAGTGGAGGGATTCAAAGAGAGAAGTACTTGTGGCACCTTAGAGACTAACAAATTTATTTGAGCATAAGCTTTCGTGGGCTACAGCCCACTTCTTCAGATGCACTTTTTCGTGTAGCCCACGAAAGCTTATGCTCAAATAAATTTGTTAGTTTCTAAGGTGCCACAAGTATTCTTGTTCTTTTTGCAGATACAGACTAACACGGCTGCTACTCTGAAAAGAGGGAAGTGTTATGATCAAATAAACAGGCAAGGAAAATGACCTTAGTTCTGTGGCCCAACCTCCGGGTTGCTGACAGCATGCTCTGAAATGCTGCCAGAGGCTTCCTCAAGCATGGAGAAGCTCCTCAAGGAAGTTAATACATCTTCAGGCTGCATTAGCATTCCTGTGCCTTTCCTGCCAAGTTGGGTAGGGTATGAGGCAAAGGTGGTGGAGTAGCCTTGTACATCAATGATGAAATTAAATGTAGCGAAATAAGAAGCGATGGAATGGATAAGACAGAGTCTGTCTGGGCAAAAATCACACTGGGTAAAAAAGCAACTAGAGCTTCCCCTGAGATAGTGCTTGGGGTGTGCTACAGACCGCAGGGATCGGATTGGGATATGGATAGAGACCTCTTTAATGAAGTAAACACAAAGGGGAAATGTGTGATTATGGGGGACTTCAACTTCCCGGATATAGACTGGAGGACGAGTACTTGCAAGAATAATAGGGGTCAGATTTTTCTGGATGTGATAGCGGATGGATTTCTTCATCAAGTAGTTGAAGCACCTACAAGAGGGGATGCCATTTTAGATTTGGTGTTGGTGAGCAGTGAGGACCTCATAGAAGAAATGGTGGTAGGGGACAACCTTGGTTCGAGTGATCATGAGCTGATTCAGTTCAAACTAGATGGAAGGATAAACAAATGTAGATCTGGGATTAGGGTTTTTGACTTCTCGAGGGCTAATTTTAAAGAGTTAAGGAAATTAGTTAGGGAAGTGGATTGGATGGAGGAATTAGTGGATTTAAATGTGGAGGAGGCCTGGAATTACTTTAAGTCACAGCTGCGGAGACTGTCGGAAGCCTGCATCCCGAGAAAGGGGAAAAAAACCATGGGCACGAGTTGTAGGCCAAACTGGATGAGCAAGCAACTCAGAGAGGGGATTAGACAAAAGCAGAAAGCTTACAGGGAGTGGAAGGAAGGCAGGATCAGTAAGGAAAGCTACCTTGCTGAGGTCAGAACATGTAGGGATAAAGTGAGGAAGACTAAAAGCCACATTGAACTGGAACTTGCAAAGGGAATCAAAACCAATAGTAAAAGGTTCTACAGCCACATAAATAAGAAGAAAACAAAGAAAGAAGAAGTGGGGCCGCTATACACTGAGGATGGAATGGAGGTTAAGGATAACCTAGGCATGGCCCAACATCTAAACAAGTACTTTGCCTCAGTTTTTAATAAGACTAGTGAGGAACCTTGCGATGATGGAGGGATGATAAACAGGAATGTGGATATGGAAGTGGATATTACCGCAGCTGAGGTAGAGGCCGTACTTGAACAGCTCGATGGGACGAAGTCGGAGGGCCCGGACAATCTCCATCCGAGGATATTAAAGGAACTGGCGCGTGAAATTGCGAGCCCGTTAGCGAGAATTTTTAAGCAATCGATAAACTCGGGGGTTGTGCCGTATGACTGGAGGATTGCTAATGTAGTTCCTATTTTTAAGAAAGGGAATAAGAGTGATCCGGGTAATTATAGGCCTGTTAGCTTGACGTCTGTAGTATGTAAGGTCTTGGAAAAAATTTTAAGGGAGAAAGTAGTTAAGGACATAGAGGTCAATGGTAATTGTGACGAATTGCAACACGGATTTACTAAAGGTAGATCGTGCCAAACCAATCTGATCTCCTTCTTTGAGAAGGTGACGGATTACTTAGATAAAGGAAATGCGGTAGATATAATTTACCTAGATTTCAGTAAGGCGTTCGACACGGTTCCGCACAGGGAGCTGTTAGTTAAATTGGAAAAGATGGGAGTGAATATGAAAGTTGTAAGCTGGATAAGGAACTGGTTAAAGGGGAGACTCCAGCGGGTCGTATTGAAAGGTGAACTGTCAGGCTGGAAGGAGGTCACTAGTGGAGTCCCTCAAGGATCGGTTTTGGGACCGATCTTATTTAACCTTTTTATTACTGACCTTGGCACAAAGAGCAGGAATGTGCTAATAAAGTTTGCGGATGACACAAAGCTGGGGGGTATTGCTAACACGGAGAAGGACAGGGATACTATTCAGGAAGATCTGAACCACCTTGTAAACTGGAGTAATAGAAATAGGATGAAATACAATAGTGAAAAGTGCAAGGTCATGCATTTAGGAATTAATAATAAGAATTTTCGATATACGTTGGGGGCACATCAGTTGGAAGCGACGGAGGAGGAGAAGGACCTTGGGGTACTGGTTGATAGCAGGATGACTATGAGTCGCCAATGTGATACGGCTGTTAAAAAAGCAAATGCGATTTTGGGATGCATCAGGCGGGGTATTTCCTGCAAGGATAAGGATGTGTTAGTACCGTTATATAAGGCGTTGGTGAGACCCCATCTGGAATACTGTGTGCAGTTCTGGTGTCCCATGTTCAAGAAGGATGAATTCAAACTGGAACAGGTTCAGAGACGGGCTACAAGGATGATCCGAGGAATGGAAAAACTGCCTTATGAAAGGAGACTCAAAGAGCTTGGCTTGTTTAGCCTGGCCAAAAGAAGGCTGAGAGGGGATATGCTCGCTCTATATAAATATATCAAGGGGGTTAACGTTAGGGAGGGAGAGGAATTATTTAAGTTTAGTACTAATGTAGGCACGAGGACGAATGGGTATAAACTGGATATTAGGAAGTTTAGACTTGAAATTAGACAAAGGTTTCTGACCATTAGGGGAGTGAAGTTCTGGAATAGCCTTCCGAGGGAAGTAGTAGGGGCAAAAGACTTTCCTGGCTTTAAGACAAAGCTTGATAAGTATATGGAGGGGATGTTATGATAGGATCGTTAATTTGGGCAATTGATCTTGAATTACCACCACACAGGTCTGCTCAATGGTCTGCGGGGAGATGTTGGATGCGATGGGTACTGAGTTGCTGCAGAGAATTCCTTCTTGGGTGCTAGCTGGTGACTCTTGCCCACATGCTCAGGGTTTAGCTGATCGCCATATTTGGGGTCGGGAAGGAATTTTCCTCCAGGGCGGATTGGCAGGTGCCCTGGAGGTTTTTCGCCTTCCCCTGCAGCGTGGGGCACGGGTCGCTTGCTGGTGGTTTCTCTGCAGCTTGAGGTCTTCAAACCATTTTTGAGGATTTCAATAACTCAGTCCTGGGATAGGGGTTGTTATAAAATTGGATGGGTGGGGTTCTGTGGCCTGCCTTGGGCAGGAGGTCAGACTAGATGATCAGATTGGTCCCTTCTGACCTATGAGTCTATGAGTCTATGATGCACACCTCACATCTGCCCTTTCCCATATGCAGACAAAGGCCACTATGGAGACTTCCACAGGGTCCTGGGAAACCAGGAATATGCAGTGGGGCAGCTGACCCCTCTGTCAGTTCAGGCAGGGTGAGTACATAGGCTGGGGTGGTGGAGAGAGAATCAGGCCCTTATTTTTTCTTTCCTATAAAAACATGATCATGATTTTTAGAAGGGGTTACAGCCCAATCAACTAGTAGCGAGTCATTTTGGTTGATTTTCTTTTATCAGTTCCTCCCACTAGGGAAAACAAATGAGAATGTATAAGCAGCAAAAAATCCTGTGGCACCTTATGGACTAACAGACATTTTGGAGCATGAGCTTTCGTGGGTAAATACCCACTTCGTCAGATGCCGGCTACCCCTCTGATACTTGACAAATGAGAATGGTTTGTTGTTCTGCATTCTTAACATGCCAGTGAATAAGACAGGACATATTGAATTACTTGACTAAATAAAAGACTATAAGTTCTCATTGCATTTCTATTGCTTAACTGCAGGCAGCTGTTCTCAAACATTGCACATCATCATAGTTGTACAAGTCTTTCCATTCACCTTTTACATTACAGTGGGAATTTGTTTGTACATACCCTTGTCTGCTTCAACGGGCCACAGATTCCTGCCAACTGTGGTGAAACTGAATGCAAAAGTAAAAAATGAGTAAGATGAATGCAAGCAACGATTAAAATCTCCCAGACAAAAAATGTCATTAAAGTGGAGGTCAGGTCCTAAATATGTATCAAAACCCCCTTAATAAAGTAATGTAGCTGTGAAAAAAGCACAAATTTTTGAAAGTCAGGAAATTCAAAGTTAAATTTCCTTTAAATTAAACTCATTGGACTGTGTGCAAACGTACAGTTAAGCAATGCAGACATATCCTTAATCCCGTCCTTGTATTCTCTCCAGCCATTCAGACTCCATATACTAAATCCTATCTACATTCACCTTGCTGTGCCTCAATTTCCCCATATATAAAATACATATAAAGATATCTTGGTTTGCTAAGTGCTTTGAGAAATGCAGATGCAAAGTGCTATGTAAGAGCTCGTAATTATTAATTATCATTATTCTTATTTTATTATAACTTGCCAATTTTGTTAGCTGTGGCTTAAATCCAATGCCCTTTGGGCGTTTTCCCATGGCTGCAGACATCTTAAACTACATCCATCATGGTTCACACAGAGCAATATGTTCACTGGACATTTGCATGTACATTAATTGTAATTGCATGTGCAAACAGAAATTGCATGCTCACATTAGGTGTGCAAATATCCATACACAATTCTAAAAAGCTGGTGAGGTCAAAATCTGGAATATAATGGATTTTCATCTGTAGCTTTTAATTGTAGAGATACTAGCCTTTTCATAATAACTACAAGACAGCAGAAATAAGGGATAAACTACATTTTTTTAAGGTACTAAGAACTTTGGAAATGACTAACAAAGTTTTGAACAGCTTTAAATTTTTAAAAGATCTTCAGGCGCCTTCACTGAAAAGCTTTTAAAAATTGAAGTATTGCATTAGTGTCTCCCTTTTGCTCTGCAGAATGTCCTGTAATCTTGGAAAGTATTTCTAAATTCATCCAGTGCATTAGCATTCAAGCACTTGTGTCTCTCTGAAATCTGTAACCTGAGTAGAGATGCTGGCTCTTAATGTCTATGCACACATTCTGATGATGGTTTTAGTCCCAGTGGAATGCCGGGTGCCAGAGGAACCAGCACCTGCTCAGAGAATGTAGGGCAGAGACACGAGTGGTGAGCGACACCAGTGGGCTGGAATTCATTGCAGCCTGATGTTCAGGGGCCCCCATGCCCAGCAGAGCAGCTCAGAGCAGCACAGGCAGCATCTGGAAAGGAATGTGTAAGAAAATGGAGTAAAAAATAGAGTTTAAAACAACAAAAAGCCTTCACTACAGGCCAGATTTTCCAGCCCTCTGAAGATGCAACGCACACACACATGGAACCTAGTGAGGCCAGATCTACTCTAAAAAGTTACGTTGACCCTTCTACATTGCTCAGGGGTGTAAAAAATCCACGCCCCTGAGTGACACAGTTAAGCCAAGCTAAGCCCCTGCGTAGGCAGTGCTAGGTTAATGGAAGAATTTTTTCATCAACTTACCTACCATAGGCACCAACTCTGTGGATGCTCCAGGGCTCAAGCACCCCTGAAAAAGAAAAAAATAGAGGGTGCTGAGGGAGCCAGAGCTTGAGTGTGGAATGTGATAAGTTCTGTGCTGCTAGCAGCTTCTTCCCTTGGGGCAGGGAGTTTGTTTATAAACAGAGGCAGGGTGATTAAGATAAGAAAAGGCTTGTCATTAAATTAAATTAAGGATCCTTAGATGATCCTGAAAGCATTGCCAGGCACTCCAGTCAAAAGATAGGAAACAAAGGGTAGGAATAAATGGCCCATTTTCAGAATGGAGAGAAGTAAATAGTGGTGGCCCCCAGGGGCTTGTACTAGGACCAGTGCTGTTCAACATTTCATAAATGATCTGCAAAAAGGGTAAACAGTGAGGTGGCAAAATTTTCAGATGGGACAAAATTACTCAAGACAGTTAAGTCCAAAGCAGACTGTGAAGAGCTACAAAGGGATCTCACAAAACTGGGTGACTTGGCAACAAAATGGCAGATGAAATTCAATGTTAAATGCAAAGAAATGCACATGGCACAATATAATTCCAACTATACATATAAAATGATAGGGCCTAAATTCACTGTTACCCATCAAGAAAGAGATCTTGGAGTCATTTGCACTCCTCTGGAAGCACTGTGCTTCCAGAAGACTGCAAATTTATGAGAATCTTCACTGTGCCTGTATCATCCTGAACTGTAGACTGCTTGTTCTCCAGCTTCAGAAGACTTAAAAATTATCTCCAGTCATCAACAAGACAGAACAGTAGCGTAGCTAAGAGGGAAGCGGGGGAGCGGCCGCACCCCCACCGAACATAAGTGGCGCCTTTTTAATTTTACTCACCCGGAAGCGGGGGGGAAAAAAAGGCGCCACTCTGCGGCGCTATTACTGATGGGGCGGTGCTTGGGGTCTTCGGCGGTGGGCCCTTCACTTGCTCTGGGTGTCTTTGGCGGCACTGAAGCTCCATTTCCGAAATGCCGCTGAAGACCCGGAGCGTCACCCCGTCAGTAAAAGCACCGCAGCAGGTGGCACCTTTTTTTTTTTCCACTCCCCCTGTTCCCTACATCTGGCTATGCCCCTGGGACAGTTGCAACTGAATAACGTCCTTAACGTGCAGCAAGACCCTACCAAGGAACTAGATGTAAATAAAATTGCTGAGAGTTTCATCCAGAAAGCTACAGTGAAACATAATCTCTCTAAACTCAGACGTTAGTGAAGACAGTTTGTAGGGGATTCCAATTATTTTAATATACTGTAATTCATGATAATGTAATGATGTGGTTCATAACAATTTAATCATTATTAAAATAGTAAAGATACCAATAATAGATGCATTCAATAACTAGAATATGAAAGAAGTGTATAAATATGCTGAAAATAGCTTCCTCCCAAAACTGGCAGAGTGTCCACCACCCCAGACACACATACCCCTTTAAAAGCACCTGTCCACAAAAACAAAAGTCAGCACCTATGTGAGCTGCCATCTTTCAGGGAGGTGGTTTATATAGACTGATGGAAGAATCCCTCCTGCCGCTGTAGTGAGCCTTCACACTGTGCCGCTGTAGCATTTTAAGCATAGACATAGCTGCAGAAGGACACTGAAGTGCTACAGCAGTGCAGCTGCAGTGCTGCCACCGTAACAGGTTAAGTGTGGGCACGCCTGAGACAGGAGTCAGCTTATTGCTGCCTTTGCAACTCCGAAGTTCTGAACCAGCTCCAGAGCTAATTAAATTAGACCAGCCCTAAGGGCTTATGTCTGGCATGCCTCTACTCTAGGGGCTGTACCAAGGGGCAACATAAACCCACATATGCTGATCGTTACACCTCCAACGCAGTGTGAAATCTCCTCCCAACACCCTGCCAACCAGCAGGGACCAGAATCTGGGCCAATATCTTCTACACCAAACTTCCGACATTTTTACAATGCTACCATTGCTTAAATGGCAAGCCCCTTGTGGCAGGAACCATCTTTTCATTGTGCTTATGTACAGAGCCTAGCACAAGAGGGTCCTGATCCATGATTGGAACCTACAGACATTCTCGCTAAAGAATAATAATATCTTACTCTTTCATTTTCAAGGAGGAAATAGCCAGGAAAAATGCCTCTAGGCTTATCTCACCAGACTAGGGAACAGTAGGGCCAAATCCCATGTCATCCTCTGTGTTGTGAAGGGCCCCTAGCAACAGAATCAGCTCATGGGGGGGGGGCTGGAATGAAGGGAACCATAGAGGAGTTGCACATTCTCTGCAACAAAGAATCCTGTCCCATTTGAGCTCTCTGCCCAAAAACAATATCTGGGGGCCATTTCTGAGTCTTTCAGCTTCAAATGAGAAGGAATGCTGGTTTGAACATCGTACAGAAGGGGGAAGTATTTAATGTGAGTGTGCAGGTGTTCTCATTTGTCTGCAATTAGAATAAGTGTGAGGCAAGTCTTATTTTGGGGCAGAACACGGGAGGCTGAGGACAATGATGTTATGTTTCACGAAGACTCAAAACCTTTTAGTTCTTTTCTCAAGGATAGAATCAGGTCTCAGGTATTTCTGAGCTGCCTATCACCTTGATATTTAAGCATTGATATCACACTTTGCATGCCTTGCATTACAGAGATCCCATAACAATCATGCAAATAAAAGTATCATCATTTAAAAATGTTACCAGTACTTTGCCTTACCCAGGAACTGCATTTGTAATTGAAAAAGGGAGAAAAAAGAGCACAGATGTAAGCCACAATGCAGTCAGTCCTGCCTTCTGTGGTATAGCACCTTGACTACAATGCTTTGGTGCAAGAGGAAATGAATAGCGCTTTTGTATTAGGAGACACCATGTCACTTACACCCTTTCCTATATCAATTTAAGTGTGTTGGAAATAGAAGAAAATGTTACTGTGTTATGGAGGCCAGTTTTTCCTGTTACATCATGTTTCATCCTGTTTTGTTATTTATCTACACAAAAAAAGGCTGTATTAATCCTACTCAACATTCTGATCAAATCCACAGATGCAAATTGCAAATTTACAAATAATGGCAATAAAGATGATACATGTTAATTTCAGGGTTCAGACATAACACTAGTTAACAAGCTTAAAAAAATCGCTTTTAGAAAATGCTCCTAATTGATTCTGTTTCTGCACCAGAATAAAGTTTTAGTCCAAATTGCTCAATCATTCTTGTTTTAGAGAGGTAAGAGCTAATCTCTCATGCCTGGACTCCACTGGGAGCTGTAGGTACATTCAAAGACATTTGTCCAAAAGCCAATGTTACAGAAAAAGGAACCGAACTATGAGATGCCAAGGCTTTGCACAACAATCATATAGAGGACCACGTAGTTCATGTTCTTCACTGAGCTGCTAGGAAGCCAGTTTAGTATTCAGGCATAAGTGGAGAGAGAACCAAGACAATACAATGTTCAGACTTTACTTCTTTCTCCACATATCCCAGTCCCATGAGCACTTCCTGTAAGTAGAGTTCTCCAAGTTTCGGGACACTGCCCTGTACATGCTATCATACTATAACACCCTCTGTTGGTAACTATCTATTGCAACAAAGCCCAGTTAGATACTCCACAGCTACTACTAGCATGATAAGTCCTGTAAACCTTTTAAAAATCTGGGCTGTAGGAATCTAAGTCCAATTAAGCTCCTAAGTCACTTTGGTGCTTTTGAAAATGTTATCCCTTGTTTTGCTATGATTTTGCAAAATTTAAATCAAAATTCCATTCATCTGTGCTCCAAAGTCTTCTCTGATTTACCACATGTAAATCATAGAATCATAGAATATTATGGTTGGAAGAGACCTCAGGAGGTCATCTAGTCCAATCCCCTGATCAAAGCAGGACCAACACCAACTAAATCATCCCAGCCAGGGCTTTGTCAAGCTGGGCCTTAAAAACCTCTAAGGATGGAGATTCCACCACCTCCCTAGGTAACCTATTCCAGTGCTTCACCACCCTCCTAGAGAAATAGTGTTTCCTAATATCCAACGTAAACCTCCTGCATTGCAACTTGAGACCATTGCTTCTTGTTCTGTCATCTGCCAGCACTGAGAATAGCTGAGCTTCATCCTCTCTGGATCCCTCCTTCAGATAATTGAAGGCTGCTATCAAATCCCCCCTCACTCTTCTCTTCTGAAGACTAAATAACCTCAGTTCCCTCAGCCTCTCCTCATAAGTCATGTACCCTAGCCCCCTAATCATTTTTGTTGCCCTCCACTGGACTCTCTCCAATTTGTCCACATCCCTTCTGTAGTGGGAGGACCAAAACTGGACACAATACTCCAGGTGTGCCTCATCAGTGCCGAATAGAGGGGAATAATCACTTCCCTTGACCTGCTCCTACTAATACAGTCCAATATGCTGTTGACCTTCTTGGCAACAAGGGCACACTGCTGATTCATATCCAGCTTCTCATCCACTGTAATCTCTAGGTCCTTTTCTGCAGAACTGCTGCTTAGCCACTTAGTCCCCAGCCTGTAGCGGTGCATGGGATTCTTCCTTCCTAAGAGCAGAACTCTGCACTTGTCCTTGTTGAAACTCATCTGATTTCTTTTGGGACCAGTCTTCCAATTTGTCTAGGTCACTCTGGACCTTATCCCTACCCTCCATCGTATCTCTCTCTCCCCCCCAGCTTAGTGTCATCTGCGAACTTGCTGAGGGTGCAATTAATCCCATCATCAAGATCATTAATAAAGATGTTGAACAAAACCACCCCCAGGACCAACCCTTGAGGCACTCTGCTTGATATTGGCTGCCAACTAGACGTAGGGCCATCGATCACTACCCATTAAGCCTGACAATCTAGCCAGCTTTCTATCCATCTTATAGTCCATTCATCCAATCCATACTTTCTTAACTTGCTTGCAAGAATACTGCGGAAGACCATATCAAAAGCTTTGCTAAAGTCAAGATATATCACATGCACCACTTTCCCCATATCCACAGAGTCAGTTATCTCAGCATAGAAGGCAATCAGGTTGGTCAGGCATGACATGCTCTTGGTGAATCCATGTTGACTGTTCCTGATCACCGTCCTCTCCTCCAAGTGCTTCAAAATGGATTCCTTTAGGACTTGTTCCATGATTTTGCCAGGGACTGAAGTGAGGCTGACTGGTCTGTAGTTCCCCGGGTTCCCTTTTTAAAATATGGGCACTATATTTGCCTTTTTCCAATTGTCAATTGACCTTCCCTGATCACCACAAAATTTCAAAGATAATGGCCAATGGCTCTGCAATCACATCAGCCAACTCCCTCAGCACCCTTGGATGCATTAGATCTGGACCCCTGGACTTGTGCATGTCCAGCTTTTCTAAATAGTCCTTAACCTGTTCTTTCACCACTGAGGGCTGCTCACCTTCTCTCCATACTGTGCTCCCTAGTGCAGGAGTCTGGTCTTCGAAGACCAAGGCAAAAAAAGCATTGAGTACTTCAGCTTTTTCCACATCATCTGTCACTAAGTTGCCTCTCCCATTCAGTAAGGGTCCCACACTTTCTCTGACCATTTTCTTGTTGCTAACATTCTTGTAGAAACCCTTCTTGTTACCCTTCACATCCCTTACTAGCTGCAACTCCCAATTGTGCTTTTGCCTGCCTGCCTGCTTACACCCCTGCATGCTCTAGCAATATTTTTATACTCCTCACTAGTCATCTATCCAAATTTCCACTTGTTGTAAGCTACCTTTTTGAGTTTAAGCTCACCAAAGATTTCATTGTTAAGCCAAGCTGGTCGCCTGCCATATTTGCTCTTCTTTCTGAATTTAGGGATTGTTTGTTCCTGCACCTTCAATAAGGCTTCTTTAAAATACAGCCAGCAATTCCATAGCAATTCCACTGACTTCAGATGAATTTATGTGGGTTTCCACCAATATAATTGAAAAGAAAAACTTGGCCCAGAGTCTATTTCTAATAGTTAAGCTAATTCTTGCATGTGACAACTTTGATATGTTAATTTTTATTTTAATTGAAGTTTCATATTATATAGGCAGCTACTATTAATCTTTCACTCTGGATACATAAATTACACAAATTTAAAACACTTATTTTAACAATAATTTCCGTAAACGTCTAGAATCCCTACAGCAAAATAACAGTAAATTCTTGACACATATGTCTATTATATCTCCTTAATACTAGGAGCACTACAAAAAATAAATGGAGACTAAGCATCAGTTATAAGAAAACATTTAAATGACAGAGAATTGATTTTCTATAAAGCTGAAGTCTTTCATAATGAGGTAAATAAAATCTACAGTGAACAATTTACAAATGAAATATGTGTAATTGAATGTATCTAAATCAAGTATTGATTTGATTTTCCGAAATGTTTGTCAATACTGTGAGTGATCATTGTTCAGTCTTTTTGAAAGTGCAGAATCAGATGAGACATAATTCTAAGGACAACTTTATTAGAGCTGGAGTTTTGGAAAGTATGAGCTGAAAGGGCCCAATTTCCTGCTACCTTACACTTTGTGTGGTCACTGACACCCCTGCAAAGCAGGGTGTGAAGGGTTCTTTCTGGTTTAATGAGCAAGGTATTCCAGCCTGGGAACATTATGCTGCAGGGCAATGGAGAATCAGGCCCCAAATTCCCTGGGAAACCCAAAAGAAAGAGTATAGTTTTGTGTCTATTTTGTAACGTCACTCTCTCTCTCCTTTTCATATAGGTCCAGACAGAGCCACTAGACAGAGCCCAGAGTAAGAGGCAGTGTGTAGCTACGCTGCCCCATGAGAAGCCTCTAGAACAAACTGTGACATGTGGGCTGGTCTACAAGGAAAATCTACATTGGCTTAGCTACATCTCTCAGGGGTCTAAAAAAGCCACGCCCCTGAGAGACGTAGTTAAGATGACCTAACTCCTGGTGTAGACAGCACTAGGTTGATGGACTAATTCTTCCATCGACCTAGTTACTGCCTCTTGAGGAAGTGGATTAACTGCAGTGATGGGAGAACTCCTCCTGTCATTGTAGTGGCTACTCTGTGCAGCTGTAGTGTTTTAAGTGTAGACATAGCCTCAGAAGGACACCATTTCTCCCTTGCTCCTCTTTTGTTGTCAAAGGGAGTATGCTACTTCAAATCTTTGCAGGTTCCAGCTTACTTTTCACCCTCCAGGCACCTGGCCAACCACTTTGGCAGACAAATAAAAGAGGCCCAGCCAACACTTTGCCCATTCCTCTCTGTCTACTTCTTTGCTTGGGGAGCATCAGGGAATATCCCTTACTCAACTGCACAGGAGAGTTAGTAGGAGGTCTTACTTCCTATGTAACTGAGTAAGGGCTAGGGTCAATCCATCCCAGGCTGTTGGGAAGGAGAATGTTGAGATGTATCCAGCATATAAGTGAGCTATAAGAGCTGTATTAAGAAGCATATTCATTGAAAAATTAAAATTCACTTAAAACTTTTACTCATATCAGATGATGTGAATCACCTTAAGAAGTATCAACATTTTGAGTGACATGAAGCAGGAGAGAGGATTAGGATGTGAGAGAGCATTGGCATTTGTCTCTTTACTAACATCTTTGCTCACAAAATTCTGTGTCTGTAAGATGGCTACCGCTAACAAAGATTATACATGCAATAAATTGCATAGCAAACTGATACATTTATTTATCATCAACCTTTGACCACCACATCCATCCCCCCAGAACTTATCTAACATTCAGATCCTCTGAGAAGTTTCAAATAGCATCACTGCGGACAAGAAGGTAATCATCTTGCCAAAGAAATCTTTCTCTCGCTTAAATGTGAAATTTCCCACCCAAATTATATGTGTCCAAGACCTAGGATGGACATGATCTAGTCCTGCAACCATGGCAGATGTTCTCTACATAAAAATGTCCTAGCTCTAAAGACTAATATTTTTCTGCCCTATAGGAACAGATATGGGAGCTTTATTTCATGAGAGCAGGTAGATTCTCAGTTTCCCACTTTTGGTTGTGGAAGGTCTTGGGAATGGGCATTAAATCTGTGACACTTCAGAACTATTTTAGGTTCTTCTTAGATGATGTCTTACCTTCAAGGAACTCAGCTGACAAGACATTTGGCTTTATACAAGGAGTGATAAAAATAACTGTTCCAATAAACTTTTTTTAAACTCTCAAACATTTTTAGAATAACTTTTTTCTGTAGCAAATGCAAAAATACATGGTGGTGTGTTTTGGTACAATGGTTATATCAACACTCATTTGGAATGAACAGTTTCTCCAACTGGGCTACATCTCCCATGATGCACCAAAGCTGGGGACTCCCAGTGGGGGAGAGGAAGGAACATGGTGCATCATGGAAGATGTAGTCTGATGGGGGAGTTTTGCCTGTAGAGGAGAATAGGGATACTAGGCATTTGAAATACAACTCCCATGAGATACTGTGATGGCATTTCTGAATTAAAATTTTTGGTTTTCAGCCAAAAGTTTATGGTTTTCAATGTTTTGAAAACTCCACATTTGCCAGCCAGCTCTAGTTGTAATATACCTGGAGAGCATTTTCATAATTGATCAAATGGAAGGGATTTTAAAAGTTATACCTGAGGAAATGTTTGCTAGGAGTTTCATAATAAAAGCAAGTCAATCCTAGTTTGAATGCAAGACTTGGATTTCCTCTTTAATGGCATGTGAGCATCATGAGTGTGTGTGCAGATACACTGCTCTGTCAAGAGGGAATGAGAACTCAGGAAGGCAGTCCTGTTCAAAAAGGATGATAAAACACATGCTTAAGTGCTTTCCTGAATTGGCCCATAGAAACTAACACAATGGCAGTTACATTTCACTTTCAGAGTCTGACAGAGAAGCTTTTAAAAAACGACAGATTGATTTAAAGCTAAAAGATGGGTGACAAGCATTATTACAAGTAGGTCACACCAGTGTGTTTCCTAGCCCATGACTCAAAACTTTATGAGTATTCCACTGTTCAAAGACATTTATTAAAAATACATTCAGATTGATACTATACAAAGCAATACTCTAATGGCACTTGTAAGCCTGGCAAAATTTAAAGAGAAATAAAATAAGCAAATGAAATGTATGTATATTTGTATCCTTCTCAGTAATACACACAATTAATGATCTCTTATTATTTTTAATATTAGTTCTTTATTCTACAGGCCGGCTACAGCCCCGCAAACTGCCCCACAGAGCCCTGCCAACAGACCTGAGTCCTGACCTTGAAGGGACTACATCTGTGGGTGAGAAGGGAAGTTTTTGCCATGCTGCATTTGCAAGGACTGATTCTGTTCCCACTGAGGTCAATGGGAGCACTCTGGGGTTGGTTACTTTTCTTTCTTTGTGTGTGTGGAGAGGATCTACCGCACCATCCCAGGCTGTGAAAGGAACCTTTGGAGTTTCCAGTCCGATGCATGGGATTTTTTCTGCACAGTGAACCACTAGGGAGTTAGTTGGTCTTACTGAGCATTAGAGGCCTGGATCACCTGCAGTTCCTATTGACTTTACTTGGAGTTAGGTTACCCAGCATCTCTAGCAATCACGCCATTTAATGTATTGCTATTTTATGTAGGTTAAATGGAAATATTTTTAAAAGCATTCTCCTATTTTTGCAAAGCTTCAGTGAAAGTGGACGTTGTCTTCACAGTTTTTCATGTTTGATGACATACTGCTAAAGTAATTGACCATGATGACCAGATTGCTTGCCAGTACTCTCTTGGGTCAGGAGCAGGAGTGGTGCAAGCAAAAGCCTCCTGCCTTTGAACGCTACCTAAGTTATGTTAGAACAAAGTCCCCCGCCCACCATATGTGATCGCCAGTTAAAACATCCATCAGGTTTATAATGATAGAGAAAAATAGCAATTCACCATCTTACATGAAAAATAGCAATGCTTATTTATGAATTCAAGGCAGCCTATTTTTATTTTATCTGAGATTCAGTGCTAAGGCTGTGCCACATGGTCACATTAATCCGATGGACCATATTAGTGATGCAAGACTGCTGTAACAGAGCTTTTTGGGGCTGCTTTTCATTATTTGTAAGAGTGTATCCATATAATATATTTATAATTCTCAATAACAAAATTTGAAGGTATGTGGTCTATTCAATCTACATTACTGTTCACTAATACATATTGCTATGTCAAAGGCCAGTAAGCATCACTGCATAGGATTTGTAGTTTTAAAGGCACTGGATGTGTTTAAAACAATAAGCTTTAGAAAATAAATCTTGCAGTATTTGGGTTGTTATTTGCAAATTAACTCAATATATTTTCAGAGGATAATATCTTCTGTATATCCCTAATCTCACAAAGGGGATTAGCCGCTGCCCAGTTCCATCTGCCTCAAGGCTGTAAACAAATCAAACTTCTCTGTAGAGCAGAAAGAGTCATCTAGCCGTATCTCTCCAGTTTGCATTAGCAAACCACAAATGATGTTAATAGTTACTGAGCTGCTTGATCCAGACTGTCAGGGACTTAGAATGAAAATTGAACAATGTACTAATTTGTGGTAGATATTTGATAGCTATTGTGTGCTGGCTTCTGGGCAAACAACCAATTGCATGTTTGGTTAGGAAGCCATTCAAGAAGGTCTGCTGTCTCATAAATCTCAAAAAGAAAAACAGAAGTAAGCTTGTTTTCTTGCAAAATTATTTTCCCCTCCTCTATATTTCTCATTGAAATATTTATATCTGAGATGCACTTAATGAAAGAATTATGTGTGGTTGAGTCTGTATGTTAGGCAAATTACAAAGATGTATAGCAGATAGAGCTGGGGGTGGGGGGAGAATCCTGGAACTAGCTCATGCTATAAACATATTGTCTAGTTTAGGTTTCCTGTTTGGCCCAATACAAATCAGTCAACTACATGCAGATCCTCTTCTTCAGGCATTTGCTGTCTCCCTTACTGATGAAATGATCACAGGGTACAGTCTTTTAATATAGTGACTGATGACTGGAAAACAAAAGTTCTATGGTGAAAATGAAAGTCCACTACAGAAAGAAAAGATTAGAACAGGAGTTGACGAAAGAATTATCTGTAGGCATTTCCATGACATGTATCACAATATACATCTCTACTTCGGTATAATGCGACCCGGTATAACGTGAATTCAGATATAATGAGGTAAAGCAGCGCTCCAGGTGGGCTGGGCTGCGCAGTCCGGTGGATCAAAGCAAGTTCAATATAAAGCGATTTCACCTATAACACAGTAAGATTTTTTGGCTCCAAAGGACAGTGTTAGATCGAGGTAGAGGTGTATATATATATATATATGCCTATTATCCCTGACAAACACTATAATGCATGATCTATTACAATGTTGCCCCATATCAAATGGCAGCAGATTTCAGGGCCTTGAAGGTCAGTTTCCTGTTCAAGGAGAAATCAAGTCACATGGAGTGTGGGTATTTTCTCTGTGTAAATTGTTTATTTGCTTTATATATACTAATCCTTGATGAGAGGTGGTAACAAACAGCATGCAGGCAATCCCATCTTTCAGGAATCTCAGCCCAAACACATGTGCCCAATTCCCATGGAACAACTCTGCACCAAAAACTAGAGGAGAGTTAAAAGTTAGCGTGATTAAGTAAGATAGCAAACTTTCTTGCTGCTTACCACAGCTCCCTGCAAAAGAAACTAAAAGAACCACAGCAATTGCTTGGCCAATGGCAGTACAACATTAAAAAGCTATTCTGCTGGTACTGGAGGTGCCTGAGATCCCTAGGATGTGGCTATGTGTTTCCTGTGGTTCACCAACCTCCATGTGGGTTGACAGGATCCAGCCTACAGAGGGCAGCCTGTGCTGCAAAAGCCAGGTGTGTAAATCTGCTGCTGTTATCAAACTGCTGCATTTCCACGTTTCCATAAATATAGGAGAGCATAGGAGCAAAATGAGCTTTTACTAGTGCTGAGCAGTGTGCTCAGCAGAAAGCCTTCAGCTGCCTGACCGCCTATCTCCTGCATGCAGATCCATAATTAGGGACATGCACTAACGCAGGGACCCCAGTGGTTCTCACAACAAAGAGTTTTCTGGCTGTGCATCCTACTCCACTGGACAACTTGAGATGCACTATTGGAGTTTATGATTAATCTGAATTTCACAAGGCCAGTTTTAGCCTAACTCTTCATATTTTTCAGACCCTTCCGGCCTCATCTGTGGAGAAGAGTGTTTTGTATTCCAGATAGAAAGAATAACTATATACTTTTACTGTAAAATGACTTCCAGTTTAGCATATGTAAAAATAGACAGTCAGTTTGTATAGTGAGCACAGTGTATATGTTTCCTCTGTACCTGCACAGAACAACTCTGAGAACAACATGGCTGCCATCTTGGCAAACAGGTGTAGTTCTTAGAAATGTAAAAGTGAAGTATATGGAAAACAGAGGCATCACAGTTTTGTAACTACGTACACTGCTAGTATGACATGGGCCTTATCCCTTTGCTGACTACAGGTGCACTTTTGGGGCCACGCAATACCCTTTGTCATAAATCAAAACTTAAGTGCCTGATTAGCAGCGCAAATATTCATTAAACTTGCCTCTTACACTTCAGTTAGAATGCTTTTATAACAATCCCCTCAGACTAAAATTTCTCAAGACTAGTACCAAGTTATAAATCTATATTTTTACTTTGACAATTCCAGCTTGCTTGATAATGCTTTTAAAAATATTTCTGTATAACCTACCAAGAATAGTAATTTTCAAAATTCCAACCGCCACACTGGACATTGACCAGTACAAAATCAAATTACTATGGAGAGTTTTATTCATTTTAATTTGATAAAAATCAAATGTGTTATTCTCATTTGAAATAGTCACAGTGATCCCTCTCAGTCTTTGTCCTCCTAAGACTTACCAGAGAAAGTGCCAAACTTTTTCATTAGCGCAAATGCAGGAAATTGCACTGTAATACATTTTCACAGATTCATGAAATCGCAGGGCCAATAATTTGTAACTAGTTCAGTGACTTAAATGACTGTACTGTATGTGTGGGAAGTGAAAGTAAACCAGGACTGGCTGTGATCTGATCAGATCTCATAAGCCAGGCAGCATCTTGCCAGGCCAGTGCTTGGATGAGAAACCTCAAGGGAAATTTCAAGTTATTATGTTCTTCTCTTTGAGCCAGTACTGAACCGAGGCCCCAGCACCATGCTAACAGACAATTTCAGGAGGTGCAGTCTTTTAGATCTAAAAAGTCATGGGTCAGTAAATGCTGTTACAGATTCTTTGGCCCTTTTTGTAAAACTAGGGTTGCTACAACCCTAATGGCCTAGCTGAAATAGGGAAATTATATTTTGCCTACTCAAATTTTCCCATCCTCAGCTGTTATACACTGTTGCTGTGCACTGTTAAACAGCTTCCACATTCCACTCCAGAGCTTCTTTTACTATTATACAATTGAACCACAAAACCTTACAATTAATAACCAAATACAAATAACAAGAAACCGAAAAATGAAAACAAATAAATTAGCAAGACAATTAAGTGCAAACAAGAATTGCAAATTCACTCAACAGAATCAACAAAGCCTGTCCACTAGGCAAACTCCAATCTGAGGCTCCAAGCAGGAAAGATCCCTTATATAAAAATGTTTGTTCACTAGGATATTCCTTCTCTATAAACTGCACTTTCATAGCACCCTCCCCCATAATATCAGTGCACTCCTGGGGGTCACTCCAGTGGCACAAGGCAGACAGTACACTGGCTTAACCAGCTATATGGTAACGTGGAGGTCGTGTAGAGCCAGACACTGGGAACATGGCTGGGCAATGACAGATACCCCTATTGAATGCAGGTGTTCCAGGCTGTAAGACCAGTTCTTTGTGGCCGTGGACACTGAGGTGCAGGGCTGTCTAGAAAACAATGATTTTGTCTTGTGAAAAAGTTTGAGGGGTAGACATTCGTTTTCATTCCATGTCAGAATGAAAATGAGGCCTTTTTGAAAATGTTAATGACAAAACAAGAGGGATGTTAGGCCAGTAATCTGGGATGTAGGTTAAAGTCCTGCCTCTACCTGATTTGGGACAGGGTCCTGAGCCTGGGTCTCTCACATGAGTGCCTTAGCCCCTGGCTAGAGTCAATGTGAGTTCTCTCTGGCCTAATGAATATTTAATTATTTATACAAAAGTGGACCAGCTCCAATAAGAGAGACTGACTCTGCAGCCCAGTAGCGAGGATACTCACCTGGGATACAGAACATTAAGTACTTGCTACAACTCAGGAAGAGCAGGAGCTTGAACCTGGGTTTGCTCCAGCCCAGGGGTGTGCCCAAACCACCAGACTATTGGCCACTCTGGGGCAGGTTTTGCTGAAATTCCAACCTGGACCGGAGAAACCTTTTCGACAAATTGGCATTTTCCAAAGGAAAAAAATGTTCTGTCAAAAAATTCCCAACTAGTTCTTGTTAGAACAGACACAGACACTATTAATCACCCCTCTTCCCTGGGAGACTCAGACGAAGCTCAAATTGGGGCCATGGAGTCTGGATGCTGATAATCAACAGCATAACCAATTCTCTGCTACAAATCTGTCCTGCCAGCTAAAGGGAACCACAATGTCAGGTAAACAACAGCAGCAAAATATCACAAGACAAAAGAAAACCCCATAAATATATGGTAGAAAGCATCAGAGATAAGAAGTCATTCATCCCCTCTCAGGGCCCCCCCCCCCAGCATTAGCTGGGGTGGAGAAGGGCTCTGCCCTATCCTGCATTACATCCCAACTTTTTGTCCCTTAGGTACAGCCCATGGCCCAGTCATGGATGGAACCCCATTAATTGTCATTGATCTTGAAGATCTTGGGAGACCTGGAAATAGAGTAAGATTTAGGAGGCATGTGTGGGTAATGTCGGTGGGGATCAACAGCTGGGAGAGCTGGTGGTCAAAGGTGAAGATGGATGGGGAGCAGGGAGTGGATTCTGCAGAGGATAAGGATGGGGAGAAAGATTGAAAAGGGAAGAAAGAAGGGGAAGGAGGGTGATTGATGGGTGATGAAAAGATGGAAGAGGACACTCCTTTTCTGCAGGCTGCACCACCTCGCTTACTGCCAGTAACCACTCTCCCATGGCAGTAATATCAGAGTTCCAATTTGCCTTACTCCTAGTCTAGTCTAGGGGAGGGGCGGGGAGGGTCGATGTAAGATACGCAACTTCAGCTACGGGCATACTGTAGCTGAAGTCGACGTATCTTATTTGGACTTATCTCCCGTCCTCACAGCGCGGGATCGACGGCCGCGGCTCCCTCATCGACTCCGCTACCACCGCTTGCTCTGGTGGAGTTCCGGAGTCGACGGGGAGCGTGTCTGGGGATCGATATACCGTGTCTAGATGAGACGCGATATATCGATCCCCAATAAATCGATCTCTACCCGTCGATACGGCGGGTAGTCTGGACGTACCCGTTGTCCTCCCTCTACCTAGTACTGCAAATGTCAAGTTGTTATTCCCCTAAAGGGAACCTTCAGAACCTTCCAAACTAGTTGTTTCCCCCAAGCTCCAGTGGATTCCCACAAGGCCCAACCCTCTCCTAGTACCTCTGAGCCTTTTCTATACCTTCTTCCCCCTGCTGCCACTCAGAGTTATCCTGCATATTCTCACACCCCCATCTGCTCCCCATGGCAGAGTGACAAGAAATAATTCCATTTGTGCCCCCAAGGCTGCCACTCTGACACAGTGGAGCATCTGATTCGCTAGCTTCCAGTCTAGACATGCTCACTCCTGCTTCAGCGGTGGCTGCATTCAGTGGCAGACAAAGTAATTCCTGAATATAGTTTGTGCAATCCATTAGTAAAGTGGGGGTTGATCAGAGACCATGCTACCCGGCTGGGAATGCACCTCTCACCACCTGACTCTTATCAGCAGAGAATACTTCAAACTTCCAAGCCGAAGATTTCAAAGTACTTTAGAAAGGTAGGTAAGTATAACTATAACTATCCTCATTTTACAAATGGGGAAACTGATGCACAAAGAGGTTAAATGATTTGTCCCCAACATCACTGTCCAAGTCACAGCAGAGCAGAGATTAGATTCAAGTTCTCCAGACAGCCCGTTCCGAAGAATCTTGCTCCTTTTTAGATAGTATTATGCTCCATCTGTGAAACAGCTGTACCTATTTGTTCAGATGACCAGGTACTACAACCTCTTTGAGCAGATGAAGGAAGAATGAACGGTGAGAAGAAAAGTTGTACAAACCTCATTTAAAAAATGCCAATGATGCACATTGGCCTTCATTGCAGTAAATTAGTACTTTGGACTCATGAGGTTCCTGTACAGCAGCTCTAATAAAGATAATACTATTCATAAGTGATTTATTGTCTCCTTGCTTGTGTTAAATCTTGTAATGGATAGATTTAGGGTTAAAGCAAGGCTATATAAAATTGACAGCTCTGATCAAGATTTGTATGTTTGCCCCAACTTTTTGTACGTCAAGCACATTGTTTTAAAATATAATTAACATCCATCTCATTAATTACTAACACTGACATTAGAGAAAACAAGCCCTCAGTTAAGATCAGCTGATTTTTCACTGTGGTTGCTTGACCACTGGTCATCAATATTTATTTTTCTTACCTATGGGCCAAATCTTAGAAGTCCCCTGGAAGTTAATGAGAGAGTTGCCAGAGTAATTACTGAATAAGAACCTTAGTATTTGACCCTATAAATATAACCTTCCTGGGTGCAGCTAATTAGAAACCTACTTCTGAGTGATCTTTCAGTGAGTACCTTCACTAGTCTATATTGTCAGACTGGGTATTTTAGCAACATGCTTCTTTGACTTTACTCTGAAATTCCAGGAAAAGTATAGTACTGATATCTGGTTTTTCAAATGTGGGGTGGTAAAATTCCAGCAACACAATTCCATCTGGTGAATAACAGAATTCATTACCAACACCCACTCATATCAGTGGAGGTCTTTGCATTGGGTGAGTGTTGGATCTGGCTATAAGGCCTGATCCTGTCCTGGGTCCTGTTGACCATTGACTCCTGACCAAATCTTGAAGGGGCTATACCTTGGGGTAGATTATAATCTATCTGCTAAGCATGTTTATAGAAATACTAATGGAAGTTATTGAAGCTGTAATAGCAAGTAGAAGAACAAAATTCAATATATTAAAAATAGGGTTGGCTTTTGGTTTTAATCATTAAGTGGACAGGGCTTAGAGTGAGGCCTAGTAGAATTTGGTCATTTGTATAAGTTAGCATGAATATTATGTTCTTGACCAAGAGTTATGCAATGATATGTGCCTGACCTAACGTTAGAAAATGTAGCAATATGTATTTTGTGATAGTTTAGCAATGCATCATGCACTAAATAGGTAAGCCACAAATCTATGGTAGCCTCTTAGGGGATTTTTCCAATGAGAGATAACTGCACTAATGTATCAAAACTACTGAGAAAGGGACTGACACAAATGGTTGGGTTAACAGTCAGAAATGTGATTATGTTCAACCAGAATACCAATATGGACAACCAAACCCCTAAAATTGGTCTCCCAGCATACCAAATCAAAATAACGGCTGAGACTTCATCAGATGTAGTCCTGGATGTCTGTGGGTGAAATGGAAAAAGGTATATGAAAAGCTGATAAACCAGCTCAAGATGGGGGCACCGGGATGGCAAGATGGGGAACTAGTTAGGAAGCCTTGCCCAGTGCCTTCCTCTTGTGGGGAGCTCCACTGACTGTTCTTTCTATCTTTGTTCCTAATGGTCTCCATAAGATTGTGAGTGTGCACAATGTAAGATGATAAGTATGGACAATGCAGGTGTAAGTGGGGTCTGAATGAATGCTTCCCTGTCAGCTATCTGGGAAGGGGGAAGAGATCTTGGGTGTGTTTATGTAAATACAGTTTGCTCCTGCTTTGCTAGATATTCAGCAGATGGAGGCATGTTTTGCTCATTATAATCAACTTGGTTGGTGTTGGGTCACAAATTATGTTCATATTGAATGCAGGGGTAGTGAAATATGGTTACCAATGTTTGTAATTATTGTGGGAATACAGAAAAGAAGGACTGTGCTTAACCTGTCCCAAAGGAGGAAGTCACTTTCACTTTAAAGAACCTCAGTAAGATAAGGGCTCGAATGTCAGAGCCCTGTAAAAGTAAGGCCAGATCTTCTTTGTCAAAGGGCTGTATATGCTTAACCAAGGTTTTCTGTAAGACTAGTTGTCATAAACAGATAGCTAAGGGTTAATGTCTTTTTCACCTGAAGCACCTGACCAGAGGACCAATCAGGAAACCGGATTTTTTTAACTTTGGGTGGAGGGATTTGAGTGTTTTTGTCTTTGTTTTTTGGCTGCCTGCCTTCTCTGAGCTTTGGAGAAGTAGTTCTGTTTTCTAATCTTTTGTTTCTAAGTGTAAGGACAAAGAGATCAGATAGTAAGTTATATGGTTTTTTTTCTTTGGTATTTGCATGAATATAAGTGCTGGAGTGCTTTGATTTGTATTTTTTTTGAATAAGGCTGTTTATTCAATATTTTTTTAAGCAATTAACCCTGTGTTGTATCATCTAAATACAGAGAGAACATTTGTACTTATTTTTCTTTTTTTTTATATAAAGCTTTCTTTTAAGACCTGTTGGAGTTTTTCTTTACTTCAGGGAAATTGAGTCTGTACTCACCAGGGAATTGGTGGGAGGAAGAAATCAAGGGGAGATTTGTGTGTTGGATTGCTAGCCTGACTTTGCATTCCCTCTGGGGGAATAGGAAAGTACTTTTTGTTTCCAGGATTGGGAACAGAGAGGGAGATTCACTCTGTTTGGATTCACAGAACTTGTGTCTGTGTATCTCTCCAGGAGCACCTGGAGGGGGGAAGGGAAAAAGGATTATTTTCCTTTGTTGTGAGACTCAAGGGATTTGGGTCTTGGGGTCCCCAGGAAAGGTTTTTCAGGGGGACCAGAGTGCCCCAAAACACTTTAATTTTTTGGGTGGTGGCAGCAGGTACCAGGTCCAAGCTGGTAACTAAGCTTGGAGGTTTTTAGGCTAACCCCCATATTTTGGACGCTAAGGTCCAAATCTGGGACTAAGGTTATTACATGGTGGCAGCGGTGGGATCATGTAATAACCTTAGTCCCAGATTTGGACCTTAGCGTCCAAAATATGGGGGTTAGCATGAAAACCTCCAAGCTTAGTTACCAGCTTGGACCTGGTACCTGCTGCCACTACCCAAAAAATTAGAGTGTTTTGGGGCACTCTGGTCCCCCTGAAAAACCTTTCCTGGGGACCCCAAGACCCAAATCCCTTGAGTCTCACAACAAAGGGAAATAATCCTTTTTCCCTTCCCCCCTCCAGGTGCTCCTGGAGAGATACACAGACACAAGTTCTGTGAATCCAAACAGAGTGAATCTCCCTCTCTGTTCCCAATCCTGGAAACAAAAAGTACTTTCCTATTCCCCCAGAGGGAATGCAAAGTCAGGCTAGCAATCCAACACACAAATCTCCCCTTGATTTCTTCCTCCCACCAATTCCCTGGTGAGTACAGACTCAATTTCCCTGAAGTAAAGAAAAACTCCAACAGGTCTTAAAAGAAAGCTTTATATAAAAAGAAAGAAAAATAAGTACAAATGTTCTCTCTGTATTTAGATGATACAACACAGGGTTAATTGCTTAAAAGAATATTGAATAAACAGCCTTATTCAAAAAGAATACAAATCAAAGCACTCCAGCACTTATATTCATGCAAATACCAAAGAAAAGAAACCATATAACTTACTATCTGATCTCTTTGTCCTTACACTTAGAAACAGAAGATTAGAAAACAGAACTACTTCTCCAAAGCTCAGAGAAGGCAGGCAGCCAGAAAACAAAGACAAAAACACTCAAATCCCTCCACCCAAAGTTGAAAAAATCCGGTTTCCTGATTGGTCCTCTGGTCAGGTGCTTCAGGTGAAAGAGACATTAACCCTTAGCTATCTGTTTATGACACTAGTTCAAGCAATTTCTCCCTACTGTTCAAAGAATAGAGCAAAGTAGGATTTATTAGGAGCTGCTTTTGTTATGTTAAGTAGCTCACTGAGAATTGAAACTGGTTTTGGTGAGACTGTGTTTCTACCCACAGCTGAACTCACTTGTGGCAGGATTGTGTTTCTGCCTGGCTTGCACAGTGCTAAAATCACTAAAAGATTGGCCGGTGGGAGCAGTGAGCAGTTGGCTGGTGCAGAGAGATGTGATGTGCAAACAGCAGGGTGGCAGTGGAAAGGCGTGACTAGGGAGTAAGATGCCTCTTACCCCCCACTTTACCCCTCACCCAGGGTGGGAAGTGAACTCTGAAGATGCCTCTGTGAACTCTGGGTCTGCACTGACCAGGGGCAGCAACTTTGAGTAGGGTGCATGGAAGGGTTGGGCATGTGAAGGGGACTTTTGGGTTGCTGGACTTAAGAACCTGAGGGAAAAGGATGCTGCCCAACCTACTTGAGGTGGTCTTTACTCATGGTTTATGTTTATGAACCCTGTTTGTGGTGTTTTCCCAAATTAATGCCAGGTTACATCCTTCCTTTTATTAAAAGTATCTTTTCTACACTCAGACTCTGTGCTTGTGCGTGGGGAAGTGTTGCCTCTCAGAGCTGCCCAGGGATGATGTGTAAATTTCCCAGGTTACTGGGTGGGGGCTTAAACCAGTTCTGTGTTAGATCAATGGAAAGGAACCCCTAGATATTGAACCTGGCCCTGATTGCTGCTGGCTCCACCTGGCAGAAGGGTTACACAGGAGACCACTTTACTTTCCTTATCTTATCCTTTTATATATTTATATTGATTTTTCTATGATTTCAGTTATATTGGTCTGTATTAACAAAAGCACATACGTTTCTGTGTGTGCTTCACCAGTCTCATCTTCTCAGTGAACTCTGCATAGCTGCCCGAATAAATAACTTGTTATTTGTGACAGGTGCACAGGCTACAACCCTCTGCCCTCCTTTGGAGTCTCATTAAAATCCACTAGTAGATCCTGATGCAAGATCAGTGCTAATAACTCTGATGGGGGAAATTTCACTAAGCTAAGTATAAATGGTGAATTCTATATTTCCACCAAATTTGTCGGTACAGTGCATAGCATAAAGGGAACCCAGAGACAGGTCTCTGCAGGGGACGTCTACATCTGGGTCCAAAGGCTTGTGATAGAGGAGCTCTCACTAGTGTGCTAGAAGTACTTGTGTGGACATTGCTTTGATGTTTCAGTTCAGGCTGGAGCTTGGGCTCTCAAACCACATTCCAGCCCTCACAGCGCAAGCCTCAATGTCTAAGAATGGCTTCTGCAAGGACTGGAAAAGTGCGGCGCCTGGCAGCTAAGGACAGCTGGGCCAGATCTAAGTTAGTGGGTTGTGACTTTCTGTATGGAGTCACAACACCACTCAAATCTGGTCTCACCACCCTTTTGTCGCCAGCAGGGAAGGGGCTCCACCATTATGCCACTTTGCTCAGGTCAGAGGTCAAGGGGGGGGTCTGGATCCCTGTCCCCATTCTCATTGCACCCTTGCTGAGTTCAGGTTCTCACAAGTGTGAGGCAATGGCCCTTTGCCTTCTTGCCCTGTCCTTGGCACTCATGTGTCAAAGCAGTGCCTACAAAACTATTTTCAACATGCTAGTGTACGCCCCACGAGCTCAAGTCTGTGGACACAAGATGGGATGTTCGCTCCCAGCAGTGTAGACATATCCCGGGACAGTATAACAAGTAATATGTTTGCAGAAAGACAACAAAATGGTACTTCATTGTAGTTTCGCTCATCTTCCATGAGTGAAACTTCACTCCATTTAAAACACGGACACTTATTTTAGTTTGTAAATTATTAGTGCAAAAGTCTCCTCTCTGCAGCTCTCTATTACGTATTCCACATTTGTCCCTTACATGGAACTTCCACAGGAGTTTTGCACATGGAATGGCTCAAAAATATGCCATAGAGATGAGATGCACAGCATGAGTTAGGGAAGATCATTTCCCCCTTAGTTTGTTTCAGGTAGAGCTGTGGTAATTGTACGCCTTGTAGATCAGTTTAGAACCATTTTAGTTTAACAGCAAACAATATCACCATGATGATGATTAATAACGTAGAGGTTTCCCTGTAATTCTAGCCTCCCACACTTTTACGTTCAACAAACTTTAATTTATGTGCCAACAGCATCAGATTCACCTTACAGATCATAATGTTCCAGTGGTAGGGAGGGACAGAGAGACTGGAGGTAACCCTGCAAGAGCAGGATAGGTTTATTATCTATGACATGTGAAAATCACTGGAGAGAGAAGAGTTCATGGAACTCATGAGGTTTACACTGGAGGGCTAAAGCCAAACTATCCAGACTGATCTGGCTTTTCCACAGTTACAGGAGGCACAGAGAATAGTGACCCAGAGCAAGAAAGTCTCTGCTGCTTCTGTGAGAGGGACTGCTCTAGAGGATGTGGCTTTGGTGTGCGTGGATGTGAAGAGTAACCAAGAGCAGAAGCAGACCCAGAGACGCCTCATCCAAAAGGCACTATGTGCATTTATGGTGATGTATAAATATTATTAATAATAGCACCCATATCCCAGGACACTAGGCAGCCTGCCAATGTTCTCTGAATGCTTTCCCAAACTTCCTCATGTCTCTTTGCTCCTACAGCATCCCTGTTTGTGAAGAATTATCAGAGAAAATAATTTATGGCAGCTTATACCCAGATAACAAAACATTCCCATAGATCCTTCACCAAGGCTTTTTGACCTTTTTATTTACAGTGTCTAGGGACGAGAGATTACCAATGTGTTTATTTTGCTCACTCGAGATCAGGTCCATGACAACGCTGTTCACATGCTGCAAACTATATTGAACTGTCTCTGGTACACTGGTACGCATGTCATGTTATAAGCTGGGCACGTGTCCTTTTGGCAAATAGCACTTTTCTATGCGTTTACAGGAGAGAGATCCTCAGTATGACATCCCTCCAAATTCCTCCAAAAACCCCACTTTCAATATGATTCATATTTTGTCCTCCAATCCCAGACCCTAAGCATTTACAAAGGTATAAAAGGATAGATCCTCTGTGGGTGTAAATCAGTATAGTTCAATTGACCTAAATGGAGTTACATACATTTATTCCAGATGATGATCTGGCCAAGCCTCCAAAAGCCATAAAATACAACTACAAAAATAAATGTAAACAGATGACCTGCCTCAATAAACCATGGAGACCATAATTCTACACTGCTCTGCTCTGAACCCTCAAACCCTCCACTCCCTGCTCAGGATAAAGAAGGCCTTAGCAATCTGTTCACAAACAGGCTGTTTCGGCCAAAGTCAGAGTAAGTACCAGTCAAGAGACCTCCATGAAAAACACCCTACCAACAGGCCCTTCACATCTAAACTGATGGGACTCCAGATGAAGTACTGATCACGGCCAGGCAGTGGCACACAAGGCGAGATGGTGTGTCAGATATCCTGGCCTCAAGTCTCTTAGAGTTTACATTCTGGGGGCTTGCATTCTACAGCTAACCTCCACTCATGGGCTCTATGTTGCCACTTTCTCATCTGATCATTTTATTATTTGTATCAATACATTTGTAAAACTCTTCAGGACAGTGACTTAGCCTTGTTCTATGTGTGTAAAGTGTCATGAAACTCTGTAGTGCTATATAACTAGTAATAACCCCGAAACTGCCCAGTTCATCCTGGCCAAAAATGGAGAACTGGATTTCTCCACCAAATCTGCTGGATTCCAATACCTGTTTAACAGCACACCTCTGACTATCTGCAGCACAGAAAACAGCAAAGCAAAGACCTGGGACCCAAACTACAATGCCGACAGAAAATCAATCTGGCTTTCCAGGCAAATATGGCATCGCCACCCCAAATGATATGTATCTCCACAAGTGAGCCCTTACAACTAATGCAAGGTGTCTGGATGTTCACCTACTTTGGGCAACTGCTAATTAGGGCTCCAATTCTATTTTTTGAAGTCAATAAGAATTTTCCCATTGAATTTAGTGGGAGCAGGGTTGAATTCAATGAATGTGCCCTAGTGTGAACCACCTAACTCAAGAAGCTTACAAGCTTTACAGGTGAAGCTAACATACCCAACAGTCGAATAGTTCAGAGTCATTGGCCTGTCTAATCTTTATCTTTTTCTCCCCACCGGCTCCTTTTCCACCAATAAACGAAAGAGAACATGAAGTGTAAATGCAAAAAGCTCAGTTAATGCAATATTGAGTCAGACATTTTCAGTCAAAAGTCATGAAGTGCAAACATTAAGGTTCCAATGATAATGTTATTTTGCCTGTCTTGCACACGTGTTTATTCCTGATTTTGGTACATTTGTAGATTCACGTATTACTGCTTACATCTCACATTTACTTTCTAATATGCAGTCTATGCAACATAGCCCAGTTAATGCTTGGTAGAACATTCACTTTTGCACTTGATGACGTTTTGTGTTTTAATTGTGCAATCTTAATGTGGTGGTAGTGTTCTTATTTTTTTTCTTTCAACAAATAGCCCATTAAACAGGTTCATGTCCCACAGCATGACACATGCAAATGGGTACTCAGGGCTAGAGGGTTCATTTAGGCACAACCCTGTGTAAAGGGCCAGTACCTAAGATAGATGGAGTCACAATTCTTTCCCTCTTGCTGCAGAGAGAAGGAATTCACTGTAGCCCTTGAAAGGGAGCAGATTACTTCTGCTCATGTGCCTAGCCAGCTCTACTATCTGGTGTTCAGGGGTGCAGAACCATAGCTCTGTCCCCTTCCCAACCTCATGCTTCCTGGCTAGAGCTCTGCATAGGATCCAAACCCAAGGTCTGGACAATCCTAATGCAAACCCACTCTGGTGTGGGTGGGGTCAAATAGGGCTAGTCAAAATGTTGCCCGTATTGATTAAATGACAGCATTTCCTTAGGAGGTACTGTGGCTGTTTTTTTGTTGAGACCAAAGTCAATATGATTTGACTGTACAGATTTCATCCCCATGGTAAGACTACATCATTTTGTATTTATTCATTTATTTTTGCAATGACATTCCCACCTCCACCGCCCAGCCAGTCCCCGTTATTTTCTCTTTTGAAGTGGTAGGAAATGTAAAAAGCAAATAATATTTGCCTGAAGGAGTGTGGATTTATACAGTGCTTTGAAGACAAGCAAAAGCAGGAGGATAATCTAATAGAGTGACATTGGCTGGAAATAAGTGAGAGAAGACAGACTAAGGATCCTGACCTACACTGATAAGACTTTAGCTGTTAGCCTGTGATCACAGCAGTCCATATAAATATATAATATAATCAGCTTAATAATATATTTCATGCTATACTTTAGAAAGGCAGGATATAAAAGATCTATTTTGCTGGTTTGGGGGGCAAATGTAAATTCTTTATAGTCAGCAGAATTCCTTGCAAAACTTTCCAAGGAGAAAGCAAATGGTGAGTAGCACAAAATTAACCTTGCAACATATCAGCTATAAAATATAGTAATACAAATCAATATTGCGGTCCTATGCTATCAGCTGCTAAGCATGGAAATTGTCAGCTATACTATGTAGGACACATGCTCCTCTCCCTGTGTTTTCACCTTACTATCTTCTTCTAGAAAATGAGCTTGTGCCTATTGAAATCAACAAAAAGTCTCTCCTGGGCTTTGGATCAAGCCTTTAAGTATAGATTTGCCCTGACCAGTGTTCAAGAAACACTACAATTGGTGTGTTGCTGTGCTGGACTACCAGTGTTTCCAATGACTGTTCCACTCTACCGTGGGCCAGATTTTGCTGCATTAAAACCATGCCAACCCCATTAAAATTGTATATTTGTAACAAAGCAAAATCTGCCCCATCGCTGTGAAACTCTGTGCACACTGCAGCTGTTCTGTTCTGCTATAAATGAAAGCTCTCTGGAGTTAATACTGCTATCCAACGGCAATTAGGCTACTCCTACTGCTGAAATGTGCACTGTGTGGACTGCAACAAGCTGTAATTTATTACCTCAGCTGCAGAAACACAGATTCTCTTTTTTCTCTGCTGTAACTAGTTCTTTTTCAGCAAGCGAGAAAGTAGGAAGTCATTTTGCAGCAGGCAGTCTGTAGCAGGGCAATTCACCAGGCCAGTATTGTTGTTTAGCAGCTGTGGTTTTCTCCAGGATGGCTTGTCCCCAATATTCCAGACACCATTGTGAGTCAGAAGTAGCATTTCTGCATATCTGAGTCTGACTCAGTCATGGAAATGAAACAGACTCAGTCAGCAAGCTCTCTTCCTTGGAGTTTTCATTCTGGAAGGCTGATGGTTAAAGCAAGAAAATAAAATAGTTGAGCATAACCAGAGCTTGATCTACCCAATAACACTCTCCTATTTTGGCTATAAACAACTGCAAAGTGTCCTGTAAATCCTGTGAGAGTTTGATGGTGCCTTCTGTCTCCAAGCTGGGCCCCTTTACTCTGACTAGTACATTTATATGAAGTAAGATCAGAGAGATGAATTCCTTGCATGCTGAAAATGAGCAGAGTTAGCGGCCTCACCAGCCAGCTTCACTCTAATACCCACTTATCTCTTAGGCTGACTCAGGTTCGCGGGGCTTGGGCTAAGGGGCTGTTTAGTTGTGATGTAGGTGTTTGTGCTTGGACTAAGGCCTGAGCTCTGGGACCCTCCCACTTCATAGGGTCTTAAAGCCTAGACTCCAGCCCAAGCCCAAATGTATATACATTGTGATGAAACAGCCCCTTAGCCCGAGCCTAGGTTTTTAATTGCACTGTAGACATACCGTTAGTAGCACTGTTGATTTCCAGTGCTGTTCTCTGTTTCTGCCTCAGTGGTTTAGCCAATCCAGCCTCTCTTGCAGTATCTCCATTTTCCCCTCCCCTCTTCAATTCTTCTTTCTTGATGAGTAGAGAGGCCTGAACTGAAACTCTTTGAAGTTAATTGGAGACAAGACTTACAGGGGCTGCTCTAGCTTTTTTGCCGCCCCAGCAGTGGCAGTCAGGCAGCCTTCGGCAGCTTGCCTGCAGGAGGTCCCTGGTCCCGCGGATTCTGTGACTTGCCTTCAGGAGGTCTGCCAGTCCCGTGGCTTCAGTGTACCCACTGCCGAATTGCTGCCGAATCCGCTGGAGTGCTGGTGCCTGGAGACGCCGAATCCGCTTGAAGCACTGGTGCCTGCACCTGCCCCTGAAGACTTATCACTGAGCTCAATTTTTCAATGGGTCAGGCTTAGCTGTCCATCTTCCCACCAACATTCCTAAAGTCCTATAATAATCCTTAAACCATCTTCTTAGTGTTCATCAGCCTTCCTAAACTTTCCAGTGTTTCCTTTCTCCTTTTTCTCTTACCATTTGATATTTCTTGGGTCAGTGGTTTCCCAGCCATGAAACCCTTTTTAAAAAGCCAACAAAACATGAAAATAGAATGAGAAAATATATAAAGTCTAAGAAATAATATTCTGTAATCAGACATGTGATTAAAAGTTCTATATTTTATGACATTTTTCCAGTTTATGTTTAATTACTGTATCTATAAAAATGGCTATAAATCCCACCAATGCTCAATGTGTGAAAGATGAAAGAGCCATCAGTAATTCATTGCAAAAAAAAATGAACTATAGCAAACATTTTTCATTCTTTGTATCTATACTATGCATTTGCAACAATGTTTATTGGTGCTTTATCAAGACAGCTGCGGGAAGACATTTTGGAAACATGGTGTAACTTCAACAACCTTCCCTTCGCTTTTGCTTCTGTCCCATTCCAGCACTCTTCAGTCTAGATATGTTATTTGCTCAGGGTCTGTGGTTACTGTCACGTAAACTGCAGCTGTCTCTCTATCAAATTTTATTTTCAAAGACATAATTAAGGGTTTGATTTTGCTGCCATTGAGCCAATAGGAGTTCTGCCATTGAGTTCAATGAAAATAGGACCTTACCCTTGATGAGGTCTTTCAAAAGTGTGCTGGTAGCAGAGCATTCTCAGTTAGTGGGATGTGCCTCTGTGGAATTTGTTTCTTATGAAAATACCTTTCTTTAAGAATGAACATGGTCACTTCTAGACAGAGCTGCTAAGTGCATTTCTTTGGGCACTCCTTACCAACTGATTAAATCTTCAGCTCCTATCTGACTAACAAAGGGGAGCGGTTTGGTGTATGGTCTCTGTTATTAAGACCTTGAAAGTCTGAATCTAAGCTTTTTAAGTAGACTGTGATGGCCCCACTGCACAAGATCATAACTCTAGTTGTTGGTTCAACATGTATACAGCTTCCTACCCTTCCATAGCTAATGGGGTTGTCATTTACTTCATGTGATAGAGGCCTATAGTTTTGGTGCTTAAAGTCCCAGATTTGCTCTCTAGTGAGCGATTAACATATTTGCCTATATATGCAATCATGGTTCAGTACACAATATCACAAGAATGAGCATTAAGAATGTTTGTAATAATCAGAGTGGTAATACTGGGATGTGCCAAGGAACCAAAACTCAAGACCCATCAAAATTAAGCTTTACAACTCAAGATTTCATTTTATCTTCCCTTTTGATTTCTGATTTTTCTGTCATGAATTCAATTCATCCCAGAGGTGTCAATGAATATGACAGTCCATCTTTGGGAATGCTCTTCCTTTCCTGAGCAAGCTAGCAATCTGCTTAGAATGGAAATTTGTCTTTTACATATTTGCCAATACTGTACATAACAACAGGCTAAGAATTATCTGGGTCAGACTAGCCAAACACCCCTCAACTGGAGATAGCTGAAAAAAAGAAAGGAGATAAAAACAACCCCTCCCAAAATGGGGTTTTATTACAGGTTAACAACTCTGTAAGTGGATGGAGTTTCCACACTGATCTGAACAGTGAGTACCCTGATTCTTATTTAAACAGACACTTTCTGCCATTCAGACCCCTTTCTTTATGCTGCTGGGGTATAAATGAGACTATCCAGCACACTGTGGGCATTGTCTAACCTCACCTCCTTTCTCAGAATTTGGCTTTACTGGTAGCTCAAACAACAAAGCATAAACCTCAGCCTGAGTTTTCTGTCCAAGCTTGATTGTTCCATACATTCCTGTAGGCCTTCCTCTGCTCCAGTGAGCAGGCTGGGATTAACCAATGTGCACTCAGTGGACTCAGACAGGGCCTGCATCTCAGGGGGGCCCCTGACCACCAGAAAAACAAAACAAACCTGACCCCATGAGCCAGGTCACAACCCCACTCATTCAAATTTGATCTGACTACTCCTTTGTTGTGACAGAGGGGTGCTGGCCCAAACCCAAGCAACATGCAGCCATGCAAGTGCTGGGAGGGTGACAGGAGCTAGTAGATCTGCTATCTGGGATCATGAGGAGCCACCCTAGACTGGGGTGGGAGTGGAGCACTGAGCTGGAGGACACTGGTGAGTGGCCAGGAAGGTGCTGCGGGGTGATGTGAGAGGGGTTAGGGGTGAGTTGTTGGTGGGCTATGGGGTAATTGGACAGTGTTGGAGAAGGGGCTGCCAGGTGAGGGATTGGGGGTGAGTGAGGGATGTTGGGGAGCAGTAAGATTGAGGGCCTGGCTGGTGGGAGCTCTGGCTGGTAGGTGTGAGAGGTTGGGCAGTGATGAGTGAGATGTATGTCAGAGCTGCTCAGCTCTGGGAGCTGTCAAGAGAAGTGGGGGATGGTAGAGGATTGTTGGGGTACATGTGGGGTGGGAGGGGAATTTGAGGGACTGTGCAGGAGAGAGAGGTGCATTCTGTGGTCTGAGTGGGCTAGGGTATGTAGGAGCAGTGCCAGGGTTTTTGGCGCCCTAGGCAGGCGTCCTTCCACACTCCCAGTCGTTGGCGGCAATTCTGCAGAGTGTGGGAAGGTCCTTCCACGGCTCCCAGTCTTCGGGGCACTTTGGTGGTGGGTCCCGGAGCGAGTGAAGGATCCGCCGCCGAATTGCTGCTGAAGACCCAGAGCGCGGAAGGACCACCCGCCGCCGAATTGCAGCCGATGGTGGCAAAATGCCTCCCTCCCAAATCCTGGTGCCCTAGGCGATCACCTAGGTTGCCTAAATGGAAGCACCGGCCCTGGGGGTATGTATGGAGTGGGGGTGCTTTAAAGAAGGTAGAGAAGCCCAAAATTTCCACAGTGCACAGATCCCCAAAATTCTTTAATCTGGAACTGCCAATGAGTCACTTTCACCTCACTTATATCCCACTTGGTACAAAGAAAATCCACCAGGCAGCATGACTCAACAATTCAGATACATCTATATGCAGTGAGCTACCACTAACCTTCAGTTGATGCATCAGAGGTCGCCTGGCAGCCCTATGCAAAGCCCTAGATTTTGCCACTACTAACTCATTTTTACATTTATTTTTACATTTTATAAAAGCTGCATGTGATTTTCTGTAAAGGGAGCCAGCTACACATTTGTGATTTTTGTTTATCGATCTTCATTTTATGTTTGGTTAACACTTGCTCGCCTTGTAATAGTTTAATGTATATGAACTTTTATGATCCACATCCATTTAATCGAAACTGGATATATAACAAGATCACAAGGAAAAGCACATTAAAAGGATTTACTGCCATCTGCCTGATTGGTGCAGCTAATTTCAGTTTACTTGAGGCTAGCTTCAGACTGTTTAATTGGAAGCTAATTATCCCTACTATCCCTAGCTGCTTTTTCAGAAGGTCTGCTCCAAAGGCTTTTAGTAATTGCTAAAAGAATATAAAGAGTTAGATTTTAAAAAGTGCAAATGATGAGCTTTTAATTAGACATCTCAGCGCCAACTCACCTAATTAATTAATTTACCAATCAGTCACATAGTTAAATCCCCACCAATTATAATGGAGAGTTTTATTTTTATTCTGAATTTTAAGCTATAACTGTGCTAATGATTCTGCAATGCAGTTAAAATTGTACAATCATATTTCTAGTCCTGGGGAGCAGACACAAGCAGCAGCTGACATTACATCATGAAAAGGATTGACCTTAAAGCAAGATTTTATTTTGCAGGTAGTGAAGTCTGTCCAGATGCTGCACTGAACATCTTTTTGACTGATACTGTCAACTATATATAAAATGTATAAGGCCATGGAGCTATGTTGGAGTGCAGCAGCTGAGGATCTGGCCTTGAAGCATAGGGGGTTTGTACTATTGCTTGTGTGTAACATTTTAAAAACTTGAGGGATGCCTCTTATTCTGAACTTCATTTGTATCAACGAGGACCAGCACTGTCTATCTCTGTTGTCTGTCTGCTGTGGTGGTATTTGTTCCGTTGGAGCAGAACAGAGTGAGCTGCTTTCACAAACATTTATAGAGACAAATACACTAGCTCATACTTCATCCCCAGTCTCTCTTCAAGAGGCTTCACGTATTGGTTCTATTCCTTCCAACCACCCATATCACCGTACTGATTATTCCAGTCGCTTATCATGTTTTCCTGCATCTCCGTTTTCCTAGGAATGTTTGTCCTGTTTCAGTAGGGAAAGCCAAACAGCTTCCTTCAGTCCTCAAGTGCCTTCAAACACTGAGGGCCTGATTCTTTTCTGGCTTACCACTTCAGCATCAGGGTAACTCCATTGGAGCTATTGCTGATTTGGACTGGTATAAGACAGAGGAGAACAAATAGGAACAAACACAGTCCTCTTTCTTTGCACTCCAATGGGGAAATCTACTCCACCCACATAAAGCCTGAGTACTTGGGTTCTGTGAACATGGGAGGCAAAATCCAACCCTGTGTCCTGGTCCAGGGTGCATTTCTGTGGAGTCCCCATCCCCTATGGCTGCAACTCCAGTCAATGGGCTGGAATAACATCTGTAGTCCCTCTGCACCAGTTGTGTCAAGGCCGGAGTCTGTGCAAATGCAGATCTGCAGCTGCTCCCCAGACCCCTCCCATAGCCCACAAGCCAGCCTGCACCAAGAAAGGCTTCTGCCTCAGCCTAGTCATTGCTAAGATCTTTCCCATGGCACACAGGGAGTACACAGGCACCTCCCATGCTTCATTGTCCCTCTACAGCCCCCATGTGGGGCTTATGTGGTGCAACAAAGCACCTTTATCCTGGCCTTCTGTACCCAGGTGACTCTGGCCCCAAACCCTAGTCCAAGTTCCCGATTCACTCTACTCTCCTCTCCCTCTTTCTGTCTGGGGGAATTTGGCTGGATACCATGAACTAATCCAATTCCTTGTATTTAGTCTGATGTGGCTGGGAGCAATGACACCATTACTTCCCATATCCAAAATAGATGACACTCTAGATTATTAGCTTTTAGTTAATTTACCTATAGAGCAGATTTAAATCACAGACACCTTCAAATGGTTTGAAAGTTATATAGTATCTAGAGCTGTAGATGGTTATTGGGTGTTCAGGATCAATACCAATTTTGGCAATAGAGGACATTACCCAGGGCTTACTGCGAGAGCTTCATTATTGGCTTTAATGTAACCTACATTCTGTTGTTTGGGTGACAAGATTTCTTGCAGCAATAAACTGTATTTTCTGTGGAGCATCTCTGCCCTGGGAGCAATAATGCACTATAACCCATAGCCTATTACTTTATGGGAAAAAGCCCAAAGCAGCCAGTGAGATATTTATTAATTATAAATCCCTAATTATTCCACATGTTTTAGGAGCTTAATTTTCCTGGATATAAAAACAGTTAGTTTGTCTTCTCTCTATCATGAAAAGATACTCAGATCTTTGGTATCAAATGAGTGAGCCACTTTTGCTTTCATAGGGAGGAGCTCAAAAATCAAACTGTTCACATCCTAATTCATGTTCCCATATCGCAAAAACCATCATACAGATAAATACAGCTCAGCACAGGCTGATCAGGAAATGCCTATGGGACTAATGTTGGGTGGGGGGGGGAGACTCCATATTAGGAGTGAGGTTCACTGCCGAAACCTCTCTTTGCATCACAGCAGTTAAGAGAGCAATATGTAGATCGACATGTCCTTTCTCTCCTATTTTTTCTGCCTTTATTTTCAATAGTATATGGCCAGTTCAATGGCTCTGTATCATATAATTAATAGAGACCCAGGTCACAGCTGTCTCTCTGCAGCAGTCTATCTGGGAAACAGGGTGAAAGTGTTCTCAAAGTGCTGCATCTGTCATTGGCTACCAATGAAATGCTGAGACAGAGAGGTCAGAGTGAGCAGCAAATCAGACAAAAGCGTGCAATGCTACTTGGCTGAAAAAGAGCAATGCCACTCTGGGTGAAGGCATCATGTCATGAAACAGTAGGGTAACAATCCCTCCCCACACAGTACTAATGCCACCACATATGAAATACCTCACCATATTACCAGAAAGGCATTGACAAGCTGGAGGGAGTTCAGAGAAGAGCAATAAAAATAATCTTGAGGCTGGAAGGTTTAACTTAAAAGGAAACGTTAGAAAAGCGAAACTTGCGCAGTTTGCCTAAGATATGCCTGAAAGAAGGACCTCTTGACATTGAATAAATAGTTGAAGGGTAGAAACAACAAAGACAGGGAGGATTTACTTAGTGTGTTACACAGTGGTATAATTTGGAGTAATGGGATGGAAAGTATATTTTGGATGAGCATCAGGAAGAATATCACAGCATGATTCAGAAGGTTGTGGAGTACATTCCAAGCAATATGGTGGAAGTCCCATTGCTTTGAAAATTTAAATGTAGACTGAATAAAACACTAGAAAATGTACTGTGGGGAACAGTCCTGCACTGGTAGCAAGGTGGACTGGATAATCTAATAGGTCTTTCCTACTTCTGAGGCTTTATGAAGATTCCCCTCTTACAGTGGTATAAATCAGACATAACAGCCATGAAGTAAATTGAGTTACATCTGTACGAGAAAAGGATAAGGCCGTTTGACTCTATGAAAGTAGATCGGTGTGTTTATGGTTTGGAGATGGTTCCTATTCCAATAAATTTTGATTTAGTGGGGAATTCCTGTGTTCCCACACCCAGCCTGAGGGGCCCTGACCAAGGTTGGTGCCTGCTCTTATATTCCCACCCTGCTGAACCACTCCCCACTTCACTTGACTATTTTATTTGATTACAGTCATAACACTATAAGGAATAGGATCATCAAAGAAATAATGGCAACTCAAAGTGAAATAACCCAACTTGGACTAGACTAATATAGAACAAAGACCACAAAAATCAGAACTTGAAAAGACCAACTAGATCTTCTTGTCAATTCTCTGAATGCAGGATTGTCACCCACAGTGCATTTAAATGACTAGACTATCCTGAGTCACTTCCATCAGTAGGAATGCGGACAGCACCATGCAAATTTTTGCTAGCAGTTCTTTTTCTAGCATACAGGCAAGAGATACATAAATTCCCCTGACTGTGATGATGAACCTGATTTTCGGTCTAGTAGGCAGGTCCCTTATGTAGATTTACCCTTCATCACCTTGAAAAGGGATCTCTGCCAGGCATACACCAAACATGTATTTTTAGTAACTAATAAACTTGCTATTCTGGTGATCCAACAAGACATACTTTGTCATTTTAGATTTGTCAAGGGCAAAGGCAACACTGATTTATATTTAACTAAACAAATGGTGATGTCAGCTTTGCAAACAGAAATGGTCAGATGATCTGAACACAATTGCAGATTCATTAATTACTGGACTTGCACTGTTTATAAGCCTCACACACTATTTCTGATCCTCTGGACTGCGGGAGAACAAGGATCACAGATTAAGATGAAGGCTTTTGTTTTTCATGTACTCCTTTAGAATTCTGTCTGGCACAAGTTGGCATACTTATGTTCCTAGCTGCAAGTGCCACTCAGAAATGAGTTACAGGCAATGTTAGCAACAAATCTATGCTATTTAACATTTTGTAGTGAACATTTTTGTCTCAAATACAGTATTGTTGGCACTAGAAAGCCTAACAGATGATGAAAAGGATTAGCTCTCATACTCAGAATTAGATGCAGAATATCTCAGGGCTCACACAAGTATTACTGATGATCTGTATGTGGTCCTTGGTGCTTGTTTACGACAAGCAATAACATCACTAGATGTGAGCTTTCTATAGCTTTGGAAATGTTCCCACAGGGAATCTGTGCTTTGATTAAATTTCTGTGTTGAATTGTCTGCGTTTGTGTAAAGCAGAAAGAAAAATGTTTCCCCCTTAGCACTTATTCATAAAATGTTATGTCTTAAAATTACAAAAATATTCTCCATCTACCTATCCCAATTAACTCCCTGTCACAGTTCAGGGCAACTGCACTTGTGTTCCCTTCTCTATGGTCCAGCAAGGGCTCTCACTGTGGGCCTCCAGCTCCCAGTGATTACCTCTCTGGGGTAGAGACACATGTCTCTCTCCCTTTTGAACTGGGTATTTCCAGGCTGAACAGTTCTCTGACTATACTGTAACCTCCGCAGCAGAAGACAGACTGCCTAACCAGGTCTGCTTTGCTTCTCTCCTCAGAGACATACACGATGTAATTGTCCCACTTGAGTTACCATTGAGCCCTTTATAAACAAGCACATTTATTTTTAAGGTGAAAGCATTACAGAGAAACACATTAAAAACAATAAAAGAACCTACAAGAGGTCACCTCCTTTCTCCAACAAGGACTCTAGTTGATGATTAGTCCTTCCAAGCCCACCAGGGGATTTTTTCTGTAGTCACAATTTCAGCTCAGAACCAACACCTAAGTCTTATGGGGCCTTAGTGGGCCAAAGACTTTTCAACCCTTTCCGAAGGATTTCCTCCCACCCCTTGGACCAGAATTCCTGTCCATTTGCTAGATCAGAAAGAAGGCCCTGAGGCAGTTTTAACTCAGGCTACTTGAACAAAACTCCTTTCTTTGTCTGTTGGTCCCTGCAGAATCCAAGTTGAACCAGTATATGTGAGCCTCCCTCCAGGTAGTGGTAGCTCTCTGGAGATAATACAACCTGAGTGAACTTGTATAAATACCTGCCACTGTTCTGAGTTCCTGGAGAGCTGTGATTCCATCCATGCCCACATGGAAATACAATTCCTCAATAGTATATAAACGCTTGCATTTTTAATACAATGAACTCCTAAAATTCTTAAACTTAATTCAATAAGGTTATTCCAGGATACAGCAGGATATCGTCATATCTGTCACACTCTGTGCTCATAGAATAATGACATCTGATAGGAATGGTTATGTATGTGGAAATAAAATTAATCAAGTGGCAGTCCATGCATAGGGACTCCAAGTGAAGCAGCACTTTAAACTAGAAAATGCTGCACAAACAGCAGCAAATTTAGAACTACAGCAGGAATTCCCTTTTGCTTCTGCAAAGAGGCATTTAAAATTGTGCTAAAATTATAGCAGCTATGGAGCTAGATTATTTGTGTTATTGACCTACTGTGATCACAATCCTTGGTAGCAATAAGAAGAGATGAAACAGAACCATGCAACAGGAAATGTACATAACTCTTCGCTCAGCCTGCAAATTCTTTGTTTCTATCAACTTCCCCATAGAGTTGCCAATATGCTCTCATTATGTCATAATGTGAGAGTGTACAGTGTTAGTAAATAGTCTAGTAACAACAGATGTGCCACAGTTATGATCAATCTGATTTAATTTCCTGGCAGAAATCACTGCTTTTCCTGTAATGGTCATTTGCAACATGATTCAAGACTGAATTTTGCTCCTTTTGAATTAAATGGGAGTCCTGCCACTGACTTCAATGGAAATGGTATTATTCCTTTTGTTAGAGGAAATACATTGCTAATTGTTGCTTGATGGTTTGGGAATTAAAGCTGGATTTAGCTCTAAGCCTCCTGCACACAGCATGAAGGCTGCCTGTGAAATTCACCACCATGGGAGGTCACAGAGTCAAATACTGTTACCATACTTTAGAAAAAGATGCATAATTTGATGACCAGTGATAACCGCTGTGATTACACACGCGAACATTAAACCAACCTATTGACTTCTCCTGGGATAAACATTCCATAGAGAGTTTATTACTCATTATTAACTTCCATGAAACTTTTCCATAAGGGCTGAACTTTCTGAATAGCAGGCCCAAGAGTCTAGAAAAATTCCCAAAGAAAATCACCAAGTGCCTCTTCAGACAATGCCATAAAGTGAAGCCTTCCAAAGAACCAGAGCAGAAGAGAAGAAAAGTCTAGCACGGAAGAGGACAAATGCTGGTCTGTTGCTGATCGTCTTTGGAAAGCTGTTCTAGACTGGTACACCAAATGCTAAAGAACTCACCTTGAGATATTTTGATTTTAAAATGGAACATAGCGGTAGATCTCTTGTCTGCCTAGTGTCTCCACTTACCTAGTGTCTATCATCCAGGGATTTCAAAGTGCTGTACAAACCTTCATTAATTCATCTATCCTCTTAAACCCATTATTTCCCCTTGCTGAGGAAATATTGCCAGAATCTCAGTCAATTTTAGACCATCCCACAGGACAACCGACACGATCTTCATTGCATGACAAATCCAGGAAAAATATCAGGAGCAAATTCAGGACCTGTACATGGCTTTCATCGATTTGACAAAGGCCTTTGACTCTGTCAATCACAAAGCCCTGTGGAAGGTGCTGGCCTGATTTGGCTGCCCTCCAAAATTTATTCAGGTCCTAAGGCTTCTCCGCGATCAGATGACTGCCATGGTTCTGTGTAATGGCCTTGAGACAGAACCTTTTGTCATCAAAACTGAGGTTAAGCAAGGATGTGTTTTCCATCTATTTAGCAGTCATTTTGGTCCTTGTTAAAGATCACCTCCCCAATGGAGTTGACATCCAATATAGAATGGATGGACGGCTTTTTAATCTTTGATGTCTCTGCTTGAAGTCTAAAGTCTTCAGGGCGTCCAGTACTGATCTCAGTATGCTGATGATAGTGTCATCCTTGCACACACTGAGAATGACCTTCAGTCCATACTAGATTTTCTTGCATAAGCTTACTGGACTCTCACTCAATATTGAGAAGACTACAATGCTCTATCAACCTTCTTCAGGCCTTAGACATGACCCACCACAAATGACCATCAAGGGTCAGACTTTGGAGATAGTTGAGCATTTTTGCTACCTTGGTAGCCAACTTCCTTAAAATTCAAAAATTGACAGTGAAATCCATGAAAAGATCCAGTGCACAAGTGCTTCCTTTGGGAAATTGCTCTGATGCGTTTTCACGGACCATGACCTACAGCAGGACACCGGGATCCAGGTCTACAAGACAACTGTTGTTACTACACTTGTCTATGGATGCAAAACCTGCGTGACCTATTGACAGCACCTCAAGAGTTGGAGAGGTATCACCAACGATGCCTCCGCAAGATCTTCTGCATCAAGTGGCAAGATTGCCACAATAACGCCAGCATCCTTCACTGAAGCCAATGTCACGAGCATTGAAGCAATGATCCTCATGCACCTACTATGCTGGGCTGAACATTGTGTGCAGATGCCAGACTCTTGCTTCACAAAACTAGTTCTCTATTCTCAACTCACCCATGGTCAGAGATCTCGTGGTGGTCAGAGGAAACAGTACAAAGACACGCTGAAAACTTATCTTAAGAAAACTGATGTGGACATCACAAGCTGGGAAGAGCAAGCCATCAAACGACCCCAATGGTGTCATATCCTCTATCAGGCAGTGGCTCCTTCAAGAAGAAGCTGAAAAGAGAGAGAGGAGGAAGGAAAAAGAAATAACTTTCTCCCAGCAGACTGATGGTCTGCCACAAAAGGTCTATACCTACTGCGAGTGGATTTGCAGTCCCAGGATCGGACTCCTGAGTCATCTCAGGACCCATATGTAAATCCATGGTAGAGATCAGCCTCGCATCGAGGGATCGCCAATCAATCAATGAATCATGGGTCTTGACTACCTTTCCTAATATTCTGGCCACTAGACTAAAACATTACACAAGAAAAAGACTTCTCTACAATCTTTAGAAGCTATCCTCACCAGAGCCTTTACAGTGTTATTATGATTTGGGTTTACTTACACTATTTGCATTAGCAGTGCAATCAGTAATTTGCTACAGTCTCACCTTGCAAAACAAATTGTGGGGCTTGAAGAAGTTCCTTGACTCACATTGTGTTTTGTCTTGTGGTTCAATCCCAAAACACTAGACATAAACGGTACTGCTGAGGTGCAGAAATGGAAGCAAAGGGAACTGTAATATTTCTGTGCAACAGAGCTCATAATAATAAAGTTCACAGCAAGATCACTGTTTGCTGTTCACACACTTCTTTTGTTTCTTCCTGGTGTATTTTGTTGCGCATACCAGAGGGAGTGAAGGAGTGATGTGCATGGATAGAATGATCTTGTGCTTACAAATACTGCTTAAAAAAACAGATCTCACAAACTATATTTCTTAAATATATTACATATTTTAAAGTTTTATAGGTCCCAGATTTGCTCTAATTTAAGGTTAATAGAAACCTGCCAGATAGGGGCTATAAAAACCCTGAACATAGTGCATTTTATCTGGGGAAAGGAGAGTTTGTTTAGGTTTTTTAATTGATAGATTTTTTTTTAAAATCAGATAGGAGGCCAAATATTTTAAAAGAAGACAAAATTTTATTTTCATCAAGCTTTGTGAAATTATGACTGATTTTTAAGGACTTGAAAGGGATATTGTGTGTGAGATTAGTTAGGGACAAACGATAACCAGCTTACATTTATATGCCTGCTTTCAGCCTGAAGGGATTTAGGGATAACTAATCTGAACTGCCACCTCTAGGGTGGAGCCCACTGGCAATTTTATTGCACACAGAAGCAATACCCAGCAGTTAAAACAGAAAGTGAAAAATACCTTTTCCAGTTGAACTACACAAGACAGGCAAAATGACACTGAAGAGCAGGCCCTCACACAATACCCAATCTTGAGGAAGGGTTCCGCTCCACCTTATAGACTTGCACAACAGGTGGGAATAATGCCCTCCCACAGGTACCAGGGATAGGGCTTCAAGAAGCTCCCCAGTTCATAGGAGAAGTGCACATGCTCAAACGGAGCAACCTGCTCCCACTGCTGCTTTCTCCATGGACCAGTGCAATGGCTGTCAGGCCCACAGCCCTGCCTCTTCCTCACCTACCAGCCGCCTTCCAGTTGTGTGTGGGTTCAGTTCCCAGTTCTGCTCCAGATGTCCTGTGTGACCTTGGGCCAGTCCCTTCATCTCTCTGTGCCTACACTTTCTATCTGCAAAATGCACTTTCTTCCTACTGTTACTCACACTTTCTTGTCAACTGTCTATAATGGGCCACTCTCTTACCACTTCAAAAGTTATTTTTCCTCCCTTGGTATCCTGCTTTTAATTGATTTATCTCGTCAGACTGACCTCACACTTGGTAAAGCAACCCCCATCCTTTCATGTATTTATACCTGCTCCGGTATTTTTCACATCATGCATCTGATGAAGTGGGTTCTAGCCCAGAAAAGCTTATGCCCAAATAAATTTGTTATTCTGTAAGATGCCACAAGGATTCATCATTGTTTTTGCTGATACAGACTAACACAGCTAACACTCTGAAACCTTTCTTTTTCCCACCATTTTTTCTATCTTGTCTGTCTCATACTGTGTTTTTCAAGCCCTCTCACAATAGGTACCTCTCCACGGGGTCTCCAGGTGCTTTCGTCATACAAATAATAGCAAAAAGAAAAAAGAAAAAAATTGCTTGCTCATTTTCTTGCTATATTTTTCAAAGAGTGAACCACATGGGAAAATATTGTTTTTTTCTTTTTTAAATAGTAACAAGACAAAGAGGAAAGACTGAGGACAGGAGCTGGCATAAAAACCCTTCCAGACTGCATCCATTTTTCATATAATTACTAAAGGAGATTTGTCCTAGTTTTGTGAGTCCAAACACCCAGCTAATCCAGCTTTCCTCCAGGCCTCTCGTCTTCATTTCTCTCATTGCCCCTTATTTTATTGCGATTGTGGCTTCTCTGTTGCCTAGCTAGAGCTAGACACCCCAGCAGAGTTTTATTGATGGGGCTCATAAGAGGCTTAAGCAGATTTGGACACTCCTGGCCCTAGAGCTTTGCACTTCAGAAATTACCACTATACTTCTGGCTAAGATGGGCTCCATTTACTCCTTGGTCCTGCTTGAGGCCTAGCGTCCTTCAGAATTCCTTCTCTGTGCAGTTGCCAGAGGATGGATGCGGTCCCTTTGCATGCCCCTTCACTGAGGATCCTGTGCCATTGGGAGGACATGCAGAGAACAGCAGTGAAGCTGAATGAATTCTGGTGAGGCCCCTGTTACCAGCTTCTAAATGAAGCTGAAATTGCTATAGTTTGGTCAGGTGGTCATCTTCTTTCAAGTGGTAGAAGTGGTGATTAAGTGGTGGAACCTCAAGACAAGATCTGGCAGCATTTCCCATGGGACCAGAATGCAGTTCAGGACTTTGCAACTACATTATCCACTGACATCAAACAGTGAGTGAGATTTAGCAGATGGGGAGGGGGGAAGTGATGCAGTCAAGGGATTTTCCTGTTGGACATTCACACCAGTGGGTAGGGAACAGAATTGTTGGACTACCAAAGTTACAATGGGGGGTGGAGGAGGGTGTTTTATTTGTCATTCCTATAGGAACATTGTTCTTGCGTACTCCTAAATTGATGCTGGGTTCCCTCTTCCCCAATAAAGCTTTCCTTATTTACACAGACTCAGTGTTTGTGCATGGGGAAGTATTGCCTAGTAAGGACCTGGAAGAGATTTAGTGATCCCAGCAATTGTGAGTGGCATCTGATGTTGTTTGTCACATGTCCCTAGCTATATGACCCCCGCCGTAACTGCTGGCACCCAGGAGAAGGATTACACCTGTTAATTGAGAACAGAATTTTGTCTGGATATTGGTATTGCAGCAAAACACTAAGATTACACTCTTACGACAAAAGCCAAGCTAGGGGTAAGCCTCAAAAATTGCTCCTTTGCATACTTTGCATATTTGGTGGGGAGAAGCTTAATAATATAGCATTGTTAATCATAAATCACTGAAGGCTCCATTGTGCCTTGTATGACAGAGCACTGTGTTAAGGGCACTACAAAGTCAACCACCACCCAAGGGGATCATCAGCAGGCAGCCAGGCCTGTCTACTGCTACATCCCATGATAGAGTTCAGTATGCTCACTGGCATGGGCATGTCGCAGTAGTGTAGAATTTCACATGCAGTGTGCTAGTCATAAAGGAGAAGCAGGGAACGGAAATAATATAATATTACGGACCTGGGGCTAGCTGGGGACAGCACATATTTTTTTTAAAAGAAGTTGCTCGTAAATTTTATTCTTCACCCACACCCTTCCTCTGGTGCTTGTCTAACTAGACTCAGGGCCTCAGGACAGGTATTGCCTTCCTACATTTGTGCACAGTATCCAGCCCGTGTCAGGTGCTACTGTAATATAAACAAGAAACAACAAGAATACCTTCTCTTCACAGCATAAGAATGTTTGATATTCTTAAGGCATCAGAGCCTGTTTTACTAAGTAGTGGGTGAGGAGGGGAGGGCAAAGTCACAGGTTTTGTGTTTAAAAGGAGGCATCCCATGATGTTAACCACTGTGCTCCCTAGGGACCTGGTTCTGGATCACTGTTCACTAACTTGACTGGTAGAGTTCACCCAGGTTCCTGTGCTTGGATCAACACCCTGGATAATACATACTACTTAGCTCCCCGGGATCTTGGCAGATTTCAGCCACAGTCTCTGGCTCTGGCCTCTCAGGCATATTTTCCTAGCACTGACTCTGTATGTTACTACTTCCAGGGATTGGGACCCGGTGATCAAGCTGCCCTCTGCCCCTAGGACTAGTGTTGACTCTCTCCCCAAAGACACCCTAGTCATTCAAGCACAGCTGCCCCAGAGCACCAGGTTTACAATTTACCCTGCAGGGAGATGTGATAGTTGAAGTGAGAACATACAGGACTTTGCAAAAAGAATTCTAAACCCATTGCTTTACTCAGAGAGCACAAGAGCTATACAGGGCTAGGCAAAATAAGAAACCTGTGTGCAGTTCCCTGCCTCAGTTTCCTCACCACTCCTGAGTGTTTGTTGAGATTTGGTCAGCACCTTCAGAGGTTCCCAGGTCCCCTCTTTTGGACCAGACTCCTCCAGCTCAGTCTTTTCATCCTGTTCTGGTCAGTGAGAGAGGACTGCTCAGAGCAGACCTGCTCCTTTTGTACCTTCCAGTCATTTCTGTCACGTGACCCTCTTGATCAGCCTCAAAGTCCCTCCTCAGTGATCAAGCTCCTTTGCTTGGTTAACACTGGCCTGGAGTCTAGACTTCAACTGATTTTATCTAGGCTGAAGCCATCAGATAGGTTTGCCAGGGTGCGTCTCATTCAGCCGTTGATTATCCTGAATGACTGTCCCATTCAGAAGCAGACACCCAGATGCCAGTCCCCTCCCTTACCTCCTTGCAACAAGAAGTATGATGCAAGAATCCAGTAACGATTACCATAAGGGCATGAACCAAAAACTCATTACATCAAAGTGCTACAGTGCCAAGTCCAACAAACCATCACAGTGCTTAACTGCCTTGTAAAGAAAAATCTGCTATGCAGTACAGACCGTGTTATTAGGATACTGTTACCTAAGCTAGCATGTTTGATTTCTTCTGCACTGGTTTGCTACATACCACTGGAGATTTACTCCCCTTTAAATACAGCAGTAATAATGAATATATTGTTAACTAATATTAGCAGTGTTCTTAATTTAAGGAAATGTGGTTCCATGTTTTCTGCTATAACCCTTCATAATACATTTGGGATTAATCATTTATGATGTTTTTTCCATTAGTTTTATGTATGATTTCATTTCATATTATGCAGCAGCTTTAATAATCTGTGCACACACATACTCTAGGTCAGTTAGGCATGGAACAAAAGTCCCTTCCGCAGCAAATATCCACACATATATCTTCTATAAGAAGTTAGAGAATATATTAACACAAGAGTTACCTCCACTGTGTTATTATTAACCTTCCCTACACCACTCTGGATTTTCATAGATGTCAGACTAGAAAAAAGGACACCCACCAAATGCCAGCAAGATGATTTATTTATCTGAGGGGCAAGGAATGTGGTTCTTTAATTAAAGCTATTCCCTGCGGATCAACAGGATTTCCCTAGCTCATTTACTTGGCATGTGAAGGTTTTTTGTTGCCATAACCTCCTCCAGATTTAGGGAATGCACTAAGCAGCCTGTATTTTTGTTCCTCTGGTTTTTCACATTTATGTTTCCTCCTCAAGACACAGATGCCATATGGACATTTTTATTATGATATAAACCTGTGTGGGCTGACCCCGAGCTCTTATCAAAGCACTAGTCTCTGTTCTCAGGATAATAGGACTGTTTCCAGTCTCACTTATGCCATTGACTTCAGTGAAATTAATCCTCATTTATACCACTGTGAGATCAGAATCATCTCCTAGCACTGCAAATTAAAGACAAAGGACCTTTTTTCACTCGTTTGAATCTACAGCTGCTCAGAAAACATCTGTCAAAATGAGACTTTGTATAAAAGGAACACATCCATCAGCTAATGTTTTCTATTTTCCAATCAACTCAGTTTACAGCAGTATCAGTTGGGGAGTAAACAACCCAGAATGGTTTAAGAGCAGAATCAGATCCAATGGGTCCCATTCTGGTCTCATTTAGTGTAAACCTGGAGTAACTCATTGACCTTGGTGTTAACTGCAACCATAACTGGCCTTAAGGATTTCACTCTTCAGTCAATAGACAGTTTAGTGCAGAAATACATCTCCCCTTTCTCTCTCTATGTATCTTTCACATGCAGGGACGGCTCTAGGCACCAGCAAAGCAAGCACCTGCTTGGGGCAGCCCATTTGCAGGGGCGGCATGGGAGCTGAGACCCAACAGGGGGCTCTGGGAGCTGTAGTTCCTTGGTTAGCTTCCTGCCTATAGAGCCAGCCCTGGAGCAGGGAAAGAACTACATTTCCCAGCATTCCCTTGGCCACTACCAACTGGAAAGGAAGGAGGGGGACCTCATGCGGAGCGTGCTATCAGTGGAGAGTTGCACTGGGAATGGCAGGGAGACCATATTTTAACATTCAAAAAACAGGACACTCCATGGGGAGGGAGGGTAGCCCCAGCCTGCCACCATCCACTCCCTCTGACTGCCCCTCACAGAAACCCCAACCCATCCAATCCCCCCTGCTCCCTGTCCCCTGATCACCCCCTCCCGGGACCCCTGCCCCTAACTGCCCCCCCAGGACCCCACCCCCTATCTAAACCTCCTTTTCCTTGTCCCCAACTGCCCTCTCCTGAGACCTTCCCCAATTTCCCCCCTAAGACCCCACCCCCTACCTGTCCCCTGACAAACCCCTGGGACTCCCATGCCTATCCAACCACTGCCTGTCCCCTGACTGCCCCCTCGAACTCTGACCCATCTAACCCCCACTTCTCCATGCCCCCCGAACCTCTGTCCCATCCAAACCCCCCTGCTCACTGTCCCTTGACTGCCCCCCCCCCGGAACGCCCTACCCCTTCTCCAATCCCCAGCCCCCTTACCGTGCCACTCAGACCAGCATGTCTGGCTCCGCGCAGCTCCAGACACGCTGCTGCATACATGCTGTTGTGCTTCCCTACGGGGCCCACAGCCCTCCCACACACACACCCAGCACCTGCCTTCCAGATTTGAACACCTCAAAATTCAGGAGTGCTCAAACTCAGTTTGGGCAGCTGTTACTTCATTTCTCCCAAATCAAATATACTGATCCACTGTAACTTGCTGTAGAAAAAGTAGGATAAAATTGAGCAAGAAATGCTTCTCAGTGGTTATTAGGACTGGAATTGCTATTTTCAACAGTTTTTGTTTGTTTGTTTGTTTGTTTAAAAGGAAGACGGTGATATTGCATTGGCAAATTCCCCATAGAAAGAAAGAGTGGAACAAAAGAATAAAAAAAGGCACCTCAACTTTTCCTCATTTATGGAGGACAGTCTTATAATATGCATCCAGATATCTTCCAATCACACAAGCTGAAAATTGTTCCACTTTACTGCAGCTCTGTAACCATATGGGAACCAATCCTGTCTGTGTTTTGTGCACATCCAAAAATCCTGCTGAATGTCCCACCCTGGGAGCAAGTTACCATTGACCCAGGGCTGCGGCAGAAGGAGAGTGCAGGTGGAGGGCGGGGGAGAGCCCTGGGCTGGAGCGGCAGGAGGTGTGGGGGGGCACTGGTGGGGGGAAGGGGTAGCCCAGGGCTGGGGCGGCAGCGCGGTGCGAGGAGGGCACTGGTGGGGGGAAAATGTGAAGCCCAGCGTTGGGGCGCCAGAGGGTGTGGGTGGGGAGAACCCAGGGCTGGGATGGGGGGCAGCCAAAATTTTTTTTGCTTGGGGCGGCAAAACACCTAGACCGGGCCCTGCATTGACATGATATTCGTGATATGTATGGGACACAATGTCAATACGTTACTTGGACAATCCAAACGAGAGCCTCCAGCTGGAAGAGATTGTGCTGGCTAAACCATATCATCAATATAAATGATATAGAATCAAACTCAGATCACAGGGAAGGGTTTTGTATACACTAAAACATCCCAGAACTGAAGGGACAGTTCAAAGTGTTGTTAAAGCACACAATGTCGGTTATGGGCAGACCATTTAAGCAACTGTAATTAGTAAGGTGACATCAAGTGATAAAGGTATTGGCTTGAGTCTTGCCTTCTTTAAATGGTTGTAGATCAGGAATAACTTCATTGACACCAGTGGAGATACAATACTGTACCATGGGGAGAAAGGAACCAGGCCTATGTGCCCAAAATGATGTCATTCAAAATAATGGTTTCTAATTCTGACATGATTTACACCCTGTCTACATACAATCCCCCTTGGGTCAATCAAATTTGCACAAGCAGTAAATTGGGCCAGTTCTGTGCCAATGGCTTTACAGTGTTATCGTGTACACTTGCAACCCTATCTTCTCAGGGCACACATTGCAGGGACTCTTCCCCTCTAGCACCCCCTTGCGTCCTGGTTCTGCAATGGTCTGCCACTTCCATGGCCCCTTGCCCTTCAACCAGTTCAGTTCTCAGTCCAGTTCCCTTCAATGGCTAACAGAAAACAAACGAAATCGTAACTCTAAATAGCCACCTGGGCATTAAAGTCCATCATATAAACACAAGTCTTTCATAGATACCCAAGGCCTATGCTGTCAAAATTAGGCCCCTGAGCAGCCAGGTTACTTGGGTTAGGGGAAGGAGAGCCTGCCTTCCCTGTCCTGGCTTCAGCCAGCACTGGCCCCTTATAGAAGCAACCAGCCCTTGTTACCTGGTCTGCTGGGCTCTGATTGGCCTCTGACTGTTTCTGGCCCTTCTGGGTGCCAGATAGAGTGACCAGACGTCCCAGTTCTATAGGGACAGTCCTGATATTTGGGGCTTTTTCTTATATAAGCACCTATTATCTCTCACCCCGTCCCAATTTTTCACACTTGCTGTCTGGTCACCTTAGTGCCAGAGGACCAACCCTTGGGTTCTGCCAGCAGTTTATCATGAGAGGCCTTTCTAGGCAGCTCCCGGAGGTCTGAACTCAGTGCTTTTGCCTTCCAGCAGGTCACCTTCTGATCGTGGGATGGACCAACACAATGAGACCTCCAGCAGGAAGCAGTGAACGCCTGGTATACCCCATCACATACAGGTTAGAGTAATGAGCAGGAATTGTATTTTTACAGTCTGGATTGCCTCTATAATATACTCTGACTACTGCCAAACTTTGAGGAAGGACAGATCCAAACCTGACTTTTGCAGCTGGACCCTCCTTCTATAATGAGCCAAACCAAAATGCCACATATGTACATCATGAGAAGCTCAGATTCACATGTGAACTATGTGCCTTAGGCCTATCTCTGCTAGAAATGAGAAGAGAAGACTTGTAATCTTTAAAAAAATATATATTGTTATTTACACATTATTTCACAGAGAAGTTTCAGTTCATTTAATGACACTAAAGCATTTAATTTCTTCCCAAGTAGCAGTTGGGAGAGCTGGATAATGTCACTGGTTCTTTTATAGTGACAGAACAGAGAGATCATGATTAAAAGGGATCCAAAAAGTCGTTTATATTATATATATAAAAACCTGGTTAATGTTGCTTCCATTACTGTGGCAGCTCCTTACAATTCGCAGGCTGCGGCTGCTGTATTCATTAGCCATATGACAGCGCAATTCACCAACAGACCATAATAAACCACTGAAAAGGGTGAACATTTACTTTTTTATTACATATAATGAAGGAAGCCCATTCTAATGTTAATAGCTCCATGAATGGCCTTACAATCAAGTTACAAAGATCACTTAAAGCTGTACTCTACAAGCTGCTAAATTCTCCCCCACCAAAATCCCATCAACGGTGCAATGTTAACTAGACCACAGCAGCTAGAACAGATGGAAGAGTCCCAGAGGCTGCAGGAGCAACTGGGATGATGAAATCAAAGAGGCCATCAGGCAGGAAAATTCTGTTTAAGTGCATCTTGAATGTTGAGTCTTCTTTCAAGATCAGATATGCTGTAAATCGCGTGGCCTATTCTAAATTGTGCTATTTCTCTGGAGAGCCTCCACCAGTCTGCAACAATGCTTTGCTTCTTAATGGGAGGCCTAACAATTTTTAATGACTCTGGTGACAGATGATCCAGGCGGGTCATTTATCTGCTTGTTGAGTTTTCAGTCCAGATTTTTGCAATATATTTAAAAAACAGCCTATTCATCATAGTTCAGAATGTATTAAAACTCTCCATCTGCTTCCCTTTACATATCCATAGGGGTCACTTGGAGCTCATTACTTTTTGCCTTGAGCCACAAACCCCACTCCTTGGACACTTTGCTTTCATTGAAGCTGTCATGGCCTATGCAAGAATCTCCCAAAGAACAATCCAGGCCTCCTCACAATTGCATTTTTACCTTTTTGGTGTCACTGGGAATAAACTTGTGTCTAAAATATGAATGCGGACATTAACAAAAGGCTGAGTCTTGCTCTGGCAAGTGTTGCACAGTGGAGTAAGGATGCTGGCAGATGAATCCACAGGTACTGACTTGTATTTTTCCTAGTGGGTGTTCCACCCCCACTCTGCCCTGAGGCCCCACCTCGCCCATTCCCCCCAAAGCCCTGCCTTCACTCCGCCTCTTCCTGCCCCACTCCTCCCCTGAGGCCCCTCTGCCCACCCACTGCTTCCTCCTCTCCGCTCCACCTCCCCTGAGTGCCTCCTGCCCACCGAATGGCTGATCGGCAGCCAGCCCCCTGGCCGGAACCAGTGAGGCTGGTGGGTGCTGAGCCCCCTCTATGTTTTTCTCATGAGTGCTTGAGCCCCAAAGTAGGCTCCTGTGGATGAATCCTCAACTCCAGGAGTCTTGACAGGAAAGGCAAGATAATACCAACTCGACCAGGAGGATGTGCGGCAGGCTATAATTTTCTGCTGCACACGCCCCACCTGGCAAGTGCAGCCCTACATGTGCTAGCTGGCTAGAGACCAACATTACACATCTATCACTGAAACACCAATTACACTTCTAACGTAGGCAAATGAAAGTTTTTACCATCTGACTCCTGTTCGTTGACCTCTGCAGAGTCTATTATTGGTCTCAGTTCATTTCCTGCTGGGGGCAAGCATCCAGATTACAAAGCCGTGAGCATAGTGGCACCAAATGGAAGTTTTAGCTGAGAATCCAGGGATTGGATGGCTATATAGACCTCTCACCTCCCATGCTAACCTCCCATTCAGGCTTGAGACACATTGCTGCTATAATATAGAGAGTAAGCACCTGATTCTGTTTTCACTTCTATTGTAAATCAGGGATAACACAATAAAGTCAGTGAGTAACACCAGTGTCAAACCATTATAAAATGAAAGGAGAATCAGGACCATGCTGCGCATCCTCTCCTTTTTCAAGAAACAAGGAGAGGACTTCAAGTTCTTGTGCTGTCAGTCTTACACCTTTTATGAGCACTGAGTTAAGCAGGAAATGTTAAAAGACTAAAATATGTGGATAAATATAGAAGCTATTTCATCTGCAGAAGACGAGCATTGCATATTTCATGTAGCCTCTTAATAGTGGATTATGTATATTCATTGGCTCTTGTGAGCAAGAGATATTCCCCTTTCTCTGCGCCTCTTTCTGCTAAAGGGTTATAAGCCTTACCATGGGAAATAATGAAGCAAAGAGAAGAACCACTACTATATAATGACAACATCCCTTGATTTTAATCAGCTGCTTGACTATGGTTAATTTACCATTCAGACAGCCTTCATATTTTTAAAACAAAAATTAATTATCTTTAACAACCACCCTTGGATATTAAAAGTTTAAATCCTATGAAAATGTTTCCTACAAACATGTGTCTAGACAATAAAAAAAATCCTTTCAGATCTGAATCGCTGTTACTGTAAGGTCTGGAAGCGGATTGCAGTAATTGCTGGAATGAAGTTTCAGTTAGGACAAAGGGCTTAGCAGGTGCAAATTTTATTGTTTTCAGTTAAATAATCCTAAATCAATGATCAGCCTACATAGTAGGTTCCTAATTCTTCCTCATACCTTTCCCAGCCATATTGTGTTCCTATATTGCTCTGTCTACATGCTCTACTGTCAGCTATGCCAGGAAGAATTCTTCTACATGACTGGACCTGTGACGAATGACTAACAAGCACCTCTTGTTCAATACTCCCCTCCTTTTAATTTCTTACCTAATCGGAATCTTTTTCAGGTAGACAGTGTCAACATTTTCATGGAACTGTGTCTCTTTAAAAACAAAAACAAACCTTGCAATTGCTCCCACTCAGAGAATGAAAACATTTTTAAAAAACAAAACAAACCCTTCTTATAGAGCAATACAAACCAATTTCTTTAGAAAGAGTTAATCAGAGGTGGAGGACTCTTGTTTGAATCCCACCCATAATAGCAGTAGATGAAAATCATTATGATCAAATGGTGAAGGTAGTCTTTGTACAATGGGCTGAGTGGTCAGAAGAGGGGTGTCTTGACATTAACGTTCAGAAAAATCACGTCCTTTGAAATTTCCTGCTTGAGATGCAGCTTTGTGATATGTCACATCAGGTTACGCCAGGTATGACACTTTACATGGATATAACACAATGTGACTTATCTAAAGTAAGAAAAAGTGACGCATCAAAAAAGTTATTAAATATGTGTTTTGGGGTAGAAGTTACATTTTAAAGACAGCTTCTGGTTGATGAGGGTGTTCATTATCTAGCCGTTACTGGGTATCAAGACAATATGCCAGACAAGTCTATATATTTGTGTTAGCTGATTCAATGTGAATCACAACAAGAAAGGGCTCTATTATAGTCATTTAACAGCTTATGGCAGACAGATACTTTTGGATCATGACATATGTAAGTAAGGAGCTTTATTTTGGATCATGACATATGTAAGTAAAAGAGTAAGAAAGACGTGACCACTAAAGATTCATATGATACAGCCAGATCATCTATATGTATAGCTAAGGCCCTGACCCTGAAAATACCTAATCATATGAGTGTATTTCCATAAAATAATAGAGACACTGTATCTCCTAGAACTGGAAGGGACCTTGAAGGTCATTGAGTCCAGCCCCCTGCCTTCATTAGCAGGACCAAGTACTGATTTTTGTCGTAGATCCCTAAGTGGCCTTCTTAAGGATTGAATTCACAACCCTGGGTTTAGTAGGCCAATGCTCAAGCCACTAAGCTAACCTTTTCCTCCATAGATGAGTAGCTCCACTGACTTCCACATACTAAAGGTTTTTTCCCTCTATGTTAAGAAAAAGATTCTGAACTATTACACTATTTTCACTCTCATAATTATAAAAGAGAGAGAGGTATCATTATGAAATAAAACACTCTTTCTAGTGACTAAAACTCAGTTTTAGCAACTTACAATCTTTGCCTAAGCAATTTTCTCACTTATCTCAAGTTCTCAGCATCTACAGCTCACATAGTGGAAGAACCACCTTTCACCGATTCCGAGAGAGCTGGTCTCTTTTGTCCCTTTATGAATGGATCATTAAAATGTTTTTTGTTCCCTTTATATTTCCCCAGAGTCCATTGTCTTTGTCTCAAGAGCTAAGAAGACTTTCTTGGGATGCTCTGTCCCCATCCCCCACAGTGCTCCCTAAGCTCATTCCTCCATTGCTTGTTAGCTTGATTGCTTTGTTTACTTTATATGTAAGTGTTCTTCCATTGTCCTCAGCCTGTAATCAAACCAGTCAAATAGGTAAATCCATATTTCATTGTCTAGAGCAGGCTTGGTTTATGCCCAAACACATTGTAAGACCATATTTCCAGACCATGTATAAAAATAACTCTTTGTACACCAACTGTACATACATCACACAATTATTTGGGATTTTTGGGACCAGCATGTCATACTTCATATGACATTTTTTAGATACATATTATGATAATAGGATGTTGGGGTAGTGAGTGTGTCAGGCCCGATGTGAGTTACAGCATGTGGGTCCTCTGCCAGTTGGCATTGCAGGGATCTTAGGCTCACAGATAAAATACCTTATTTTAAATACTTTCCCCATGAATACTCCAACATGCTTTACAAGAAAATATAAACCCCATCAATAACTGCATAGGAAGCCAACATGCCCCCTTCCAATCTGTAGTGATACTGAAACATTTAATGTTGAAGCAGTCTGGTAATGATATCCTGATCTAAGTGAAAATTATGCAGAATCACTAAAAAAAAACCCATGCAAATGACAGAACAAGAGCATTTTGCCCAATTGCTGCACAGTAACTGCTGGATCAACTCTTGATAATGCAACGTATTTCAAAGTGAGGGTGGAGAGAAATATGGGACATTTCTGTGATCAGTACTAATGCTTCCCTTTGTCAGCAGTGAACCTATGTATGTAAATGATGACTGTCATCACACAGGGATGCAATGGCAAAGGTCAGAAAAGGGTGGATGCAATCATTATTGTCAATGTCCGCAGCTGTCAAATACACATCATAGTTTATTTTCTGTAGTGGTTCATTTCAGATTTACCATTATGTTTGTGATTCAGTAAAGAGAAACAAGGAAGGGACAATGGCCTCTGAGACAGTGGGTCAACTTTATTATACCAAAGTAGCTCTTTTGAAATCAGTGTGTAAAAATTGTGTAGGAGTGGAGAACCAGGCCAGGTAGATGTAAAGAAGAGGTTTGTATTGGCTACAACTCAAACTCATTGAATATTTTATAATGGTATTTCCACATTTACGCTGACATGAAGAGCATATTTGGATACAAACTGGCTAACCTTGTGAGGAGGGCGTTAAACTAGGTTTCATGGGGGCAGGTGACAAAAGCCCACAGGTAAGACAAAAACATGGAGACCTGGTAAAAGGGTTGGAATCTAGGGGCAGCATGGGCCATTATAGCTGGGATAAGGGCAGGGCCGGCTCCAAGGGTCTTGCCACCCCAAGCAGCCAAAAAAAAAAAAAAAAGCCACGATCCCAATCTGCAGCATTTCAGTGGGAGGTCCTTCGCTCTGACCGGGAGTGAGGGACCCTCCACTGAGTTGCCGCCGAATAGCTGGACCTGCCACCCCTCTCTGGAGTGGCCGCCCCAAGCATCTGCTTGCTAAGCTGGTTTCTGGAGCCGGCCCTGGATAAGAGAGACAAGAGAGAACATAGGGGGAAACCAAATCAGTATTTTAGATGTCTGTATACTAATGTGAGAAGTATGGGGAATAAATAGAAAGAACTTGAGATACCAGTTAATAAACATGACTAGGATATAGCTGGAATGACAGAGACTTGGTGGGATAATACACATATCGGTATAGGAGGGTACACCTTGCTCAGGAAGGACAGGCAAGGAAAAAAGGGAGGAGGTGTTGCCTCAGATATTAAAAATGTATACCCTTGATTGAGATTGAAATGGAAATAGGAGACAGACTTTTTGAAAGTCTCTGGGTAAGTAGAAAAGGGGTGAAAAACAAGGTTGATGTCATGGTAAGGGTCTATTACGGACCACCTAACCAGAAAGGAAAGGTGGATGAGGCTTTTGTTAAACAACTAACAAAACCATCCAAAGCTCAGAATTTTGTGATGACTGGGGACTTCAACTACCCAGACATCTGTTGGGAAAATAACTCAGCAGGGCACAGATTAGCCAACAAGTTCTTGGAACGTATTGGAGACAAGTTTTTATTTCAGAAGGTGGAGAAAGCTACTGGGAGAGAAGTATCAGAGGGGTAGCCGTGTTAGTCTTGATCTGTAAAAGCAGCAAAGAGTTCTGTGGCACCACAGAACTCTTTGCTGTTTTTAATAGGGGAGAGGCTGTTCTAGATCTGATTTTGACAAATAGGGAGAAATTGGTTGAGAATTTGAAAGTGCAAGGCAGCTCAGGTGAAAATGATCATGATTAGAGTTCATGATTCTAAGGAATGGTAGGAGGAAAAACAGCACAATAAAGATAATGGATTTCAAGAAGGCAGACTTTAGCAAACTCACAAAGTTGGTAAGTAAGTTCCCAGGGGAAGCAAGTCTAAAAGGAAAATCAGTTCAAGAGAGTTGGCAGTTTTTCAAAGAGACATTATTAAGGACACAAGAGCAAACTATCCCACTGTGTAGGAAAGTTGGGAAGGATGGCAAGAGACCGCCATGGCTTAATCAGGAGATATTCAATGATCTGAAACTCAAAAAAAGTCCTAGAAAAAGTGGAAACTGGGTTAAATGACAAAGGATGAATATGAACAAATAACACAAGTATGTAGGGACAAAATTAGAAAGACCAAGGCGCAAAACAAGATTAAACTAGCTAGAGTCATAAAAGGCAACAAGAAAACATTCTACAATACATTACAAACAAGAGGAAGACCAAGGACAGGGTAGGCCTGTTTCTCAATGAGGGAGGGGAAACAATAACAGGAAACATGGAAATGGCAGAAGTGCTCTATGACTTTTGTTTCATTTTTCGCCAAAAAGGTTAGTAGTCTAACATAATGAATGCCAGTGAAAATGAGGTAGAATCAGAGGCTAAAATTTACTTAAAGTTAAAAATTACTTAGACTAGTTAGATGTCTTCAAGTCACCAGGACCTGATGAAATACATCCTAGAATTTTCAGTACTGAGGAGATATCTGAGCCCTTAGCGATTATCTTTCAAAAGTCATGGAAGACGGAAGAGATTCCAGAGGAATGGAAAAAGGCAAATAAATTACAGGCCAGTCAGCTTAATTTCAGTGTCAGAAAGATAATGGAGCAAATAATTAAGCAATCAATTTGCAAACACTCAGAAAATAATGTGAGAAGTCATAGTCAGCATGGATTTGTCAAGAACACATCGTGCCAAACCAAGCTAATAGCTTGCTTTGACAGGGTAACAAGCCTTGTGGAGGGGGGAAGCGGTAGATGTGATATATCTTGACTTTAGTAAGGTTTATGACACTGTCTTGCATGACTTTCTCATAAACAAACTAGGGAAATACAACCTCTATGGAGCTACTACAAAGTGGGTTCATAACTGGTTGGAAAATCATTTCCAGAGAGTAGTTATCAGCAGTTCACAGTCATGCTGGAATGACATAATGAGTGGGGTTCCACAGGGATTGGTTTGGGTCCGGTTCTGTTCAATATCTTCCTCAATGATTTAATTAATGGCATAGAGAATACACTTATAAAGTTTGCGGACAATACCCAAGCTAGGAGTGGTTGCAACTACTTTGGAGGATAGGATTAAAATTCAAAATGATCTGGACAAACTGGAGAAATGGTCTGAAGTAAATAGGATGAAATTCAAGAAGGACAAATGCAAAGTACTCCACTTAGGAAGGTTCAATCAATTGCACACATGCAAAGTGGTAAATGACTGCCTAGGAAGGAGTAGTATGGAAAGGAATGTGGGGGTTGCAGTGGATCACAAGCTAAATATAAGGCAGTGTAACACTGTTGTAAAAAACCAAACCTCATTCAGGGATGTATAAGCATGAGTGTTGTTAGAAAGAGACGAGAAGTAATTCTTCGACTTTACTCTGTCGAAGGCCTGAACCAGAGTAATGTTTCCAGTTCTGAGTGCCACACTTCAGGGAAGATGTGGACAAACTGGAGAAAGTCCAGAGAAGAGCAACAAAAATGATTAAAGATCTAGAAAACATGACCTGTGAGAGAAGATTGAAAAAATTGGGTTTGTTTAATGTGAAAAAGAGAAGACTAAGAGAGGACGTGCTACACTTTTCAAGTACATAAAAGGTTGTTATAAGAAGGGGAGAGAAGAATTGTTCTCCTTAGCCTCCAAGGATAAGACAAGAAGCAATAGGCTTAAATTGCAGCAAGGGTGGTTTAGGCTGAACATTCCTAACTGTCAGGGTGGTTAAGCACTGGAATAAATTGCCTAGGGAGGTTCTGGAATCTCCATCATTAGAGATTTTTAAGAGCAGGTTAGACAAACCCCTGTCGGGGGTGGTCTAGATAAGGTGTTGGCAAACTTTTTGGCCTGAGGGCTACATCAGGTTTGCGAAACGGTATGGAGGGCTGGGCAGGGAAAACTATGCCTCCCCAAACAGCCTGGTCCCTGCCCCCTATCTTCCCCCTCCCACTTCTCACTCCCTGACTGCGCCCTTCAGACCCCCCAACCCATATAACCCCCCCCCACTCCTTTCCCCCAACCGCCACCCTGGGACTCCACTCCCTATCCAATCCCCTTGCTCCTTGTCCCTTGACTGCCCCCTCCTGGGACCCCACCACCATCCAACCCCCCTGTTCCCCATCCCCTGACTACCCGCCTCAAAACCTCCACCCCATCCAACTGCTCCCTGTCCCCTGACTGCCCCCTTACCATGCTGCTCAGAGCAGCAGGATTGGCTTATTGGAAAGCCTGGGAGGTAGCAGGGCACAAGCCGTGCTGCCCGCATGGCAGTGTGGCTGTGGGGGAGCGGGGAACAGCAGGGGAGGGGCCGGGGACTAGCCTCCATGGCCAGGAGCTCAAGGGCTGGGCAGGATAGTCCTGCGGGCTAGATGTGGCCTGCGGGCCATAGTTAGCCCACCTCTGGTCTAGATAACACTTAGTCTTGCCATGACTGTAGGGGACTGGACTAGATGACCTCTCAAGGTCCTTTCCAGTCCTATGATTCTATGATTACACTGCTCTACAGCCAAAATGCTTCTGAAATAAATGTAGTCCAACTTTACTAATTCTGGGTCACTGAGAACGAAAATGATGCTTAAAATTGTTGATTGGCTCTAGTTTTCAAGATATGCTATTGGGTCAGTATATACAACCCTTGACTTGGGAATGGCGGCGGATAAGTGAGTTATAAAGGGAAGGGAATCTCAACTTAAACCAGAAATGACTAAAATACATCTTTGACTGGATCTATGAATAAATCTATGACTGGGTTTGGACAGTACTTGCTTTTGAGGCAAAACAATGAATGATGCAATCTGAAGCTGGTATTGTGTCATACATGATATGAATTGCATCATGTTATTCCTAGAAATCATGGATGATGCAATCATATCGTAGCTTACATCACTCTGCTGAACAAATTGCCCTATATCAGCTCTAGAAATCATACAGTGTCGTGCTCTCTTATTTGTCAGTGTTTGATTTTGCAAAGGGGACACATTTCTGTTTAGCCAAAGTGAGCAGAGAGGCCTCGTACTTGTGTGAACAGTGCAGATAACTTCTGCTATGCTTGTGGTGAAGTGACTTTTGCATCACAAAAGCTCAGTATAACCACTATGGTTAAGAAAGCCTATGACCTTGATTTTGGCTGCAAAATTGGAGATCAGGACAAGAGGTAGGTGGGCCCCACACATATGCTGCAAGACTTGTACAACAAATCTTCGCCAATGGTTGAACAGGAAAAGGAAATCTATGCCTTTTGCAGTGCCAATGATTTGGAGAGAGCCAACAGATCATACCAGCAATTGTTACTCCTGCATGGTGCCTCCAGTTGGGAAAGGTGTGCCAAAGAAGAAAAAGTGGACTGTGCATTATCCAAACATTCCATCAGCTATACGCCCAGTACCCCACGGAGAAGGACTGCCGATTCCTGATGCACCAGAATCATTCTCACTTGAGTCAGATGAGGAAGAGGAAGAGGATGAAACTTCTGGTCCTGAACCATCAATGTCACAGGACCCACATTTTCTCCCATCCTCCTCCTCTGAACCACACCTCATAACACAAGGTGAACTGAATGACCTCGTCAGGGATTTGGAACTACCCAAGAGAAAGGCAGAGCTGTTGGGCTCCAGACTACAGCAGTGGAATCTCCTGGCAGGCTATCAGGGCAAATGGAGCCCATCAATGCTTGCAGACTATTGCTGGACAGTGACAAGAGATGCTCCATTTAATGAATACAAGAGACAAGCCAAGAAGCGCCGAGTAGACACTGAATAGGACTAAACTATGTACATAATAGTTTTTTTGCCTTTTGTTTCCTAATAAATTTTATTTATGTAATCCTTTTGCTGATTTTTAAAGTGTTACATAAACAGGACAGGTGAAATATTATCATGTAAAGCAACCATAAACACATGAAAAGACCTAGGTTTACAATTTATGATTAAAACTCTACTATCTACACAATATACATAGACATAAAATGTAAAAACTTAAATATCTTAGAAACAGCAGCCAGTCAGTTGTTTTAATTGTCATATTTGCATTCAGCACATCAAAATACATAATAAATATCACATTTTATCTCTGAAGCAGAGGACTTCTCAAAAACTGTAGATCAGTGTTATCTACACTGCTATAAACCATAAAGTTGTTATACAGAGTTGGACACTCTGTCACTTCCAAAGAATAAGAAGAAATATGGTGGAGTTAATTAGTAAAGCAGAATGGGAAACAGTTTTCCAAACCTCCAAAACTTTGAGATAATGAAAAAAAAATCTGAATTAGGAAGAGTCAAAATATTGAACATTTTCGCACTAAAAAAAATTCACTTTGTATAAATCAGAACTGGTTTAAGTCAACCATATTTAACTTTTTTTTACTAGAATCAAGTTTCTAAATGAACAGTTGTTTGAAACTAGAAAATGGAGTTTTTCATTTCAAAAGTTAAAAAATTAAATGTTTTAGCAATTTTGATTTTTTAAAAAAAGCTTTGAGTTGAAAAATCCATCAAAACTGACTCAGTCTCCCTAAAAGTTTTGTTTTTGACAAATTAATATTTTCTGTTCAAAAACATTTGGTCAAAAATATTCTCAACTTCTGTCAATTAGGTCCTTCCTTTCATAAAGTGTTTTTCCAAACTCCTTTTGCCTCAGCTTTGCAGAACTGCCTGCTTCCACATATCCCCACTTAACCACAGTCAGCCCTTCACATAATGAAGGAAACACACTTTACAGGACATTCCTCATAGGTAAGGCTAGGATTTTGTCAGTTATTTTTAGTAAAAGCCATGGGCAGGTCGCAGGCAAGAAACAAAAATTCGCTGAAGCCCCTAATTTACTAAAATAACTGGGGATGGAGGGCTGATGGGGGATAATTGAAGCCCATGGTTGGATGAGAGCCCGAGCCTTACTGCAGGGAGGGGGGCCAACACCCGCAGCCTATGGTGTCTCGGAGTTCTGGGGTCCCCCTGTCGGCTATGGCAGCTTTGAGCTCCGGGGTCCCTCTGCCACTCAGGGCAGCTGCTGAGAACTGTGGAGCTCCGTGCCCCCCCGCAGCAACTTGGAACTCAGGGTTTCCCCACCGCCCGTGGCAGCTCAGAGCTCCGAGGTGCCCCTACTGCCTGCAACGGCTGACAGCTCTGTGGCCCCCACCACCCACAGACGCTCGGAGCTCCGGGGCCGGCAGCTGATAGCTGTGGGGGTCTCCCCGCACCCACAATGTCTGAGAGCTGCCCCCACCAGCTGACAGCTCCAGTCCCACCAGTGCTGAGACATAAAGTGTCACATAGGTCTCTGGAAATCACAGAATCCTACATGACATAATCATATCCTTACTCGTAGATATTGTGCCAATCATGAGAATGCACAGTTAGATCTTACTACAGTGCCACATTAAAAAAATATCATTCTGCAGCACTCAGATGATTCCTCCCAATTACATGTTAATCAGATTCATTCCATGGAGCCCTTTCACCCAAATATTTTGAATTAGAACTGTTCATAGATTTTCACAGGGTGCTCTAATTCATAATCAATGGCACAATATGAACCAGAGTGATGTTGCAGCTAATGGTAAGTTCCAGTTCAGGTTGGAGCTCCATCACCCCCTTTCCCCTTAAACTTTGATGGGCCTTATCAAAAGGAACTCCAATTTAAGCCACATTCTGGCTTTGATTTTACCAAAAGAGAGCCAAAAACATGACCTCCTCATCTCATTTCTACTTATTACCCTGAAATTTAAAAATACATAAGCTTCCCAAAAATATTAGGTATCACAGACATGCCGAGGTAGAGCTAAAATTGGATAACTGAGTTATTTGGCCTATGAGATCAAATCCTCTAGTAGTAGTGTTTTTAAATAGACCAGAGATAGTACTGGCATGTGTTATACACCCTTAGATTTCTTTAATACATTCAAATGGAAATTAGAAACACTTTCTTATTCACACATACTGTATAAAACAAGCTTAATATTACAGAAGCTTAACTAAGAGGAAACAGAAGAAAATAAGTGATTTTTTTATTGCTGATTGTTGGATATTGTTCGCTGTTCAGGTACAGACTTTATATATTTGCAATTTGAAGGAGACTTGTTAACAGTTACTTATTTAAAAGTGTTAAAAAATAAAAACAAAAAACCAACACCCCCTCTCGCCCCCCAAAATGAGACCGTTTCACTCACTTTTGCTCACCTGCTTCCATAGACACTTTAAGGCAAACAGATTCATGTGCAGATGCTAGTGGCATGTAGCAACAGCTGGTTAATTGTTACCTTTCTTTGATCTGTTTCAGGTGATAGGAGTAATCAGTGAATGTTTAAAGAACTCCTGTATGATTACACTCCCTAAATGTTAATAATGGAGTGAAGGAGGAATATTTATTATAAAGCTTTGCTAATAGTTTTGCAAACAAGCAAATGCAATGCAGATCTTTATTACCTCTTAGGCTAAAAGCTCTAGCAAGCTTCTGGTTTTTTTAAATATGGATTTCTTTGCTAGTAAAATAATCACCTGTATGCCATATTTCAAGGCATTCTTTAAAACCTTCTAAAAGATTTCTCTCAAGATAGTAAAGTCAGATGGAAATGATGTAAGAAAGATCTGAGGTTTTCTGACACCTGCACAATGATATGTTGAGTCCATGATGACAGAGCTGGTCAGAAAATGGATTGTTTTTCCAAAGGAAATTTTGACTTTTAGTGAAAAAAATCAAAAACCAAAACCTTTTGTCCAAAAAATACTCCAAACAATTTTTGTATGGAAATGCACCAACAGTACCTTAAGGCGGGTGTAGTTCAGGTGCCTCATATCCTCATTCTCATCAAACTCCCTGGCCAGACTACATCTACCATGATGCACCATGGTCTCCCCTCTGTCTTAGCCATTGTTGTACATTCTGGGAGTCCTTTACCATGGTGTTCCATGAGAAATGTAATGTTAAATTGAGTAACTCGATAGCTTGGGTAGAGGATTCCTTGCTCATGGCCCTCCAGAGATACCCAGTTACTCAGAGTAAGCTGTCTAAGCACCAAGAATCCACTTCTTTAGTTAATGGTATGTTTGTCAGCTTTACCTATTTAGCCAACATTAAAAAGCTTTCTGCAAGTATTGTAAAGAGCAAAGTTTATAAAATGAAGGACCTTTCAAGATCCACAGGTCCTACACATGCCTGTTCGCAACAGGTAGTGTGCCTCACCTAGTGCAGGGGTTCTCAGACTTTTGTACTGGTAACACCATTCACACAGCAAGCCTCTGAGTGGCCCCTCCCCTTAAATATATGAAAAAGTGTTTTTAATGTATAACACCATTATAAATGCTGGAGGCAAAGCGAGGTTTGGGGTGGAGGCTAACAGCTCGTGACCCCCCACGTAATAGCCTCAAGGCCTCTTGAGGGGTCCCAACCCCCAGTTTGAGAACCCCTGACCTAGTGTATCAAATGCCCCAACAACAACAAATGACAAAGACTCACCCTATAGCCCATGGGTAAACACGTTTCACAAAACAATCACTGCATATTTGACCTCTCAGTCCTCATCCTCAAAGGAAACCCAGAACAACACCTTCAAAAAACAAGCCTGGGAGCTTAAATTCATATCTTTGCCAGACACTAAAAATCTCAATAAAATAATTTGTCCCACCTTTTATTTAGCTGCAACACTCTGATTACCTTTCCCAGGCCTGAAGAAAAGCTCTGTGTAGCTTGAAAGCTTGTCTCTTTCACCAACAGAAGTTGGCCCAAGAGATATTATGCCACCCACCTTGTTTCTCATAAAATGGAAGTTATTTTTAGCCCCACTTCCTGACTGTTAATTTAATGTTAATTGCCCTGCCAACTTCTGTATCAGTTCATTGTTGTGCCTGATCTAAAGCAATTTCTGGCAGATAGCATTCTCCATTACATTGGAAGCATTTTGGTGGGGCTATCATGTTTTTAGAAAGAAACTCATTTCCATCTAAATGAGAATTCTTTACACTGGCATTTCTCATCCATGCTAACAGCAGGAGAGAAATAGAGTGACTCTATTCAGAGCCGATCCCCATCATCCCTCTTTTCCCATCCTATATGGAAAAAAAGTGCTGAGGACCACCTCAATCTGGGAAATTGGGTAATTGAGGTATTATCTAATACCAGTAACAAAGACAAGAGGTGAGCCAGGGAGTCAATCCACAGGGCCCAGTCCAAGGGTTTCACTTCATACTTGGAATACTTCATTCATACTTGGAATACTTCATACTTGGAATACTTCATACTTGGAATTCAGCCCTGGTTCATCACCCTTAAACAAATCTGGACCAGATTATGGTTATGCATAAACCCATGTGAAATTAATAGGTTCAACTGAGTTTCATTTGGCATTTTGGGGTTTGTTAGACCTTGAAACTCAAAGCAAACTCAGGAGGATGAACCCGTTAAAAACCGAAAAAATGAAAACATTCCCATTAATTTCTCTAAGGCAGCTATGGAGTTTCACACAGGTGTAGGCAGGGCTTTTTGGAGATGAGATTTAAAATGACATAGTATTAATATTCTAGACTTGAGGCATGAGTTTGAACGAAAACCCAGGCTCTGATCACTCCAAGGTTATGGAAAAGTTTAGATTTGGATCCAAAGGTTGAAGTTTGGGCATAGGTGCTAGAACTAGGGTTGCAGAGAGTGCTGCTGCATCCCTTGGCTTGAAGTGGTTTCCATTATATACAGAGCTTACAGCTTCGTTCAGTGGCTCTCAGCACCTCCACTATACAAATTGTCCCAGCATCCCTGGGCTTGGGTCCCTCTTGTTACCAGATTTGCCTGTTACTTTGGGGTACGCTCATTTATTAGGGTTACTCTTTGGAGGGGTGAGGGTTCTCTAATTCTGTCAATGTACTGCTTGTGTCACTTGTGTTTTCAGACAGAGCTCTACATCTCCCTTCTGCAAGTCCCCTTCCAATGGAGCTATCCTGCAGGATCTAGGTTCCCCAGGGCTGGGTTCCTCCAGCTCCAGAATCAGATTAACACATACACACATTAACAGAGAGCGTGTCTGAGTGGACCGGGTCAATCGGCACTCCCAAGCTGACCCCTTATAAGTCCCTTATATGCCCTTGAACTCAGCAGGCTGGATCAAACATCACTTCCAAGCTGCTACTCTCATATGCCATGGGCACCGCACTGGAATAGAGTACACCTGAGCTGTCTGGATCAAACGTCACTTCCAAGCTGCTACTCTCATATGCCATGGGCACCGCACTGGAATAGAGTACACCTGAGCTGTCTGGGTCAAGCAGCACTTTCAAACTGCCACCCTTATGTGCTCCTGGACTCAGCACACCCCTATCCCCACTTTCAAGTTACAATTGTTCTGGTAGTAACCCACTTGATGAGCAAACCCCACAGGATTTTGGGCGCTGCAGGGATCTTTCGCTTAGGTAATAGAAGCATTGCTGCAGAGCAGATGGGGAAGCCAAAAACACTTAAGAGAGAGAGAGAAAGGCCTGGTCTACACTACGCATTTAAACCGATTTTAGCAGCGTTAAACTGATTTAACGCTGCACCTGTCCACACAACGAGGCCCTTTTTATCGATATAAAGGGCTCTTTAAACCGGTTTCTGTACTCCTCCCCAACGAGAGGAGTAGCGCTGAAATCGGTATTACCATATCGGATTAGGGTTAGTGTGGCTGCAAATCAACAGTATTGGCCTCCAGGCGGTATCCCACAGTGCACCATTGTGACTGCTCTGGACAGCAATCCGAACTCAGATGCACTGGCCAGGTAAACAGGAAAAGCCCCGCGAACTTTTGAATTTCATTTCCTGTTTGCCCAGCATGGAGCTCTGATCAGCACAGATGGTAATGTAGTCCCAAATCCAAAAAGAGCTCCAGCATGGACCATACGGGAAATACTGGATCTGACCACTGTATGGGGAGACAAATCTGTTCTAGAGCTCCGTTACAGAAGACGAAATGCCAAAGCATTTGAAAAAAATCTCCACGCTATGATACAGAGTCCACAGCACAGTGCTGCATGACAAGCGTAACGGAAAGCCAAAGAATCAAATGGACGCTCATGGAGGGAGGGAGGGGGGACTGAGGACTCCAGCTATCCCACAGTCCCCAGCAGTCTCCGAAAAGTATTTGCATTCTTGAATGAGCTCCCAATGCCTATAGAGTCAAACACATTGTCCAGGGTGGTTCAGGATATAGATTGTTAATTTACTCCCCTCCCCCCTGTGAAAGAAAAGGGAAAAAAATCTTTTCTGGACTTTTTTCAATGTCACCCTATGTCTACTGCATGCTGCTAGTAGACGCGATGCTGCGGCAGTGAACAACAATATCCTCTCCCCTCCCATCTCCGGTGGCAGATGGTACAATATGACTGCTATCCGTTGTCATCATCACCCGTGAGTGCTCCTGGCTGGCCTCAGGTGAGGTTGGCCGGGGGCACCTGGGTAAAAATAGGAATGACTCCCGGTCATTCCCAGTCGATGGTACAGAACGGCTGGTAACCGTCTTCCTCATAGCAATTGGGGGCTGAGCTCCATCAGCCCCCTCCCTTTCATGTCTAAAGAAAAGATTCTCTACTGCCTGGACTATCATAGCAGCGGGATGCTGGGCTCCTCTCCCCTGCACTGTTTAATGTCCTGCCTGGACTATCATAGCAGCTGGAGGCTGCCTCCCCCTCATTTTATCTCACTAACAAGTCAGTGTTTCTTATTCCTGCATTCTTTATTACTTCATCACACAAATGAGGGGACACTGAAACGGTAGCTCAGGAGGGTTGGGGAAGCAGGGAAGCAACGGGTGGGGTTGTTGCAGGGGCACCCCTAGAATGGCGTGTAGCTCATCATTTCTGCAGGATCTGACACAGAGTGGCTGTGCTCTCTGGTTCTCTGGTGCACTGGTTCTCTAGTACACTTGCACTATATTCTATGCAGGACTGACTCTATTTTTAGATACCATAAAGGAGGGATTGACTTGGGGAGTCATTCCCATTTTTGTCTTTGCGACCCCGGCCGACCTCAGCCAGGGGCACCCATGACAGCAGCAGATGGTACAGAACGACTGATAACTGTCATCTCATTACCAATTTACAATGGCATGGCAGACGATACAGAACAACTGATAACCATCTCTGCTATCTTGCAAAGGCAAATGAATGCTGCTGTGTAGCGCTGCAGTACCGCCTCTGTTAGCATTACGGTGTACGGTAGACATTACAGTGTAGACATTACGGTGACAGTAAAAAAAAAGCTGAACGGGCTCCATGGTTGCCATGCTATGGCGTCTGCCAGGGCAATCCAGGGAAGAAGGGCGTGAAATAATTGTCTGCCGTTGCTTTCACGGAGGAAGGAATGAGTGACGACATTTACCCAGAATCGCCCGTGACACTGTTTTTGCACCATCATGCATTGGGGTCTCAACCCAGAATTCCAAAGGGCGGGGGAGACTGCGGGAACTATGGAATAGCTATGGGATAGCTACCCACAGTGCAACGCTCCAGAAATCAACTCTAGCCTCAGACCATGGACGCACACCACCAAATTAATGTGCTTAGTGTGGCCACGTGCACTCGACTTTATACAATCTGTTTTACAAAACCGGTTTATGTAAAATCGGAATAATCCCATAGTGTAGACATACCCAAAGAGAAAGAGCGAGGGAGGGAAGCAACCAGCTTAACCATAAAAGTTATTTATTGCCAGGCAATAACCATGCAAGTAGAGGCAAACAAACAAAACAGTTACATTATTAAATCTAGCTTAAATTTGATTACAAAAGTCAGGTTTAGAAAACCACACACGTCAGGGTTAAAAAGCTATACCTAGAGTAGAAAAAAGAGAGAGAGAGAGAGAGAGAGAGTTGCATTCTCACCACTCCATGAAGCTTGAACTGGTTGGGGTTCCCAGATGGTGGTGATAGCAGAGGGTCCGAAGTGCTGGAGACAGACAGAGCCCCCAGCACAATCAGTCAGGAGAAGATGAAGTCCCAGTGGACCTGAGGCACGTTGCGCATACGCTAAGAAGACTGCAAGCCTACAGGAGACAGATATATCTTGAAGCTTTTTAAAAAACAAGTTCAGAAAGCTGAAGGCATTAAAATATAGTGATGCCACAGTGTATGTGCACTATATACCTTCATCTAGGAGTCTGAAGTTTAAAGTAGTTTCAAACAGATGTAAGGCTTACTGAAAATATGCTGACATCCGAAACATCCCCCATAAATTCAGTTTTAAGCTCTCAATATGCTTAGCTATTTCTCTTTCCCTCTCAATCTTTTATCACCTGGCTGCTGTCTAAATGGGAAGTAAAATAAAGGTGAAAATGTTTTATAGCTGTGAAATGGGAGCTCTGAATGCTTTCCAAATCAGGACTTAGTTTTAAGAATTCTTGTGCAAAGGAAGCTGGTGTTGCAATATGAATGTGCATTGTTGGCAGCGTTTTGCTTTAGAAGAAAATACTGACGTCTCTGGCAATTATAAAAAAGGGGAATAGTTGGAGTCATCTGAAAAATAGACTACAGTTTGCATTCTTATTACCTGGAATAAACCGCAATGTAACAAATATAAAATATTCAGGAGTTGGAAATATTTCAACCAAACTGAAGAGAGACAGTTAAAGAAAGTGTCAAGCAAATTGTTTCTGAGATACCTCTGTCAGGAGAATCAAGATCACACAAGCTGTGTCTCCAGCTGGTATGCTGGAGTATGGTTAGTAGCAAAGTGACTTTGAATTAATTTGATTTTTGTCTTTTGTTTCCCTTTTCCATATCTTAAATCTGCAGCATAGTTTATGCTGCCAGGCAGGCCACAAGATAAAAATATTTATCTTTATCCCATACCATCTCATAGGTAAGGAATGCTCCTGCCATCCCAATTGGCCAAGCTACCACTTGCCCTGCATTCACATTCTTCCATAAATTTCAGTTCTTCAAGGATGTCCAATGAATGAGTAATTTTGAATGAACAAATTCATAAAAAAAATTCAAATCCTGTATGTGAAAATTTATGTGAAGCCAGGGGCAAAATTTGTTAAACAATTGTTTGCTATGAAAGGTTCACCTATGACATGCAAAATTACCTACACTGATAACATTTGCCTCCACTTTATATACAATTTACTTTATGCTCATTCTTATTCATGATTCTTCCTCTGTATGTTTCCCTTCAGTGAGCAGTGACAGTGATGACATGGATTCCAATATGCTTTGCAATACAGCGTTCACCATGTGGTCAGAAGTTCCATTAAGCTAAATTTCTTTGTTTCAGATTTATAATAAAATCTATGAATGTTAATAGCCACAAAATGCATCTGCTGGTTGGCATTTATAAAGTTCATCGGGAGCACTTACACTTTACACGTCAGATGGGACTGTACAACATTAGCCCTGATTTACAAGCATCATTTATCAAAGACAACACCTGCTGCAGTGCAAATATCATACAAGGTCACTTTTTCCATTTAATACCTCTGCTGCAAAAAAATCTACTGGTTTTCTAACTTTTTCCTCTTTCCTCAACATTTCTGAAGAGAACTCTATTTCATTTTATCATCAGAATGTACATAACCATATCTAATTTCACATTTTCAGCATTTATATCATGGGAGAATCATACAACCATTCACTTTCATCTACTTTGCAAATGAGCAACAAATTCCTCCATCAATGCCCCAGGAGGAGATACCAAATAACTTCCATTAGCATTATTGGTGGTTGCTTGAATGAATCCCCATGCACACCATTGAGAGAACAGATATCAAAGTGTACTCTTAAAGTTTCAATTTATGTTTAATTGTGTAAGTTAAACCCATCCAAAATCCCGTGGAAGATTTACTTCCCTTGTGAAGCCTTTCTGAAGGAAATGTAGTCAGTTTCCTAAGGGAAGAAAACCGAGTCAATATTGCTTATAAGAAGTCAGATGATTTCCACTAATAAACTAACAATACACTTCCATGCAAATAAATAAACATTACAGCATAACAATACTAGGGGTATAACTTAAACCCACAACTGTAAAGCAAGGATATTGAGAATTAAGGCTTATCAATTCCTCTTCTCATGTTGTCATATCCAAAAATATAATTTGAAATAGCCGGTTTTGACCAGTAGTGTAAAAATTTATGCCTCTGGTTAATGCGAAGCCTCCTTGTTGTCGTCAGATATGTTGCCATGATGACCATAATATATCACCTCAGTTATGCCCCTGACAGAGTGCTGTGACATTCATTCCTCACAATTGTTCTGATTCATTCACTGTCCTTTGCTGAACATTGGTAGCTTTCTGCTAATAAAGTGAAAAGGCTGATGTGATCTTGACAGGCTGCCCATAAAAGAAGTCAGGTGGATGAAATGAGTAAGAAGATTAATTGATTGGTGTTGGCAAAGGGAGGAGAAAAGCACATTTTGTGGGTCTTCTGATTCATTGATTTATACAGTGCATTTTGCAAGCACAAAGGTATTTTGCAGAATTGCAAACTCTATAGAAAATGCAGGGCCCATTTTTGAAAACCCAGTCACTTTCATTGCATCTGCAATTTTTCCAGTACACATAACTGGAAACAGAAATTATGTCACAGACATGTAGGTAGCTGGTCTACAGGTATCAAGTACATGGAAGTCCAAATGATGTCAATTGCACCCATGAATAATTGGTACAAGGCTCCCTCACTCTCCACTTTGGTCAGCCTGGTTGGCCTCCTCCCTCCATGAAGAAGCTCATGTTGTATCCTCCTCCACTTGTTGCTAATAGTGCTAACTGGGAGCAATGCCTGTGCTCATTTTACAATTGTGTCAGACTCTGAAGTGGCACAAGATGCTGATAGTGGTGGAATGATGCACTAATTAAATGTAATTCAAACAAGAAAAAGCCAAGCCATTGTGGCTGAAATAAATGTCATTAAAGTGGAGATGGATTTGGCCCAATGTTTTATAATTAAATTGTTGTGGGCTTTCCATTCAGAACAAAGTGCCAGCTCATTCACTTATTAGATGCCAGAGCTACTTAGCTTCATTTCATGGGTCTTGCACATAAATTGTTCATGAGATTCACTGGTACAGAGAAGCCCCTGAATGTATATATTAATTTATGTCACAGGGGTTCCTTTGGCTCCAAAGCGCAGATAGAGGGGTCTTAACCGCACATAGTTGCTAGCTAGCTATTTATACAATGCCAATCACTCTAGTATCTGAATAAACAGGACTAAGTAGGTTGTTGATGAGTGGTTCTCTCTTCCTCTCATCCACTGGTAAGGAGGAGTGTTCTACATTAGTCATAAATGTGTGTGGTGGAAGGGCAGAGGCTAAAAAGTGTTTTATTCTTATCCTCATTGTTGTAAAAGAAGGCAAACAAATGGGTCTTTGAGTAGAAGACAGTAAGATTTGAAATCAGCCTGATCTCTTGAGGAAGGAATTTCCATGTGCGGAGATAAAGGAAGAAGGAAGCATGCGTCGGGACCTTAATGGGGCCCTGGGTGATCACTACTTCCCACCACCCAACACAGATGTAATGAGGTTAAGTGGTGTCCATATAAAAGAAATTAAAACTACTGATTATTCCTCAAGAAAGGTTATTAATGACTTTTGACTATAAAGGCAACACAGACAAAATAAGAAAAGCAGAATTAAAGACCAGCACTAAAGGAGGATTAATATAAATGGCAAATTATATGGACGGCAAGCACAAGTACATGTAATATTATGCATCAGGTACTTACTACTATTTTTAGTACTGCAGTATTTATATAACCTGAGGTCAAATTATCCTGACACTACTATTCTTAATACCGTAGTGTCAACACAACTTGAGATCAAATCAGCTCGAGCAACCCGGACTTCTTTACTCTGTAACCTTACCCTGCTTTCATCCGAAAAATACGTTACCCTTTAGTCGACCGTTCTCTCCACTGGCCAGGTACTAACAGTCACAAAGTTCATGTTCTTTCGGTTCTGGGGATGAGGGTTGGGTTTACCAACACACAAACACACACACACACGTTTGTGCCTTCCTACTTTTTATCTCATCTACTGGCCGTGTTTTAAAACAGACCAACCAATCAGGTTAGGTGGTGGTTGTGGTTACTTTGATATCCAATTGTTTTGGTTTTGTAAGTGATGCACAAGGAGATAACTTATCTTCATATAGCCCATTGTCTCGACTGTGGGTAGTGTGATTTTATAAGCTATGTCTGAAGGCCTAACTTATTTCACCACATAAGAGTCAGCATAAAGCATTATCTGGTTGCAGCATGTCTTGACCACAAGCCTAATTTTGCAAAGCTTGCTTTTTAAAGCTAATTTTAAAAGGCTGCCTGTCCAAAAAAAAAAAAAAAAAAAAAAGTGCTCTGATTAAGCTTTTCAGATGTGACTAACTAAAGCTGGGCACTAAATCCATATGTAGATGATGTGTCATTCCATATTCTTAATGAAAATATGCTTATGATATGAATATGACATAACTGAGACATACTTTATGCAAGATGGCTCATGTGAGATATCATTGGAAACACTGTGATTTACTGAACGCGATTATCCACTTTATGTGCCTGTATCATTTCTTTATCTGAAGTTAGGAATATTGACTATGTATCTGTATTTCAACTGTGCTACTCTGGGTGACTGCTAACACTTCAGGTACAACAATGGAAAAGCCAGACAGGGCGGATGGCCCATCAGCGAGGACAATGGACTGTGAAAAGCTTGACCTTCCTGTGGATGCTCCATACTGCCACTGACTCATGGATGCTGTGATACTATAGAGTCAGGTGGTCTTGTCACCTGATACTAAAACATTTCCTGGGACTTCTTGTAACTTTCCACTGTAAGGGAAGGGGGGTCAAGTTTGGGAAACAAAGGATTCCTGCCTTATGTAAATACTATTTAAGGGTGAGGAGGAAGGCAAACAGGACTCCTCCTCTCCATGTCCTGTCTGCCCAAGAAGGAAAACTGAAGGCAAGAGGGGAGTCCAGACTGAGACGGGGGTCTAGTCTGAAAAGGAATATAACTGGAACTCTGAACCACAGAAACTTTGCAAACTGCCTGTAACAATGTCTAGGGTGTGAAATACTATTTGTAACCAATTTCTTTAGTGAAACTAGCTTAGTTTGCGTGTTTGATTTCATTTCCTTAGTAATCTGCTCTGTTCTGTTTGTTACTCCTTTTACCACTTAAAATCTGCCTTTTCTAGTTAATAACATTTGTTTGGTTTAAACTTAGTTTCTGTAATTTCTAACAAGGGATGGGGGGAAGAAGGGTGAACACCTCTTTCCACATTGAGGGAGGGGGCAAATTTCATAATCTATTGGTGGGTCTGCACTCCAAGGAAGGTGGACATCTGAGTGCTGGAGCAAGTCCCTGACTCTGAGTCTTCCCAGAGCTGATCTGCAGCTGGTTGTGGCCCTACCTGTATGTGTGTTAGAGCAGGTTTTAAGAGCCTGGATCAGCAAGACAGGTTAAAGGGGGCCCACGCTGGCAGAACAGGTAGACTCAGTGGTATCTCAGCACTCAGATGGCTTCCCAAGGGGTCCAACCCATCACACTTATATTCACATTGAGTACTGCACAAGCAGTCCCATTCATTTTAGTGCAGCTGCTACTCCTGGACAAAAATGGAAGCTAGCCCTTGTGAATAGGTCGTTTAGAGTAAAATGTGTCTTCACCACTAGCGCTCAGTACTACATTCTCTGAGAGATACAATCATATCATATTGTTTCTATTTATTGTAATATTCTTGTCTATTCAAATTAACCTGTGGATTTACTATCTGGAGAGAGTGAATCAAAGAGCTTCAAAGGACTTAACAGAGGATTAAGCATTGATGTGAATAATAAGACTATCATCTGAGGTTACATTGGCTACAATACAGATTTATATAAGAGCTACAAGCACTCATGCTTGAAAACATAATCTAGTCACTAAGGGGCAGGTTACGTGCTGGCTCGAGGAACTAAAGAGGCATATAGCATTGAGGAAAGTGTACTATTTTTTAAATAAATGTGTACTTCTGGATTATTATCATCCTCCTGCTATATGGGAGGCAAAGCGTTGCCGGTAGCTCAATCCTGGGAGGTTGTACACATCTCCAGAAAGGAGGATAATTACCATAATTCAGTTGCTGGTGCTCAAATGGACAATACAGTGATTCCACTTCTGGTGGGCTACCTGTGCCCTCCTGGCAAGACGCAAGGGCCTAGGACAAACCAAAGGACTTTGAAATGGCTAAAAGATTCATAGGTGCCAACGCTGTGGATGCTCCGGGGCTCAAGCACCATATAAAAAATAAAAAGGTCTTCTCAGCACCCAAGAGCCAGAGCTTGAGTGTGGAATGTGATGAGTTCTGTGCTGCTAAAAACTTCTGCCCTTGGGGCAGGAAGTTTGTTTATAAACAGAGGCAAGATGATTAAGATAAGAAAGGCTTGTCATCAAATTAAATTAAGGATCCTTAGATGATCCTGAAAGCATTGCTTCATCTATCCTTAACACTGGGGGTGACTGAGAGGAGAGGAGCCCATCTAACCTTGCAAGTAAAGGCTACGATTTAGGTAAGATAATATGCATTAGAAGCCTTTTGTTGTTTTAAGAATTGTCCTCTATGTGTTTTGAGCAAGCGGTTCTGTCACTGCATTTTCATACTGGTCACAACAGGCTCCTGAAAGACAGTCTATGGCAGGATCCAAAACCCAGTTGGCCCTTCTGATGAAACACTGCTGGTGAACAACAATGCTGGGGACCCAGTCTAAGAATGGAGTGAATCGTGGTTTCCATCCTGAGAGAAGTACAGGTATGGGCCTGTCATCACAGAGACACTGAGTGAGAGGTCAAAGGTTCACCCTTGGAACCATATGTGGCAGGGTGTGCTGAGTCAGGAGCTGACTCTGCATCCTGTCACTCAAATCCCCATCAACATAGGTTAATTGAGACCTAACTGGAAAGTCAGTCAACGGACTAGAGCTACAGCTGAAGGGCTACTTAGAGGGGGAAGCAACCCCAGCAGCTGAGCATGTAAATCGGAAGTGGGGAAGCAGAGAGCCAGAGGAAAGGCAGAGCTGGCGGCTGCTAGCTTTGGGGAAGAGAACAGAAGCAAGGGGAAGCTACCTGGGGCTTGTAAATATCAGTACAGGCAGAGGCCTGCTTGAACAACAAAATAAAACAGTGTGGTGGTGAAGTGGTGTGGTCTGTCCTTAAAGCCTGAAAGGAGTCACTGGTGACCACCCCATGACACCATAACATCCGTTTCTGTTCCCCAATAGGCTACATTTATTGCTGTTTTTAACAATAAAAGTTGGGAGGTTAACAGGCAGGGTCTGTGTTTCCTCTTGTACAAGTTCTGAAAATCCTCAGCCACAGGAAAACTTTATTCAGACTTCAGACACTCAAACCATAATAAGTTTGAGTCACATGGTTCATTACAGTGCACTATTCAATTGCTTCCAGTAAAGACTTGAATCTGTCAGCGTGCTGGTGAGCCATTTGCTCATCTGCAAACCAAAGTATTGCTCTCTATTCTCTGTAATAGAAAATCCACCCAAGGCTACTGTAATATGTGATACAAACTGTGTCTGGAAACCTCACATATCTTTAATGGTCTACAGTGTACAGACAGATAATTAAATATCAACGAGGGAAAGATGAATGCAGAGGTCTGAAACTGCCAATAGATGTAACGGAGAGACACGGTGAGTGAGGTAATATCTTTTCTTGCCTCACTTTCGGTTAGTGAGAGACAAGCTTTCAAGCCACACAGAGCTCTTCTTCAGAGTCTCTTTCACCAGCAGAAGTTGTAATATCTTTTATTGAACCCTCACCCACCTTGTCTCTCTAATATCTTGGGATCAGCAAGGCTACAATTACACTGCATACAATAGATGTAATAAGCACCTACAATGACAAGTGCTTGGTAGCACTCTTGGCCTAATTGTAGCCCCAGGGTAACACCGCTGGTTTCGGTGGAGATAAACCAGCGATGATCTGGTCCAATATGCTAAGACTATAAACTGAAGGTGAACTTCATCCCAAATGAAACATTGACTCAATGCCTAATTTTTAAACCATCCAAATCTGGATATAAATAGACATTCTAATATTGATAAATCCACGTGAACAATGGGCACCCCACCTTCCACATGAAACGATCTTGATGGGTTGTTGTTGAGTGAACTAAACAAAGAGATCGGAAATCATCCCTTTACAGACTCTGTAATAGACCCAGTTGGGTCTGTTCTTTGCCTCAGATTAAACAATGTTAAATTTTAAGCTGCTCTCTCACTGGTTGAACTTCATTCAACTCCAATCGGCAGAGTTTGTCTGCCTGTCTAAAGCACTGCTGTAGCAACAAGGTTATTCAGTTGTTCAGGTTATTTCCTAAGGGAAAAATGCTCAGGTAAAGTGCTTTTCTAAGTGGTGAGTGCCTAAAGAACAGACAGCACGTTGCAAGTGAATGAAGGAATAACAGATTGAATATGCTATTATATACATGTCTGCCCAGATTGTTACCGTTTCATCTCTCACACGGTGGATACTGGCAGAGATCTCTTGGAGTCAGTAGACACATAACCACTGAATTGGCAATAATCTAGTTACTAGACCTGTCTGCCACTTGTTTATAGTTGGTAAAATGCCATAATTTCTATTTAGAATATTATTGTGCTTGAGCATCTGAATTCATTGGATGAAATGCTATTATTTAGATAAACTCATTTGCTGTACCTAAACTGGCCAGAGTTAGCATACTAAAGGTATGCGCTGTATCACTGCAGGAATTTGGAAGACTAGTATCTTATTTTAAGATCAAATATTTAAAGAAAAATAAATGTGAAATTAACTTCAGAGTGTACTAAGGCAAAGCATTGATTCAACAAAGCACTTAAGGACAGGCTGAACTTTAAGTATATGCTTAAATTATGACAACATAACACTGAGGACACAGAACACATGGTCAGAAGGTGGCACTTCCAGTTTTCGCACAGAACCATCTGTCACAGATGTCTCAGGCAAAGGTTTTTGCATTCCCAGTCCTGTCTGTGCACTGAGTGGTGAAATAGGTACTTGGCAAGGCTAGGGAAAGCAACGGGAGAGCTGCCATTCACTGAGTCTGTATCAAACTCATAGCCACGAGGCCTCTTGGCCCAGTCCTGAGGCAGAGATGACACAAAAGCTTCTCACTGCAAGCCATCATAAAGAGTACACCGCAGGCTTACATGCTTTGGCAGGCTTTGTTCTGGAAGGGGGAGGAAAGGGATTTATTTGCATTTTGGTGGCTTTTGCATAATCTGAACAACACTGATAACATTATCTGATTACAAATCATACAGATTCTTATCACATGCCCACCCCAATTATAAATCTCTGATGTATGATTCATAGATTCATAGACTCTAGGACTGGAAGGGACCTCGAGAGGTCATCGAGTCCAGTCCCCTTCCCTCATCGCAGGACCAAATACTGTCTAGACCATCCCTGATAGACATTTATCTAACCTACTCTTAAATATCTCCAGAGATGGAGATTCCACAACCTTCCTAGGCAATTTATTCCAGTTTTTAACCACTCTGACAGTTTGAACTTTTTCCTAATGTCCAACCTAAACCTCCCTTGCTGCAGTTTAAGCCTATTGCTTCTTGTTCTATCCTTAGAGGCTAAGGTGAACAAGTTTTCTCCCTCCTCCTTATGACACCCTTTTAGATACCTGAAAACTGCTATCATGTCCCCTCTCAGTCTTCTCTTTCCCAAACTTAACAAACCCAAATCTTTCAGCCTTCCCTCATAGGTCATGTTCTCAAGACCTTTAATCATTCTTGTTGCTCTTCTCTGGACCCTCTCCAATTTCTCCACATCTTTCCTGAAATGCGATGCCCAGAACTGGACGCAATACTCCAGTTGAGGCCTAACCAGCACAGAGTAGAGTGGAAGAATGACTTCTCATGTCTTGCTCACAACACACCTGTTAATGCATCCCAGAATCACGTTTGCTTTTTTTGCAACAGCATCACACTGTTGACTCATTTAGCTTGTGGTCCACTATAACCCCTAGATCCCTTTCTACCATACTCTTTCCTAGACAGTCTCTTCCCATTCTGTATGTGTGAAACTGATTGTTCCTTCCTAAGGGGAGCACTTCGCATTTGTCTTTATTAAACTTCATCCTGTTTACCTCAGGTCATTTCTCCAATTTGTCCAGATCACTTTGAATTATGACTCTGTCCTCCAAAGCAGGTGCAATCCCTCCCAGTTTGGTATCATCTGCAAACTTAATAAGCATACTTCCTATGCCAACATCTAAGTTGTTGATGAAGATATTGAACAGAGCCGGTCCCAAAACAGACCCCACTTGTTATACCTTTCCAGCAGGATTGGGGAACATTAATAACTACTCTGAGTACGGTTATCCAGACAGTTATGCACCCACCTTATAGTAGTCCCATCTAAATTGTATTTGCCTAGTTTATCGACAAGAATATCATGCGAGACCGTATCAAATGCCTTACTAAAGTCTAGGTATACCACATCCACCGCTTCTCCCTTATCCACAAGACTCGTTATCCTATCAAAGAAAGCTATCAGATTGGTTTGACATGATTTGTTCTTTACAAATCCATACTGGCTATTCCCTATCACCTTACCACCTTCCAAGTGTTTGCAGATGATTTCCTTAATTACTTGCTCCATTATCTTCCCTGGCACAGAAGTTAAACTAACTGGTCTGTAGTTTCCTGGGTTGTTTTTATTTCCCTTTTTATAGATGGGGACTATATTTGCCCTTTTCCAGTCTTCTGGAATCTCTCCCATCTCCCATGATTTTCCAAAGATAATAGCTAGAGGCTCAGATACCTCCTCTATTAGCTTCTTGAGTATTCTAGGATGCATTTCAACAGGCCCTGGTGACTTACAGGCATCTAACTTTTCTAAGTGATTTTTAACTTGTTCTTCTAAACCTACCCCCTTCCCATTAGCACTCACTATGTCAGGCATTCCTTCAGACTTCTCGGTGAAGACTGAAACAAAGAAGTCATTAAGCATCTCTGCCATTTCCAAGTTTCCTGTTACTGTTTCTCCCTCCTCACTGAGCAGTGGGCCTACCCTGTCCTTGGTCTTCCTCTTGCTTCTAATGTATTGATAAAAAGTCTTGTTTCCCTTTATTCCCGTCGCTAGTTTGAGCTCATTTTGTGCCTTTGCCTTTCTAATCTTGCCCCTACATTCCTGTGTTGTTTGCCTATATTCATACTTTGTAATCTGTCCTAGTTTCCATTTTTATATGACTCCTTTTTATTTTTTAGATCATGCAAGATCTCATGGTTAAGCCAAGGTGATCTTTTGCCACATTTTCTATCTTTCCTACCCAGCAGAATAGCTTGTTTTTGGGCCCTTAATAGTGTCCCTTTGAAAAACTGCAACTCTCCTCAGTTGTTTTTCCCCTCAGTCTTGATTCCTTACCTATCAGCTCTCTGAGCTTACCTATCAGCTCTCTGAGCTTACCAAAATCCGCCTTCCTGAAATCCATTGTCTCTCTTTTGCTGTACTCCTTTCTACCCTTCCTTAGAATTGCAAACTCTAGGATTTCATGATCACTTTCACCCAAGCTTCCTTCTACTTTCAAATTCTCAATGAGTTCCTCCCTATTTGTTAAAATCAAGTCTAGAACAGCTTCCCCTCTAGCAGCTTTTTCAACCTTCTGAAATAAAAATTTGTCTGCAATGCAGTCCAAGAACTTATTGGATAGTCTGTGCCCCGCAGTGCTATTTTCCCAACATATATCTGGATAGTTGAAGTCCCTCATCACCACCAAATCTTGAGCTTTGGATGATTTTGTTAGTTGTTTAAAAAAAGCCTCATCCACCTCTTCCACCTGGTTAGGTGGCCTGTAGTAGACTCCTAGCATGACATCACCCTTGTTTTTTAACTTCTTTTAGCCTAACCCAGAGACTCTAAACACTTCTGTCTCCTACGTCCATCTCCACCTCAGTCCAAGTGTGTACATTTTTAATATACAAGGCAACACCTCCTCTCTTTTCCCCATCTATCCTTCCTGAGCAAGCTGTACCCATCCACACCAACATTCCAATCGTTATTATCCCACCAAGTTTCAGTGATGCCAATAATGTCATAGTTGTATTTATTTATTAGCACTTCTAGTTCTTCCTGCTTATTACCCATACTTCTCGCATTTGTATATAGGCATCTAAGATACTGGTTTGATCTTGCCCCCCAGTTTTGCCCTGACCCTCCTTTCTCTCTGCCATTATAGCCCACGCTCCCTCTTGTTTCCAACTCATCTCCCAGGTCTCCATGTTCTCCACTTACCTGTGGGCTTTGCTCACCTGTCCCCATCGAACCTAGTTTAAAGTCTTCCTCACTAGGTTAGCCAGTCTGTGTGCAAACAGGGTCTTTCCCCTCCTCGAAAGGTGAACGCCATCTCTGCCTAGAAGTCCTTCCTTGGATTTCATCCCATGGTCGAGGAAGCCAAAGCCCTCCTGGTGACACCATCTTCGCAGCCAGGCATTCACCTCCATGATGCATCTGTCTCTGCCCGGGCCCCTACCTTTGACAGGAAGAATTGAAGAGAATCCCACCTGCGCTCCAAACTCCTTCACTCGTACTCCCAGAGCCCTGTAGTCACTCTTGATCCGCTCAGTGTCACACCTCGCAGTATCATTTGTGCCCACATGGATCAGTAGCATGGGGTAGTAGTCAGAGGGCTGGATAATCCTCAACAATGCCTCTGTAACATTTCGGATAGGGGCCCCTGGCAGGCAGCATACATACCTCCCGAGATGAAATGTCAGGGCAACAGATGGGCGCCTCTGTCCCCCTCAGCAGAGAGTCTCTGATCACCACTACTCTATGTTTCCTATTTGCAGTGGTGGCAGCAGACCTCCCAGCCCTAAGGGTATGAGGCTTCTCCTCCTTTACCGTAGAGGGTGATTCCTTCTCTCCTGCATCAAGAAGAGCGTAACGGTTACCTATTACCACGGCGGGAGGGTTCGGAGCAGGGGTGGAGCACAGCCTGCTGCCAGAAGTAACCAGCTGCCAGTGCCCACCCTGAGCCATCTCCTCCTCCACCAGTGGTGTGTCAGCAGTCCTGTGTACTGGGACAGCTACCTCAGCTGTCTCCACATGGACACTGTCCAGGAATTGCTCATGGATTCGGATGCTCCTCAACCTAGCCACCTCCTCCTGTAGCTCTCCCACCTGCTGCCTGAGAGATTCCACCAGTAGGCACCTTTCACATTGGATGTCCCCCCTAGCCTGGATATCAGTAAGTCGAAATTGCAAGTTATAGTCCCTGCAAAACCACACCAGGATCTGGGTAGAAGCATCCATGCTCAGGTGCTCTTCTGGCTACAGACACAGGTAGAGGAGACAAAAGCAGTGCTGGCACAGGTGTTGCGGGTCTTCCTAACCATCATAAGCCTCCCTCTGTCAAACTCCCTCTCAAACTCCCCTGTCCGCCTGCTCCCCTGGTTGCTCTGCCTCTGGCTTTTAAAGCCTGCTTGCCTAGGTTAGTCCCTCCCCCTAGTGAGTCACACTGGAGAAGGCCAATCAAAGGCAATCAAGGGAACAATCAAGGGAACAAGGTCAGACACTCAGTTCCAATGCTATGATAAGTACATAGAGTCTAAGGCCCACATCCTTAGTGCCCTGTGTGGATACCAAATGTATATCCATGGATATAAAGCGGATATCTGAGGAGCTGCAGGGCTCTATCGGGAATGGCAGCAGCCTTTATATCTGTGGATATAAATTTGGTATCTGCGCAGGGTTCTACACATCTTGCAACTTTGCTGCATTCAAAACTGCCTTTGGCTGCAGTGAGAGTTTCAGACAGACTATAGTATCTAGACTCAGAAAAACATTCACTCACAGCTGCAGGGTCAGAGTCTTTGTCTCACTGGATTTACTCTTAGCAAAGCAGAGAATGGGGAGACATTAGGGTGCCTATTATGGCCTGTGAGTCTCTATCTGTTCTCTGGCCTCATCCATCAGCTGAGTGTAGCTGAGCGCAGCATGCTCCTGCCTGTCCTCATGCCCATCCCTGACATGCCCCTTCTGCTGAGCATTGTGGGAAAGGTAGCATAAGACCCAGGTATGCCAGCTTTATACCTGTTGGGCACTCCCTCTTCCAAGGGAATCTCCAGCTAGGGAGATGCAGCAAGCCTCCACTCTCTTTGTGCTGCCCAGGAGAATGTGCCCATTGGAGTGCTGAAAGAGCTAGGTACCATTGTCTCTATGTAACAATTTAAAGGACAGATCTTGCAAATTGTTGGTCACCATCAGTGCCCCTTGACTTCACTACCTAGGGTACCAGATAGGCACCATGAAAGGTTCAATTACTTAATGACATCACAGTCACCTGTCACTGTGCATATGCACCTTTTAGTACATTAAGCAGAACCTTTCAGATCAACAAACTCAGGCCTGTATCGCATAAGCTAAAGGAGCATCTGTAAATTGTGGCAGAATTAGGGCTTGTTTGTTACACCCTCTTTAGATCAGCTGCCAGAAAGCATAGCTATTTGATTTGTTGCAGTCATGACATTCCTTCCAGCAGAGAACAGAGGTACTTACAGATTTAAATACATACTTGCCTTTCCGGTTATTAATACTTAACCCATCTAGAGTGCCTATATGTTGAAGACACTTTATGTTGAATACAATATCCCTGTAAGATTAGTAAATGTTATCAGCGAGCTTCTAAGATGGAAAAGATAGGCAGAGAGGTAGTAACTTGCCCAAGGCCACAGAGAAGTTACTGTCAGAGATAGGCTTAGAATTGGGGACTGCCGGTCTGATTCTTCAAACCCTAGCGCACCCCTCTCTTTCACTCATTGTTGGGGTGCACATCCAACAGTTGGGATCAATCTATATTCAAATCAGATGCTGGAAACAGACTTCATGCTTGCTAAAATGTCCTCAGGCATAGAAACCAGGTTCCAAAAAGCAGAGACATCCAGCAGCACTTGAGCTAGAGTAGAATACTATTAGCACAGTAGTAGAGGCCTGCATATTTGATGTGGAAGTTGGTTGGATTCTGTCCACAGTATGGTAAGTGCTGTTGACAAGCATGTATTATTGGTAGCCAGGTAATCCCCACCAATATCATTTTTCACTGCAAGGCCAGAAGTTAGGAACTTTTTCCTCCAAAACCCCAGGCCCGTTGCCTCTCAAAAATGCTAAGCAGGATCATGGCCTTAGTTTGTCTACAAACACACGTTCACTGAAGTGTCATTCACCAGAGGGAGTGTTAAGCCTTGTCAGTCAGTGTTTATAGAATGGATGACAATTTCCCTTCTTTGTTTCCTTTTCGGTCTTGTGCTGACTCCCACACATATCTAATCCATGCGGTTTAACCAACATCATACTATAGAACCATTTTTTTTTAATTTCATCCTATATCTCATTAACAAAAGTGCTTAGCATTCAGACAATTTATTTGGTTGGAAATCTTCTCCAGAACTACATGACTTCCCTAAGGATTATCAGTTCTGTAAGAGTACTTTGTTCATTTGCAAATAAGGTGACCTACAAAAGGAAAAAGTGTGTTTATGCCCTTTTGTGCTTTGATATGATGAACAAAGAATGACTGGGAGTCTTTTTCAAAAGGAAGTTTTTTTTCCTGCTTCTTTTGTAACCCTATAAATGCCATATTGTCTTTTCTGTTCTGCTGGAGTATTGCATGGATGGCAAGAGAACTAGTGGGATTGTGACTAGGACCCTCCCAAATTCACAGCTGGGAAAAACACATCCAGGACTGTGAAATCTCCAAGCCATGCAAGCTTTGCAGGTGTGGTGAGGTGGGTCTGCCTATGCCCAGAGCAGCCGCTTAACTCCTTCCTTACTGGTCTGGGGTTTGTATGTCAGGTGCTGCCTTCTGATAGTCAGGCCCAGTGGTTGGAACAGAGGTCAACAGCAGACATAGAATCAGAACTGGGCTGACGGTAATGCCAGAACCAAGATCAGAGTCTGTTGACAAGCCAAAAACTGTACTGAAGCTAGAACCCCAGGTGCAGGCCAGAGGTCAAATCCTGGTGGTTAGAGTCTGAGAGGGTGGGGGCAGGGCTGGAGCAAGTTCAGAGTAGTGCAAGGACAAGACTGGAACAGGGCTCGGGTCAGGCTGGGGCAGGAACAGGAGCTGGAACTGTAGCTGGGAGCTGAGAGAGTCTGATATGCTGTGAGGCACCAGGAGGTTAGCGCTGTTACATAGACTGATCTGCAGCTCTGGTGGGCTTGAGGAAACACCTGTGCCTCAGTGGGGGTGAGGGTCATCTGAGCCAGGCTCTGCTCAGGGATAGGCTGCTGCCTCTGTGGGAAGGGTAAGTTAGTACAGTGAAGCTGTTGCTGCATGCCTGACTGGTGACTCACTGCAGCTCTTTTGGAGGGGCAGCTAGGGAGCAGCCCTGGTTTGGTGGGGGTTTGCCTCACGTATACCTTGTCACATTAACCATGCTACAGATCATGATAATAGGCAAACTGTAACACAGAAGTTAAGTTTCTTGCCCAAAGTCACTGTAGCGGAGCAGTCACCTTGCTCCGACCGTGAAAGGGTTAAAAGCCAGCCCTTGGAGAGGGCTGGGGCTGAGAGCCAATAAAAATAGGCTGATTGGGAAGGCAGCCACAGCTGGGGCCATGGCCAATTAGGAGATAGCTGGCCTATAAAAGGGCTGTGAGCCAGGTGCTGTGTCAGTCTCTCTCTAGCTCTTGGGAGAGAAGGACCTGGCTGCCTAGGGCAAGGGGGAGCTCTAACCTGGCAGCTCCCCAGGCCTTGCTAAAGGCCAAAACTGATACTGGGGTTGCAAAGGTTCAGCCTGGGGTTAGGTAGAGGCTAACCCTCCCCCTCCAACTGCCAATGATGAGTGGTTTACAGACTGTAGTCTGCCCCAATGAGTGGGGGCTGGATGATGACTGGCAGTAGCCACTGAGGCAAGGTGGGTTTAGAGGATGAGGGTTCCCCTAGGAGGGGAGACACAGAGTGGGGGTACTGCAAGGACAGAACCCCAAGGTGAAGGGTACCAGGTCTGGGCAGGACATGGGGCCTGAGGCAGGTAAGCTACTAACCAGCAGAGGGTGCTCTGGGCTGAAATTGAGCTAATTCCCAGGATAACGAGCAGGAGGTGCTGCACAGGTGAGTCTCACTTCGCTACAGTCACACAATGAGTCAATTCTGTAGCTAGGATTAGAATTCAGAACATTCATTCACAATTGGAGCTGCTAGTGGAATGGACCTTTAGAAAGACCTTGGTGGTATTTTACCACCTTCTTCTGCAGTATGGGGCTTGGGCTACTTGTAGGTTTACACTAGTGTAAATGGTGGATTCTCTGTAACTTGAAGTCTTTAAATCATGATTTGAGGATTTCAGTAACTCAACCAAAGGTTATGGGTTCAGTACAGGAGTGGGTGGGTGAGGTTCTGTGGCCTGCAAAGTGCAGGAGGTCAGACTAAATCAGGGATTGGCAACCTTTGGCACACGGCCTATCAGGGAAATCCGCTGGCAGGCTAGGATGGCTTGTTTACCTGTAGTGTCTGCAGGTTTGGCTGATCACAGCTCCCACAGGCTGTGGTTCACCACCTCAGGCCAATGAGGGCTGCGGGAAGTGGCGCTGGATGTGCTGGCTGCTGCTTCCTGCAGTAGAAAGAAAAATCTGAGCATTTAAGTCTAAACTGTTTGGGCAACTGCCATAGGGATAGAATACCCCACCAATCATCTGAACAATGCTGTTTTGCTCTGTAATTTGCTTTGCAGTGTGCAGTCCCCAATGCTAACCACATACTGTCCAGCATGCTGTTTTGTCAGCCACTAGCACCGGGGGTGGGGGGAGGGGCACCACAGCTGTGACTGAGATTTGGGCATGAACCACCTGAAGCAGATAGATATGGGAATAGATCAAGAGTGTTAAAGGGAAGCAATAAAAAAAGGTAGAATAAGCAGCTCACCATTGAGGTTTCTCTTGAATGAGATGTGATTTATTTTGGGGGGTTTGGATTTTTGGTTTTTTGCTTCTATTACTGTATACTTGCCTTGTCCAAAGGACTGAAGATGAATTTGATTATCTGGCAATGAAATCACCTAGCACTACTTCACTCCCTAATAACTCACAGGGCAGTATCTTATTAAACTTACCCTGTTGCATTGCGCATGCGCACACACACACCCCACATCTGAATGGCATACTCCATCACACACTGCTGCATTTTAACTGTCTCGATGTGTGAAAGTAGAATGAATTATATAGTAAGAATAGAAAGGATTAAAGAAATGCTGTCTGTACCTTTAAGCAAAACTGTTGGAATGCTGTAGTCCAGGTGTCAGGAATACAGACATTAACATAGAACAATTGCACCGTTTAAGGGCAATTGGTGAAGTATTAGCCTTAGATCGATAAGAGTTAGTAAGGAAATAGGATATGCATGCTGTGCCCCATGTGAATTTTCCTGTTTTGCTTCCTTTGTCCCTTTGTCTAATTCCCGCTCTTTTATCTGTATAAATAAGACTGTTTGGGCCTTGCATGGCCACTCACATATTCTGAATGTTATTGGCGGAGCGCTGTGCTAATAAACAGAGTGGTCTGACAAATTGTGAGTCCTGATTCTAACTTTGACAGATGCCAGAGTTTGGGGAATTTGGCTGCAAAACATCCTTTTGGGCTGTGGAGTGCTGGGGCCACCAGGCCATGGCCTGACCACTTGCACCAGGTTGCAATGCCATTCACTCAAATTTGGACAGAGTGGGTGTAAGGACTGATGGATCATGGGGTTAAGCCACTGGGTGGTATGCTGGAGAGGGGAAGAGAAGGGTTGGAGGAGGGAATCTCTGCCCCCACAAACGCTTACTTTAAATGGTAGTGCACAGCTCTGGCCTTTTCTGCATTAAGGACCTTATTCAGGAAAGCATTTGAGTGTATGCTTAAGTTCATCTCTATCAAGAATAGCATTTAAGCACCTGCTTAAAGTTAAGCTGGTGCTTAAGTGTTTACCTGATCAGGTATTCTTTCCTAGGTCAGGGCCCAAGATGCTATCTTATTAGTCAGTACAATCCGGCTACAGGCACACTATAAATTGATATTACACACAGGGACAGAGGAATTTTAGGCATAGGCTGGATAGGCAGTTGCATAGACTGCCAGATTTTTGTGGGGAAAGGCCCTCCAAAAAACTACAGTGAACTAAGTCCATTTGACTTCTGAGTGAGAGCATCTAAAAGGGATTTACTGTGCTTTAACAAAAGGGGTGAAGTTAATGCATACAAGTTAATGTGTCTTATCTTTCCTGAGTGTCCCCAAGTAGACCAGACCTGAGAGGTAAAAACTTTCTGAGGGCACTGTGTTTTAAAGTATTAGGCAGAAGACTGGGAGCCAAGAGGCCACATTTGTTTTTATCCTGATTAAAGCACTGATTACAGGAAGACTTTGGCCATGACACTTAGCTGCAACAAGCTTCCCTAACTAAAGTTCTTTACCCCAAACTAGGTACATTTTGTCAAAGTCATTTATTACAAATATTTCACCCAGCTCTATGGCAAGGTCACTCAAATTGTCAGAATTAAGGAAAATTGGAGATGCTGATTAGATTATTTGTTGTATTTCAGCTTGATATGCTATGAAAGTTGCCTTTGAATCATGTTTTAGGCTTTTTCCAATGCCAGACTGAGAAAATGAGTTTCCAGCCTAAATTATACCATCCTCTCAAAGTGAGCACTAGGCTATTAGAACATCACATAGGAAACTCACATTTAGTTGACCTTTTGATATTGTATATTCCCTGCCTAATCAGATGAAAAAGTGGCCTAGCATATCTTGAAAATATTGTATTGAGAACATTGACCAATTATCATATATTTATATATACTCTGGCAGCTTCTGTAGGGCCATTCAGGTATTTCCCCATTAGCATAGTAGCTGCCTCTTTCCTACTAAATGAAAAAGACTTCAAAGTTTTCAATTTAGCGAATAACATCACTCAATATTAATTTTCCAATAATATCCTTTAAAAGTGCTTTTTTCCTACAGTCTAGACTATACTGCAAATTCAAAATAACAGATCAGAGCAAACTGGCAAGAGGAGACCTGGGTCTGAGTGCTGACAATTGTTTGCCTTCTCAAAGCATCTGTAACCCTTTCCAGAACAAACCAACCACTCCTTTCCCACCTCCTGCGACTTTTACTTTGCATCCTGAATCTTGAAAGCCATCATGATGTTGCAAGTGAATGGCATGTCATGTGTTCCTGTGAGAAAATGCAATAACAACTACAACTCACCAAGATCTGCTGCCATTAAAATTATTGGGGTAGACCACGCACGGATCCCTGCAGGACCCCACTTGTTATACCCTTACAGCATGACTGTAAACCTCTGGAAACATTTTCCAACCAGTTATGAACCCATCTTATAGTAGCACCATCTAGGTAATATTTCCCTAGTTTGTTTTTGAGAAGGTCGTGTGAGACAGTATCAAAAGCCTTATTAAAGTCAAGATATACCACATCTACTGCTTCCTCCCCCAAGGCTTGTTACCCTGTCAAAGAAAGCTATTGGGTTGGTTTGACATGATTTGTTCTTGACAAATCCATGCTGACTCTTACTTGTCACCTCATTACCTTCTAAGTGTTTGCAAATTGATTGCTTAATTATTTGCTCCATTATCTTTCTGGGTACGGAAGTTAAGATGACTCGTCTGTAATTCCTAGGGTTGTTCTTATTTCCTTTTTTATAGAATATCACTATATTTGCCTATTTCCATTCCTCTGGAATCTCTCCTGTTTTTTCCATGAATCTTCAAAGATAATTGCTAATGACTAAGATATCTCCTCAGTCAGCTCCTTCAGTATTCTAGAATGTATTTCATCAGGCCCTGTGACTTGAAGACATATAACATGTGTAAGTAATTTTTAACTCTTTCCTTACTTATTTTAACCTCTGATCCTACCTCATTTTCACTGGCATTCACTATGTTATGTCCAATTGTTACTAACATTTTTGATGAAAACTGAAACAAAAATCGTTTAGCACTTCTGCCATTTCTAAATTTTCTGTTATTGTTCCCCCCTCGTGGAGGAATGGGCCTACCATGTCCTTGGTCTTCCTCTTGCTTCTAATATATTTGACAGAATTTTTTTCTTGCTAGAGACATAAAGGGTAACTAGTTTAATCCATTTTATGCCCTGGCCTTTCTAATTTTGTCCCTTCACCCTTGTACCCTGAGCCCTGTAATCACTTCTGATTTTGCTCAGGGTTATACCTACTGTAGCGGGGTGACCACCCGCTCCAGCCTGGAAGGGGTTGGAAAAGTCCTGCAGAGGGCAAGGTAAAACCCTGGCTGACTGGGGGAAGTGACTGCAGCTGGGGCCATGCCCCAAACAGACTCAGCTTGCCCTATAAAGGCAGATAAGCCAGGGGCAGACAGAAGTCTCTCTCTAGCTGTAGAGTGAGATGGGCCTGGCTGCAGGGAGCTGGACACAGGGTACCTGAGTGAAGCAGGGCTGGGGAAAGGCAGAGGAGTTGGGGAGCTCCAGCATGGAAAGCCCTAGGCTGCAGCCTAGCATTGGGCCAACAGGTACTGGGGGTTGCAGAGGACAGCCCAGGGGTAGGCCAAGGCAGCAGGTCCAAACCCAACCTTGCCAGTGATGAGTAGGCTGATACTGCAATCTGCCCCAGGGTGTGGGGGCTAGACGATGACTGGCAGTAGCCATATTATGAGACAAGGTGGGGATAGTGGGTGGGGGTTCCCTGGGGAGGGGAGACCCTAAGACTGAGGGATTACTGCCAGGGTGCAGCATCCCAGGGTAAAAGGGCACCGGGGTCCAGGGAGGGACACGGAGGCCAAAGGACAGGTAGATGACTGCCTGCAGAGGGCGCTCCGGAGCTGGAATGAGCTAATTCCCGGAAGTAACAAGAGGGAGGCACCACAGGAGTGAGTCTGCACATCTGCACCTCCCTATATCATTAGTTCCCACATGGATGAGTATTATGGGATAGTAGTCAGAGGGCCAGATGATCCTCAACGATCCCTGAGTAATATCTCAAATACGTGCCATTGGCAGGCAGCATGCCTCCCAGGATGCCATGTCAGGCCAACAAATGGGTACCTCCATCCCCCTCAGAAGACAGGCACCAACCACCTGGGAGTGGTGGCCACAATCCTCCCAGCCTTGTGGGTACATGCTATCTCCTCCTCCATCTTTCGGGGTGATTCCTCATTGCTAGGACAGCATAACAATTCTTCATCACTACAGTGGGTGGGCTGGGAGCAGGGGTGAAGCACTGCCAGAAATAACCAGCATCCAGTGTCTTCCCTCTGACAGAGCCATGTCCTCCTTTCCCTAGTGGCATGACAGGAGTCCTCTCTTACTGGATAGCTTCCTCATCCTTGGACATCTCCATATAAATGTTGTCAATGAATTCCTTGTGGGCATTGATGTTCCTCAGGATAGCCATGTGCTCATGTAGCTCTCCCACCTACTTCCTGAGAGATTCCACCAGCAGGCACCTTTCATACTGCACTCTCCCCCCAGGCATGGCTTTCGGAGAGTGAGAAATGTAGGCCACAGTCTCTGCAAATCCACACCACGATTGCAGTAGAGGTCAGGTTCTCTGTCTGGGTCTAGGTGCAGGTGGAGGAGACAGGAACTGTGTTGGCACTGGCAACGCAGCTCTTCCACTACATCACTGAAGTGATCATGGTAAGTTCTCTTTCCCCTCAGTAAGCAAATAAAGACAAATAGGCCCCAAGTAATTTGCATCCAAATTTCCAAGGTAGCATTTAACTCTCATCCATGATGACTTGTGCTACTGCCTCAGTGGAAGAACTCCAACCTGCTCTACTGGAAAAACTTTCTTAGGAAACAGGAGCTGAGTTTAAGGGCTGCCAAATATATATTTAAGAGTGGGCAATGCTGCTGACAGTGCAATTCTCCTAATGCTTATACCCCAACCCTCATTACTTTTCCTGCTGAAATATGGCTGCACTATCTGTTACCATGGATTACCGTCAAAGATACCTAGGTAGTAAACAGTAAATTGGTGCATTGTTTTAAAGGATAACCTTAATATGTGACTAGTATAATTGGCAGGAAAGACGATAGTTCAGTGATGTCTATTGAAAAAGTCAGTGCACACCTTTTTGTAGCTTTTCTTTCTGCAAATAAAAGGCCTTAGTAGAGCTGCATGTCTTTAGATTTCTTGTCCACAGCCCCTTTTAAAATATAGATTATATAATTTAATCAAATTCCTAATAAGAATAATTTGTGTCAAAATGGTACACGTATGTGCAAATTAACAGCAAAGGTTATTATAGACATCTGTCTCTATAATAGAAAAATTATTTTAAAAAGAACCCTAAGAACAAACAAATATTTGTCAGTCATCTTTGTACTAGACCAGTGGTTCCCAAACTTGAACAACCCGTGAACCCCTTTCACTAAAATGTCGTCTTGCGAACCCCCTCCTAAAAATGAATATTTCCAGGGATTTTCTCCTTTACCTGAGTATAAATTATAAAAGCAGTAATCTTCAAAAAATAAAATTTGTTTTTATGACATGCTTATAACACATTTTATTATTATTTATCATTACAGTATCTTTATTAAATTATGAAAACAGCAACACTCTTCCAAGATCTCACTTTCGTAGCTTTTATCACTTTGAATAAGCCTTTTATAGTACAAGGCTCCTATGTTTCATCAAGGAGTATCAGATGTGAAACAGCATGAAGGTATTTAAGAAGCCAACTCAAAAAGTTCCTCCTACACAAGCATTCAAGTCTTGAGCAGCCCAGGCAAACAATGCATGTTACAACAAAGCTTAGCTGCCTATTTAATTTTAAAAACAGCAATATATATCCACCTCCCTTTCCATTTCCTATAAGGAGTCTTGACGTTTAAATCTCCTCAGTGTGATAGACATGCTTGCTTTGATCTGCTTAGCTCTCGGAAGTCCAGAGGCTCTGGGCTGCTGGTCCTGTGCTGCCCAGGGTCTCTAGGGACAGCTCTGTCCGCCATTAGGGAATTTTTTCCTGAGAACCTCCTGTAACATTTCGCAAACCCTCAGTGGTTCATGAACCCCAGTTTGGGAACCACTGTACTAGACTAAGAGCACACAAAAGCAAGAACCAAAATAAATTTCTACAAGTGAGCATATAGAATGTGATTCCCCTGTAACAGTCTGTAGTGAACTGAGCACAAAGTGGCTGCCTGCCTCAGCACAAAGCATGGTACATAGAGATTTAAAGATGTAGTACATAGAAAACAAAGCCATAGCAGGTACACAACTAAGTGCATTTCCTCATGCAATTTGTATATTCTATATGTATAAATAAAAATAAAACAGCAGTCTCTAAGGACAAATATTTTCTACCACTTAGCATACAACCTGACTGTGTTGTGTACACTTTGTCAATCACATTACGAAATTTCACCGTGCAATGCATTATCAGAATTTAATAGTGTTACCTTAAAGAGGAAAGCTATACATGTGCATGTCGGCCTAATGTTATATTTACTGGCATAAAGGCTCAGATCAGCAGCGCTGCAGCAGCCTTCTGTCACTCCACATTCCACAACAGCTGTCTCTGGCACTTCCATTTGGACTGTCACATATGTTAATTGGATGACGGATATCATGAATTTCTGCCCCTGCTTTTTCAACAGACATCTACAGATGGGAGATGGCCCACCTAAGCAGAATGTGGTAGGAGCAGCAACACACAAGCAGAAACAGTTTTGCCAAAGTTTTCCTGTATATAGAGTATGCATGTTAGAAGAGGCACCGATGGTGCCCGCTGTAAAACTGAGGAACAGTTTCTACTCTAACCCCTTGTTTCCAGATGCTCATAACTTTTCCAACCATCCTCTGGGGGGAGGCTAAACTAGTCCATACTGGAAGATGAGTTGTGTGTGTAATGATGGTTCTCAGGGTACTCAGGACTGTCAGTCCCTGGAGGCAGAGAATAATAAGGTGAAAGGGAGTCTTTCTTACAGTAGCTGGGTGTCCGCCACCAACAGACTTTCATCCACACAAGCTCTCTCCTCTGGACTGTGTCAGACCTATCCTTGCTTTGCATGTTAACAAGTGATCCACCCCAATCCTAGAGACTCTTTGAATCATTCCCCTCTGATATCCAAACCCTGAACTGGGTACTCACAGAAATTCCGCATCCTCTGCACCCAAAGTCGCTGTGTATCCCAGCTTACCAGTTTTACTTAAAACACCACACTCCAGTAAACCACACAGTACTTATAATAAAACAAATGAAGGTTTATTTAAGAGCAAATAATGATTTATCAAGAAACAAGAGAGTAATGGAAACAAATGGTTACAATTAGGACTGTCAACTAATTGCAGTTAACTTAAGCAACTAACGTAAAACAAATGAACTAGACTAAAAAATGGTCACAATTAATCTCAGTTTTAATCACACTGTTAAACAATAATCGAATACAAATTTAAATTTATGATATATATTTTTGGATCTTGTTCTACATTTTCAAATATATTGATTTCAATTACAACACAGACACAAAGTGTATGGTGCTCACTTTACACTACAACAGTGCCACGTGAATGCCCGTTCTCACTTTCAGGTGATACTGTACAGTAAATAAGAAGCAGGCAGCATTATCTCATGTAAATGTAAACACAGGGCCGGTGCTATCATTAAGGCGAACTAGGCGGTTGCCTAGGGCACCAAGATTTGGGGGCACCAAAAAGCGGTGCCCCCAATTTTTTTTTTACAGCGGTTCCTCCCCGAGTGCACGGTTGCTGCTCCACCTCTCCCGCCTCCCAGGCTTGCAGAGCCAATCAGGAGGAGAATTAGAGCAGGGGCAGCGTGCTCAAGGAGGACGCGGAGCAGAGGTGAGCTGGGGTGGGGAGGTGCCGAACAGCTCCCCGGGCTGGGGGAATGGGGAGCTGCTGCGGGGGTGCCTCAAGGCAGGGGAGGGGGAGCTGCCACAGGGCTCTCCACCCCAGCTCACCTCTGCTCTGCCTCCTCCCCGAGCACACCGCCCCTGCTCTAATTCTCCTACCTCCCAGGCTTGCTGCGCCAAACAGCTGTTCGGCGCCACAAGCCTGAGAGGGGAGGAGAATTAGAGCAGGGATGGTGTGCTCAGGAAGGATGTGGAGGAGAGGTGAGCTGGGGTGAGGAGGTGCCACACGGCTCCCCGGGGGGGGCAGGGAGCTGCCACAGGGCAGGTGGGTGGGGAGGAGCAAGGTGGAAGTTTCACCTAGGGTGCGAAACTTCCTTGCACAGGCCCTGCGTAAACAAACTTGTTTGTCTTAGTGACTGGCTGAACAAGAAGTAGGATTGAGTGGATTTGTAGGTGCTAAAGTTGTGCATTGTTTTGGTTTTGAGTGCAGTTATGTAAAAAAAAAATCTACATTTGTAAGTTGCACTTTCACAATAAAAAGATTGCACAACAGTAATTGTGTGAGGGGAATTGAAAAATACTGTTTCTTCTGCTTATCTTTTTTACAGTGCAAATATAACCCACACACCTCCTGGGTGTGGTGTTCTGTTCCATCTAGTGGCACTGAGACCACTTAGAGAGAGAGAGAGAAAACAAGTCTGTTGTACAGCCTTAGCTAACTGCTTTTAGCAGATGCAGTAGAGGCTCATGCACTAAACTCCAGAGATTCCAGGTTCAATCCCACCCTCCGATGGCTGTGGTCTGTCAGTGTTACACAAATATTTGTAATAAAAAATAATAATATAAAGTGAGTGCTGTACACTTTGTATTGTGTTGTAATTGAAATCAATATATCTGAAAATCTAGAAAAACATCCAAAAGTATTTATAATAAATTTAACTTGGTACTCTATTATTGTTTAACAATGCAATTAAAACTGCAATTAATCATGATCAATTTTTTATCTCACAATTAATCACTATTATTTTTTAATTGTTTGACAGCCCTAGTACAAAATTATATCTTAAAAGACAAACTGGGTCTCCACTTACTAATAGTTAATTTTTCTGAATAATAATGTAGGTTTTTCCCTAAAGTTCAGTCCATTGCTGAGAGCGCTGGTTTAACAAGAATCAGGATCCCTAATCCTCAGTGTATGTGTACAGAGTGCTTCTTCCTCTTCTGTGTTGTGCTGAAACAGCTTTTTGTTTCTATTCACAGACAGGGCAAACCTGCGTATTGTTATAAAGGTTTTTTTAAACCTTTAAGTGATCTTCAATGTTTGTCATGGCCTCTGATGGTTTCCCATTCAGAGTCCTAGAATTGATTAAGGCTTACAAACTGAGCCTTTTATTGCATCACTTGCCAAAAAGGGCAAGCTCCCCTTGCCAGAATGGGCCATGACCAAGATATATTATTGCCTGGTGACTAATTTCTACTCTGAGTCCACAAAGCAGACTTTCAATATAAATACATTACAGTAGAACCTCCGTTATGAACACCTCAGGAATGGAGGTTGTTCATAATTCTGAAATGTTTGTAACTCTGATCAAAACATTATGGTTGTTCTTTCAAAAGTTTATAGCTGAACATTGAATTAATAAAGCTTTGAAATTTTACTATGCAGAAGCAAAAATCTGCTTTTAACCATCTTAATTTAAGTAAAACAAGCACATAAACAGTTTCCTTACCTTGTCAAATCTTTTTAAAACTTTCTCTTTATTTTTTTGTAATACTTTGCCTTTAACACAGTACTGCATTGTATTTGCCATTTTTTTTCTTTTTTTTGAACTGGGGAGTATCTGCTGCTGCTGCCTGATTTAGTACTTCCAGTTCCAAATGAGGGGTGTGGTTGACCAGTCACTTTGTAACTCTGGGTATTCATAACTCTGAGATTCTACTGTATTCCTTAAATATTACCCATACATACATATATTTCACAAAGATTATGAATCTTGACAAGTTACAAGCTTTCTATAGATATCCCACATGTTAGTCTTTAAGAATAAATATCCTGTAAAATGTGTTTGGTGTAGTGAGCTTGTTGGGTCTGAAGTGAGAGACGTTTCAAAGAATAGGGGACTCTTCGCCAAGGAGTCTCTGTCATATGTGTAAAGATGAAACAAAATCTCCTCATATATTTCTGAATGATGGGAAGGTTGGGTTGCGGGGGAGAAACAATCTTTTGTCATTATCAAATAATCCTAACCAGTAAATTCTAGCTAGTAAACTTTTTTCAGCAGAACTGCAACAAAACTGACTGAAGTTTGAAAACTGTGGTAGAGGTAGAGCTCTTAGAGGACCACTGGACCAATTGCCTTTCTAGGTTTGGAATAAAAATGGCCTTGGAAACTGAGTACTGAGTTTGTTCAGAAAGTGCCCTTGATTCTGAACGAGCAAACTAAAACCATAGAATTGTAGGACTGGAAGGGACCTCGAGAGGTCATCAAATATATTCCTGGGGGCAGTCAAAGTCCTTTCTGTTAGCCAGGTTGTAATTTCTGCAGGATAAATAACTGCAGATTATTGAAATCCATTTCTTTTTCTGTTTTAACTTATTCTTAAAAAAAAAAAAATCTTGGAATGCAACCAGAAAAAAACAAACTGAAATACCATTGCCATCTCTGTCACAGGAACATTAGCAGTTCCTCCACTCAGCTAGAGTGTGGCTGGCTCCGCAAAGGGGATGCCAGGACTGACCGATGCCACCATCATCAGACCTTGCATCCGCATACAATGACCAACCCAAAATCTATATAACACGCCACATGACACCACCCTGCAGCTGATGTCTAACACCTCATTCTGGGAGTTAAAGCAGCTTCCACTCTCATCCACAATACTGTGGATATGTTTGAATGGGAAGTGATAGGCAGTGGCGAGTAAAGCCCAGGAGATATTTGTTTGTTGAAGAGTCAAAACTGCCTATACAGTTTTGGAATCACCGATCCAGATGATGACCAGGTTTCGCTTCCAGACCATTAATGGAGGAATAAATGACACATTGTAGGAACTTGGACAGCCTTGATCAGGCTGCATACAGCTGGTGGCTGGATACTGTGCTCAATGCACTTGACTTTTTGTAATGCGGATCCTAGCTCAAACCTACATAAGCCACAGGGGGAAAGGCACCAGGGCATCAGAATATAATCTCTGTTCAGGAATGGTGATACTGATCAGGGTAAAAGAGCAATTGCAACTGTCTATGAGGAAGCTTGTGCCTGCCTGCACAGCTCTCAAATGTCCTGGGCCAGATCATCTCCCCCTATATCTATGCGTAAATGTGTTCTTGTGCACAGAGCTCTCTTTTCTTCTACGTAGAAGGGGGGGGGGGCTTAACTGCCTTTATGGCACCAGCTCACCCCTTCCCCCCAGCTCAACCCAACAGAAACCACTCTGTGCAGCCTGGGACCCACACTGTGGGATGCTGCCCCATATAGAGCTTCCTACAGATCCCCAGGGATTCACCACCTTTGAGGGTGGACCTCACACACCCTTTTAACCAGAGAGAAGGGACCCTAACAGGCCAATGAGGGAGAATCTCCACAAGGGATTTGCTGTATAGATTCCCCCTATATACCTCTTCTGCAGATTTTAATTGAGAAAGGGCTCGTTATGATTACTATTGATTATGTTTTATGCTAGCACCCCTAATGTGCCAAGTGCTTGTGGTGGGTTGGATCACAGAAACCCCCTTGGGAACTGCCAGACTGATGGGCCAAGACTACTACTGCCCCTGCCTTCCCTGCCAGCTCGGGATCCCAGCACCCTGTCTTGCTGAGCCAGACACGCCCATCTGCTCCAACACAGACTTAACTGAAAGCAGCTTACAGAAGTATCTTTGTCTTTAACACTCAGCCCTCGTCCAGACTAACCCGCGGCATCGGTGGGTTAAAATCGATTGCTCAGGGATCGATATATCGCGTCTAGTCTGGACGCGGTGTATCGATCCCCGAGCGCGCTTACATCGATTCCGGAACTCCATCAATCCGAACGGAGTTCCGGAATCGATGCGGAGAGCCGCGGACATCGATGCCGCGCCGTCCAGACTGGTGAGTACCTCGATTTTAGAAATTCGACTTCAGCTACGTTATTCTCGTAGCTGAAGTTGCGTATCTAAAATCGATTTTAATTCCTAGTCTGGACGTGGCCTCAGATACCCAACTCCCTGCCCCAGGTATTAATACATACTCTGGGTTAAAAAATAAAAAGTGATTTTATTAAATACAGAAGGTAGGATGTAAGTGGTTTCAAGTAGTAACAGACAGAACAAAGTGAATTACCAAGCAAAGTAAAATAGAACATGCAAGTCTATGTCTAAGAAACTGAATACAGATAAAAATCTCACCCAGTAAGCTTCCTTTTACAGACTAGTCTACCTGTAGTCTGGGTCCAGAAATCACTCACACCACTTGTAGTTATTATCCTTTGTTCCAGTTCCTTTCATATATCCTTGGGGGTGGAGGGGATCCCTCTTTAGCCAACTGAAGACACCATGGAGGGAGGGGTCTCCCGGGGGGTTTAAATAGACTTTCTTTTTTGGGTGGAGACCCCCTCTTCACCCCTATGCAAAGTCTAGCTCCAAGGTGGAGTTTTGGAGTCACATGGGCAAGTCACATGTCCATGCATGACTCAGAACTACAGGTAGCAGCCGTGGTTCACATGCTACCTTGAAGTCCTCAAGTAGACTTCTTATGTGGATTGGAGCATTCCAAGATCCATTGTTCCTTAAGTGCTTCTTGATCAGGCACTTAACTTTGCAAATTCCTCTCTAAAGAAGCTGACCAAATGCCTTACAAAGCTTACTTAGAAATCAAGCAAGTATACAGCCAATATTCATAACTTCAAGTACAAAAATGATATATGTGTACAAATAAGATGAATAGATTCAGTAACCATAACCTTTACAGAGATAAGTTACATGACACATGTAGCATAAAACATACTCCAGTTATGTCACATTCCCATAAAGCATTATGGGCTACATCTTCACAGCTCTATCCACTCATTGGACACTGCCCTGCCCTGTAGAGTTTGCCAGCCAATGCTATTAAGACCTAACTGTAGCACTGAGTTAACAAGTCTGTTAGAGTTATGGTAGCTTCTTTCCTGATAAGAAAACAGTACACAGGGCACATTAATCGCCCTCCTTCTTACACTGAAAACCCCTTAAATACCAGCTTCATGCTTCCCCTACAAACATGTAACACACCACACACCTAACCTGGGTGCATATGTCAACAGTGACAATCTGCTGATGCCATTAAGGCTGTAAGGAAGGTTTGTGTCATACATTGAGGAGGGTGTGAATTTTGGAAGTTCCTTGTACACTGGTGAGTTTTGGAAGTTCCTTGAGGTATCATAGACTCATTGACTCATTGACTTTAAGGTCAGAAGGGACCATTATGATCATCTAGTCTGACCTCCTGCACAATGCAGGCCGCAGAATCTCACCCATCCACTTCTATAACAAACCCCTAACCTATGTCTGAGTCACTGAAATCCTCAAATTGTGGTTTGAAGACCTCAAGCTGCAGAGAATCTTCCAGCAAGTTACCTGTGCCCCGTGCTGCAGAGCAATGCGAAAAACCTCTAGGGTCTCTGCCAATTGGTATCTGTCGCCATTGGTGGAAATAAGCTGTTGGGGTCAATAGTTATGGATCAAAAATGTCCTAAAATTTACTATTTCCTTGCTGTTGTCAATGGTGTTGTCAGATGCTACCGATGTGGTGCTCTGCTCTCTCCAATGTTGGTATCACTCGGCTGCATGTGTGTGTTGCCTCCTCTGCTGCCCCAGCTCTGCAGATACTGACACAGCAGACCCGAAGAGAACCCCCAATGACCGCAGAGTTTAGTAAGATGCAAGGCACGTCGGCCAGGTTTATTGCCTTATGGACACGATTGCAGTTCCCTGTAGGTTTCTTAGCCTAACTCAGGGCATACTACGAGAAAGTGCCTCTTTACAATGGACATGGCTCAGTCAGTGGTGAGACTTTCCACTGCCCCCTTGGCTGGACAAAGACACCGCCCCAGGGATGCATTCTTATACACAGTTACACATCACTCCTGATGTATTGAAGTGCAACCCTTCTACGTAACCAGGTACAACCCCTCTACGTAGTAAGGTGCCGCCTCTCACCTTGTACATGCTGGTTGGAACAAAACAACTCTATCCATCATAAAAGCAGCAAAGAATCCTGTGGTACCTTATAGACTAACAGATGTTTTGGAGCACAAGCTTTCGTGGGTGAATACCCACTTCGTCAGATGCATGTAGTGGAAATTTCCAGGGGCAGGTATATATATGCAGGCAAGCTAGAGATAATGAGGTAGTTCAATCAGGGAGGATGAGGCCCTGTTCTAGCAGTTGAGATGTGAAAACCAAGGGAGGAGAAACTGGTTTTGTAATTGGCAAGCCATTCAAAGTCTTTGTTTAATCCTGAGCTGATGGTGTCAAATTTGCAGATGAACTGAAGCGCAGCAGTTTCTCTTTGAAGTCTGGTCCTGAAGTTTTTTTGCTGCAGAATGGCACCTTAAGGTCTGCTATAGTGTGGCCAGGGAGGTTGAAGTGTTCTCCTACAGGTTTTTGTATATTGCCATTCCTAATATCTGATTTGTGTCCGTTTATCCTTTTCCGTAGCGACTGCCCAGTTTGGCCGATGTACATAGCAGAGGGGCATTGCTGGCATATGATGACATATATTACATTGGTGGACGTGCAGGTGAATGAACCGGTGATGGTGTGGCTGATCTGGTTAGGTCCTGTGATGGTGTCGCTAGTGTAGATATGTGGGCAGAGTTTCTATCCATCCTATTACCCTTTTGCCCCTGTCATTGGGATGGGTCAGTCTGTTCCTTGTTATCTGTGTGGAATGTGCAAGTATGTGAATGTTCTGATCTCTAGTGTTCAGTACCTTTTAGGTACGTATCTTCTTGCAGCATCAGCCCTTTCCTTGCCAGTTTCTGTGAGCAGGGCCTGCCTCTGGCTCAGAGCTTGACTTTGCTTTATGTTAGCAAAGTCTTAACCATTACTTTAGCTCAGGCCTGTCGTGGAAAAGGACCACCACTCAGTTGAGTTGATCAGACAGCCTGAGGCTCCTTTATTGATTAATCAGAGAATACAAGCATATATGCAGGGAGAGACGACAAAGTCCCCTAGCAAGGGGAAGTCGCTCTACCTTACAGCAGTGGTACCTGGGTTTATATAGCCAAAAACCGCACATTAGCATATGAACTTATGCATCCGAATATACCATATTTGGTTAATACAATGACACCATTTCCTAAAAACATATAAAATAAGCTAATTTTGCAAGCTTGCCCTTTGCAACTTCCCCTTTTTACAGGTTGTTTTGTTTGTCAGGATCTTGGCACCTGGTGTCCACCTACTTGCGGTTTCTGCAGCTGTGCTCCCAAGCAAAATTTGAGGAACTTGGGTTCAAAAATACATGTTTGTTCCTTTGGCCAAGTACATTAGGGTTATTTTTATGCGTGCACAAGCTTCTTAATAAACTATAGTGACCTAGCAGTTGTTAATCTATTTCAGTAGTAATTCAAGGGACTTTATATTAGTCTAGTCCCTTAAAGGCAGCATTTTAATAGCATAATAGTGTGATAATAGTAGTGTATAGAGAAATCAGAGAGTGAGCCTCAGGAGAGTTAGTGGAAAATCAGCTTTTCTTACTTTACTATATGTTAGTATGATTGAGGCCTACTGTCTTGATGTAATTATTAGCTTGATTAAGACCTGGCTTTTGGGCCTGGGGTTATTTTTCTTTATCAGGCCTCAGGCCTCATACCAGGCCTCTGATACCAAGGTTTATATCTCAGGGCCTCCTCTTACTACACTTGCTTCTTAGCGTTTGTGATGAGAAATGTCACATTTAAACTGACCTTGGTCCCTTTTAAAGAAAGTTTCTGTTTACAGAATCTAGATTGGAAAAAAAATGTGTATGATGTTTGTATATTTCTCGCTCCATACACATCATCCTTTAGATTTAGTTTTCAAAAATCTTAATTATCTCTCTCTACTTCAAATTCATCCTCTTGCCATGTTTTTAAATATTCTGAGAGCTGCACTGCTCTGATCTTTTCACTTGTGTTACATCAATCCTGTGCTATCTGAGCTCTTGGCAATTTTCTTTTTTATGATAAGGATGTTTCTTTTCAAATTAACACATTTCTTACCAGGTTACAACTGAAAAAAGTGCTGGCTCCATTGACACTTTAATACCGTATATTTTTTTATGCTTCATTATGAGATAATTCCAAATGTTACATTTATTTAGCAACCAAAGCTACATGGGTGATTTGGCAGGTCAATATTAGTAGCTGTAACTGCAGTCATTTTTCACCCTTTAGAAATAGGTCTCAGCACCTGAAGGAGTGCATTCAGGTTCACAGTTATGGTAAGTATTTGATCATTCATTGTCACTGCTAAGAACAGCTTTTGCACCGATTCTCCAAAAGACTTTTCTTTACAGTGTGACATGACTAACTACTTTAGCCTTTATACTCCTCATTTAATAATGTCATCATGAAGCAGTACCTTGTCATCTTCATAATAAGGTCAATGCATGGGAAAAACAAAGTAGAGCAATCAGGCAGCAAATTTACCACAGGCGATGTGCTTGCACCGAATAAACGGTGAAGGGTTGGCAAAAGTTCAACACCAGATGAGAGAAGCCCAGAAGCTGGTAAAACCCGGGTTCAACGTATACACCAGCAAAAGGAACAAGTTTGACAAAAGGTCGCAGAGTTTGGGTGAAATCCAAAACAGAGTCAGTTCTTCAGCTGATATAAATTGGTGTTATTCAACTGAAGTGAATGGAGCTATGCCAATTTACCCCAGCTGAGGAAATAGCCCATAATAAGGAAAGGAGAAGTAATAAGAAATCCAGAAAAAGTTGATCCTAACCATCAGACGCTAGAACCCCCTCAAAGACAGTTTAATACAAGGACAGATTTACTGTAAAGCCAGGTTCTGCTCTTGTTGGCATTAGTGTAAATTTAGAGGACTGTCACTGAGAGACAAATATGGCCCACAGCATTTTTAAAAAAGCACTAGGTAAGTCAAAGAATGATTACAAACCTCATGTGTTTAGGAAGATGATGGAGCCAAAAGATTTGTCACTGTCAGCCTCGGTTCCTTAAAGCAAACTCCATGAGAATGAGAAGTACCTCAAACACTTGCACCTGGCAGTTTTTTTCAAAATGCAGCCTCTGTCTGTGCACACAAAGTAGTTGAACTTGTGCATGTCAGGGTTGTGCATATAAATTCTGTCACTTCTGTCACTTCTGGTAGAATGTACCACTTGCTCTATGTGCAGGTGACAGTACTCAAAAATGGAGGCTGGAGGAAGCACCTGTGAAAGTTGGCTTTGATGCCAATTTATGAATAAGATCCAATTACTTCAGATGCATCTCTGGAAGCTGTGCAACTCTATATTGCCTACAACCAAGGGCAGTGCATAAGTGGCACAACCTGATCCGAAATGTTGCCAACTGCAACAACACCAGGATTGATGAGCCTGTAGGGATTTCTGTGACTGCTAATAATGTAACCATATTGGTCTAATTGAAACATCTTTCTCTGATTCTTCTCCAGATTACTGCAGGCCAGCATTTTCTCAGTATGACAATGGCGTTACTACATGGCCTGTTCAGATAAGTTGCTAATTAACTTCAGGTAATAAAAGGACCTCAACTGTCTTTGAGAAGGGGTATACAAACCCCACGTCAGGCAACCAGAAGTTAATGAGCTAATGAGGGCTCAAATTGCTCTACCCTTTTGTGCCCATGAGAAACATCAGGACTGGAGGGAAAGCTTAAGAGGAAGAAACCCAGCTCAACTAGACAGACCTTCTCTCCTCAGGTCCTGGAAAGAGGGCTGACTAAAGGTAGAAACTCACCAGATGATCACTATTCAACAGCCTTTTCCTGAGGGAAGGGAGGGTCAGATGCTGACTTACCTTGAGATGAACCATTTCCCTCTATTACCTGTGAACTAACTAAGGTTAGGGCCACAGCCCAGCCAGCAACCCCTGAAGGAAGAGAGCCTTGTCCTTAACCCAAACTGTGGATGAATAATTTCTGTTAATTCCTCTTTTGTTTGTTGACTACTCCTGAAGGAGAGATGCTTTAAAGTGACTTGGATGGAGCCTAAGTCATAGAAAGAGGTCAGCGCGATCACTGGCAGGAGATACCCAACTGGGAGAGAGCTGCTATGCCGATCCAGGCCACAAGGAGGCACTAACTGTGAGTCAACACCTTCACACCTTGCTTCTTAAAAGTTTTCATCACAAAGCAAAATGAAGCAGAATGGAAGTCAGCCATATCCTTGTTTCTGGGATATCAGAGTCACTTTTAGATGATGATTGACTCAAGGAAAAATAATTCATGTGGTCATGTATGATGCAAGCATCAAGCCAGATTTGTCAAATTTTCAAACCACGCATCATGTGTATTGAGAACTTTGAAAAGAAAGGAAAGATGCAGATGCACAGGGAGTAGGAGGTGGGCAGACACCACAATCTTTCATACTAAGAAGGAAGTAGTTAAAAAATACAAAGCACTTTGAATCATAGAATCATAGAAGATTAAGGTTGGAAGAGACCTCAGGAAGTCATCTAGTCCAACCCCCTGCTCAAAGCTAGACTAATTCCAACACCAGCTACACCAACAGCAACACTTCCACAGATCTAAACAATTAATCTCATGTAACCATGGAGTTAGGATAGGCATATGAAGAGATGCAAAATATAACAAGTCAAACAAGATGTGGGAAGTAAAAACAGTTTGGGAGTACACTCACTGCAGACTACGTGGCTCTGGAAAGAAGGATAAAGGAGTTTGACGCGCAAGTGGTGTTCTCGTCCATCCTCCCTGTGCAGGGAAAAGGCCTGGGTAGGAATCGTCGAATTGTGGAAGTCAACAAATGGCTATGCAGGTGGTGTCAGAGAGAAGGCTTTGGATTCTTCGACCATGGGATGGTGTTCCAAGAAGAAGGAATGCTAGGCAGAGATGAGCTCCACCTAACAAAAAGAGGGAAGAGCATCTTTGCAAGCAGGCTGGCTAACCTAGTGAGGAGGGCTTTAAACTAGGTTCACCGGGGGAAGGAGACCAAAACCCTGAGGTAAGTGGGGAAATGGGATACCGGGATGAAGCACAAGCAGGAGAGTGCTGTCCATTCCTAATGCGGGTTCGGTTGAATTTTAATTGAGAGAGAAAAATTAAAACCAGACAGACTGAAAATTCAAAACACCACATGGCCGTTTATTAACAGGGAGAAAAATCACAACTTGGGCTGGGGAGGAGCACTTTTACCAACTAACAGTACTATTAGAACAAGAAACATTCACACAACTTGAAGCAAGCTATTTACATTCATTAACAAGGAACCAAATACTTCAAAATTAACTGCTCTTTAAAAAGTAAAATAAATACACTAAATTAAATGAACTGTGCACACATTAACCAAATATCATAAAATACACCAACAATAGCTATTAATACAACAATTCAACTTTCATATGCTATATATACACACTTTATACCAAATAACAACAATATACAGTTCTGCAGAAGAGACTAAGCAAAGCACAGAGTATTCACAGAAAATTAGAAAGCAAGTACTGTATTCCAGGAGCAGCTGACCAGCATACCGAATCTGTAGAAGATAATTTGGAAAAAAATAATAAACATCACATCCCGAGCTGGCTATATCCAGAGAAGACCCCTGGCTGAAGGGTTGATCAGGTCCTTCAGTCAGTATGTGGATACTCCTACAGATTCTGGCACGAAGCATAGTTTTATTCAAAGGCTCTTTTACACTTGTCAAAATCTGATTGGTCCCTAGCTCCTTCACCTTCCAGGTTCTGAGTTGGCACCCTCTATGTAGATAGAATCTGCACACGGCACACTAGAAGCTACTAGAAGCTGCACCCAGCACACTAGCATGGTTTTGCACACAACCCTAATCTGACCGTTTGAACTGAACTACAATTGGTCAGATTGGATACCTTTGCTCACGAAAATGCACACGGCACACGGGAAAATGCACACGGCACTGTAATGTTGCACACCGCACCTTAAGGTGGCACACACCACCACGGTGTTGAACACGGTACTAGTGTGACCTTTAGATGACCGACAATTGGCCATATGGGCACCATGTTAGAACAGAGGCCTTTGGGCTGCGACAAGTGCAAGAGAGGAGGACTCCTGTCTCAGACCGAGAAAGCAGGACAATCAGCAAGTTATCTTAAATGCCTATACACAAATGCAAGAAGCATGGGAAACAAGCAGGGAGAACTGGAAGTCCTGGCACAGTCAAGGAACTATGATGTGATTGGAATAACAGAGACTTGGTGGGATAATGCACGTGACTGGAGTACTGTCCTGGATGGATATAAACTGTTCAGGAAGGACATGCAGGGCAGAAAAGGTGGAGGAGTTGCATTGTATGTAAGAGAGCAGTATGTGCTCAGAGCTCCAGTATGAAACTGCAGAAAAACCTAAGAGTCTCTGGATTAAGTTTAGAAGTGCGAGCAACAAGGGTGATGTCGTGGTGGGAGTCTGCTATAGACCACCAGACCAGGGGGATGAGGTGAACGAGGCTTTCTTCTGGCAACTAGCAGAAGTTACTAGATCACAGGCCCTGGTTCTCATGGGAGACTTTAATCACCCTGATATCTGCTGGGAGAGCAATACAGCGGTGCACAGACAATCCAGGAAGTTTTTGGGAAGTGTAGGGGACAATTTTGTGGTCCAAGTGCTGGAGGAACCAACTAGGGGCAGAGCTCTTCTTGACCTGCTGCTCACAAACAGAGAAGAGTTAGTAGGGGAAGCAAAAGTGGACGGGAACCTGGGAGGCAGTGACCATGAGATTGTCGAGTTCAGGATCCTGACACAAGGAAGAAAGGAGAGCAGCAGAATACAGACCCTGGACTTCAGAAAAAAAGACTTTGACTCCCTCAGGGAGCTGATGGGCAGGATCCCCTGGGAAAATAACATGAGAGGGAAAGGAGTCCAGGAGACCTGGCTGTATTTTAAAGAATCCTTATTGAGGTTGCAGGAAAAAAACATCCTGATGTGTAGGAAGAACAGTAAATATGGCAGGCTTCCAGCTTGGCTTAACAGTGTAATCCTCGCTGATCTTAAACACAAAAAGAAGCTTACAAGAAGTGGAAGCTTGGACAAATGACCAGGGAAGAGTATAAAAATATTGCTCAGGCATGCAGGACTGAAATCAAGAAGGCCAAATCACACTTGGAGTTGCAGCTAGCAAGAGATGTTAAGAGTAACAAGAAGGGTTTCTTCAGGTATGTTAGCAACAAGAAGAACGTCAAGGTAAGTGTGGGCCCCTTACTGAATGAGGGAGGCAACCTAGTGACAGAGGATATGGAAAAAGCTAATGTACTCAATGCTTTTTTTGCCTCTGTCTTCACAAACAAGATCAGCTCCCAGACTGCTGCACTGGGCAGCACAGTATGGGGAGAAGGTGACCAGCCCTCTGTGGAGAAAGAAGTGGTTCGCGACTATAAAGAAAAACTGGACGAGCACAAGTCCATGGGGCTGGATGCGCTGCATCTGAGGGTGCTAAAGGAGTTGACGGATGTGATTGCAGAGCCATTGGCCATTATCTTTGAAAACTCATGGCTAACGGGGGAGGTCCCGGGTGACTGGAAAAAGGCTAATGTAGTGCCCATCTTTAAAAAAGGGAAGAAAGAGGATCCGGGGAACTACAGGCCAGTCAGGCTTACCTCAGTCCCTGGAAAAATCATGGAGCAGGTCCTCAAGGAATCAATTCTGAAACACTTAGAGGAGAGGAAAGTGTTCAGGAACAGTCAGTATGGATTCACCAAGGGCAAGTCATGCATGACTAACCTAATAGCCTTCTAAGAGGAGATAACTGGCTCTGTGGACGAGGGGAAAGCAGTGGATGTGTTGTTCCTTGACTTTAGCAAAGCTTTTGATACGGTCTCCCACAGTATTCTTGCCAGCAAGTTAAAGAAGTATGGACTGGATGATTGGACTATAAGATGGATAGAAAGCTGGCTAGATCGTCGGGCTCAACGGGTAGTGATCAACAGCTCCATGTCTAGTTGGCAGCCGGTTTCAAGTGCGTGCTCCAAAGGTCGGTCCTGGGGCCAGTTTTGTTCAATATCTTCATTAATGATCTGGAGGATGGCGTGGACTGCACTCTCAGCAAGTTTGCAGATGACACTAAACTTGAAGGAGTAGTAGATACACTGGAGGGTAGAGATAGGATACAGAGGAACCTAGACAAATTAGAGGACTGGGCCAAAAGAAACCTGATGAAGTTCAATAAGGACAAGTGCAGAGTCCTGCACTTAGGATGGAAGAATCCCATTCACTCTTACAGACTAGGGACCGAATGGCTAGGAAGCAGTTCTGCAGAAAAGGACCTAAGGCTTACAGTGGACGAGAAGCTGGATATGAGTCGACAGTGTGCCCTTGTTGCCAAGAAGGCTAACGGCATTTTAAGGCTGTATAAGTAGGGGTATTGCCAACAGATCGAGGGACGTGATCATTCCCCTCTATTCGACATTGGTGAGGCCTCATCTGGAGTCCTGTGTCCAGTTTTGAGCCCCATACTACAAGAAGGATGTGGAAAAATTGGAAAGAGTCCAGCAGAGGGCAACAAAAATGATTAGGGGGCTGGAGCACATGACCTACGAGGAGAGGCTGAGGGAACTGGGATTGTTTAGTCTGCAGAAGAGAAGAATGAGGGGGGATTTTATAGCTGCTTTCAACTACCTGAAAGAGGGTTCCAAAGAGGATGGACCTAAACTGTTCTCAGTGGTACCTGATGACAGAACAAAGAGTAATGGTCTCAAGTTGCAGTGGGAGAAGTTTAGGTTGGATATTAAGAAAAACTTTTTCACTAGGAGGGTGGTGAAGCACTGGAATGGGTTACCTAGGGAGGTCGTGGAATCTCCTTCCTTAGAGGTTTTTAAGGACAGGCTTGACAAAGCCCTAGCTGGGATGATTTAGTTGGGAATTGGTCCTGCTTTGAGCAGGGGGTTGGACTAGATGACCTCCTGAGGTCCCTTCCAACCCTGATATTCTATGATTCTATGATTCTATACAGCACACAGCATTGAAAAAAACATTCTTGGTTACAGAAACTGGGGTCTGTAATTAAGTGGTTAGAATCCATTCTGAGTTCAAGAGCTCAGCTCTCCATTGGTCTGGCACAGTCTGAGTTTGAGGAGCTTTGGGGCAGGTTATGCCCATCTGCTGAGTGAACATGTGATAGAGCCCTCCGCTACTGTCTTCTGGCACGAATGGCTCTAACACCTCCAGTTTGTAAACATCCACATGTAGTTTTTGTGTTATCTTAATCAGCACTTCCTTACAGTCCTGTGCAGCAACCCTACTTACACTGACATACAAACATCATCCCCTCTTGCAATAGGGACGAGATCTCCATGCAGAGATCTTCCTTTACCCAGGTCCTGCTAGCCTTCTCCCTTATTCTCTCTTTCCACGTCTTTTCTGTGTGCTTTTCTGCTCTTTCAGTTAATGCGTTAACAAGCTCATTAGTTCCCCCAGCTCAGATTGTCTAGTAATTAGCCCCAGCTTACATCCCTCAGGCCCTTTTCTGGGGAAACTAACTAGGTTTACAGTGACCAGAGTGCTGATTCAGCTGCTGCTTCTTAGCACGCAGTCACAGGACACCACTCTCAAAATGAAAAGGATGGAATTTTTGCTAACTAAGCCCCATTCTCTTATGGTTAACTATACTTACAGTGCAGTTTTAAACCAAACTCTCCAGTCTAAGACCAATTCGCCTTGAATTGGAAACTACAGGAAGACAGACAAGACATCAGGTTTCACCAGGCTGCAACTTTTTCAGCTTGACACAGATGGGAAACTATCAGGCAACAATTTGTTCAGTGTAGGTCAACAGGTCAACCTGCACCTGTTCCACTTGGGGGGGGGAGCTGCAACCTGGTCCCATTACCTTTGTTGGGACCTCACTGCACGCTCCTGGAACAAGGGTTGAATGTAGGGGGTGGGGGTTGGCCACTCATTGTAACAGACACATAAAGCAGCTGGCCCATTCCTCACTTGTGTAGGGGATGCCTTTCCCTCTTCTTCATTTCAATTTCAGTGTATTAAGGACTGGGCACCTGCTACGCTGTGACATATGAACATATTATGTCCCAACTCACTCGGCCTGAGCTGCTGAGAGGAAGGTGAAAAACCCCACAGTGCCCAGGCCAACTTGGTAGCAAATGAAAATGTCCTGCCCAGTCCCCAGAAAGTGATTAGCACAGTGCCGGCATTAAGGCCTCCAAACTCTGCCCTATTCCAATCCCAGGGGAGGAAGTGAGTGCACAAGAGCATCCTGGGCAGAGAAGCCTTATCAATTGGGTGTTTGGGACCCTATCAGCTTTTGCTGAATCCTTCTATCCTCCCAACCAGCCACAAGATCACAAGGAGGCAGAGTGCCCACAGGGAAGGGAGGAAAAATGGGAGAAGGGCCCAAACATTTTATTTCCTGTTAGCCCAGACAAACCCTCCTTACATCTGAGATTGTGGGTGGGTGGGAATATTATGTTTTCTCCTGTGTTGAATTATACTGCATTCAGAGTGTTTGCACAGTACCCTGTCTACTTTAATTGGAGGCACATTAATCATTATTAATAATTATATGTGGGATTATTTATTCCTCTGCACAGGAAGGAAACAACATCAGGAGGGTGTCAATCTGCTTCAAGAGTGATGAGAAAAGAATGAGCATGAAAAAGCTTTTTTAAAAAATCCTTGTGAGGGGAAGCTGCTTTGGCCAGATGAACAACATTTATATTCTTTGTCCGTTTTTCTGTCATTCATTCTGAGCACATGTTGAGATCAAAACTATCACAAATCTACTACAGCCTCACATATCTCATTCCCTGGAAGGATGAGAAGATACCAAAATGGTTTTGGATATCGATATTTAAAAAGATAATAATATCTATAGCCTCATCCACCCAGTAGGATCCTCAAGCCTTTTGTGTACAGAAATCACTTTCACCATCACTGAAATGCAGCTGATTCTTGTGTAGAGTGTGGCAGCACTTTAACAGTGCACAAGAACATTCTACAACAGTTTTAAACAAGATGTGAAGACAAAAAGCAATACGAGATTGAAATTATAGGGGGAAACTAATTGGTAGATTGTAATTATGCAGACTGGGTTTAGCCAGGACACAGACGCTATTACATTTAGTCTTGCAAAAAAAATAAATAAATCCACAGGCTTATCTTTAATTATCATAATAGGCAGGATTCCGTTGATGAGTCAGCTGAAAAAAGGCACCTCCAGTGGCAGGGTTTTCCAGCACGATGCTGTGGCCCTTATTCAGTACTGACTCAGAGGGAAATGTGGCACCTAATGAATTACCAAGAGCTCTTATTGCATAGAAGTCTTCTATCCAAGATCGGAGCAGCTACAGCTCTGCATAATTTGGAGGACCTAAGAAGATTGCTGCCTAACATGTGGCTGCAACCATAAGAAATAACAAACAAAGCTGCATTTTAAAAATATAAACTGCTATCCTGCTACTTTGTACTTTGAAACAAGTCAAAAATAGTTTGGAAGTGACAAAAATATTGCTTCTTGAGCAAGATTCCGATGATTTTCATGACTGTTTGCTTTTCCTGAATTTGCAGACACAAGACCTGAGAGTTTCCTGAAGGTTTAAAGAGGAAAATTAACTTGTATTCTGTTACCACGATCACAAGCTGAGGGTATTCATTTAACCAATTAAGAACTCCATGAACCAAAACGTTTGTGAAGCATCAAGTAAAGCTCTATTATCAAAGAAGATATTATTGTCTCTTTTGTTTCGCAACATAAAGATCAAAAGATTTTAGCCTGACACCTTTTCTCTACGATAACCACGTTTGACTTATGTCCTTTTCTCTGATTTTAAGTGTTTTTTGCATTTGCAAATGTTCATCAACTAAATACTTCCAAAACTCTGTGATGAAACATGACAGCATGCTCCAGCTACTTTCTTCTCTTCCATTTTTCTATTTTATTCTGTTGTGTTTTTGTTTTTAAATAAAATACCTAAAAGTCCTCACTTGCACAACTCTGGTATCTTCGAAACATGAATATGGGTTGCATTGAAAAATAACCACATTAATTCTAAACGTTTATATTGAATCGTATGTATTGAGTTATTAAAATAGCATATTAATTATTTAGGAGGTAACATTGATTTATTCCCCAATAAGAAAATACATTAAACAGATCTATTGAGTAAGAAAAAAAATTACAGTGAACTTTTGCAGCTAGATCCTTATTATTTGTTCCATGCCCACAAGTTAATCGATAGCTTATCCGTCACAGGCCGCCACGAATGTCAGTATATATGAGATTTTAACTATGAGATATGTATTTATAGTGTTATCTAATTCATTACTGCCTTCCAGGATGTCACAATATTTGCTACCAAAGGAGTGAATGTGCTTTAGATTTAAAAGAAAATAACCGCTATATAGGTAGTGAAATAGCTAATATCTTAAAGGAAAACAATAGCCATACAGAACAATGACCCCTGTATGGTCTGAGCAATATCTGAAAACTTCTTCTAACAACTTTCTTAGTGTGTCTGACGATCCAATGACATTGTGGAATAGATGATTCATTTTTAACTCTCTATCAATTAATTTTCTACCAATACTGTAAATAGAATATGTAAAGCAATGCAAAAACATGCAAGAAAAGGCCAGTAAAAAGAACATACTACAGGATACTTCAAATCCTATAAGATCCTTTCAATGGGAACATGTCAGAAAGAAATCATTGATCAGAAACATGACCAAGCTTTGCCCCTGAAGGGGCAGATTATGGCCAGGCAGTGTTCCCTCACAGGGCAATACAATGGAGTAAGGATTATTAATTCCCCTCCCACACCACTGGGAGGAGAGTGGGTGGAATAGGCAAAGCCCTCTCCCACCAGCCAGCCAGCACAGCTGAGTTTGGTATCACAGGGGCAGATAGAGGGCTGGCATGTGGCGAGCCAGGTATCCATAGGTGCCAACTCCTATGGGGCTGGAGCACCCATGGAAAAAAAATAGTGGGTGGTCAGCACCCACCAACAGCCCTGCAGATCAGCACCTCCCCTCCCTCCCAGCGCCTCCCACCCACTGTGATCAGCAGTTCAGCTGTGTGCGGGAGGCACTGGGGCAGGAGGGGAAGGAGCAGGAGCAGGAAGAGGTGTGAAAGAGGTGGGAATAGGTGGGGCAGAGGCAGAGTAGGGGTTGAGCACCCCCTGGGAACAGAGGAAGTTGGCGCCTATGCAGGTATCAGATTGAGATTCTCTGAGACAGAGTCTGGCTCCTGCTCTGCTCTTTGGGCAGCACACTTATGCAATGTACTTTATTTAGGTCTTGTGGCAAAGCTGCAATTTAGCCTAAGGGTTTTTGAGGGAAACAAAGAAAAGAGTGAAAAACTGAAGCACCATCCCTTCTTCAAAGCATAGGTGATTTGAAAGCATTTCTTCTGGTTGTTCCCATAGGTGGGAGGGACTGTTTAGTTTACTAGGAATAGAGCAGGTATCACAAAAAACACAGTGAAACTTTTGAGAACCAACAGTGAGAGAGATGGCATGTTGGTACCAGAAGGTCCCTCAGCAGTTTCCTTCAAAGTTGAATTTCAAAACAAAAAACACCATTTTGTTCTTAAATGTCAACTTGAAACATTTTTTTTTTAAATTTCTGTTCTCCCAATTGGAAAGATTTTTTTTTTAAATAAACGCTTTCCAGTGGATGATGTTCCAACATGAATATTTTTCATTTGAAATATTTCACCCAGCTCTATTTAAAACTATCCTTTACATGAGATTGGATTTCTGTCAAGTCTCAAGAGTTAGATATAAAATATCTGTTAGGAAAACAGAGTGACTTTATGAAATTAGTCACATATGGATTTATGAAACTATGAAACTGCTCTCCTGGCATTCCATACTATGTAAGATGTGAAAATGTTTCAACTGAAAGTATATTTCAAACCTAATTTATAGTATATTTTTGTTGTAGTTTTTTTCCTAATTTATCAGCTAAATATCTAATACACCTTTTGTCTCACAACTATTGTAGATAAAGTGCATAGTGAGGTCCATTTTCTTGTCCAGTCTTAACAATAAAAGCAAAAACAACAATAAAAATTACACTTCTTAACAGACCAAGTCCACTAGAGTCACACCAGGAAAAAATGGATCCCATTCAGCTTATGAAGACCAATCAGGACTGCAATTTATTTAGTGAAATTGACTATATCAAATGCAGTCAATACCTGCATACCTTTTTAACACAGAGGTCAGCTCTACGGAGAATTCTACACTCACCATTACTGAGTGATGTGAATGCTTTACTAATATATGTATATAATAAAGAACTATTGGTTGCTCCCTGAAGATTATTAATAAATGAATGATTTAGGACTCATCTATTTTTCTCCTTCATCTGGCAGATTATATCTGACTTGCTGAGGGATTTAATAAAAGATTAAATTGCTTCTTTCACCTTAGTGTCTGATTTAAAGAAGGTTTTACATACTATCTGTTTTTCCAGGCTCAGAGAAATTTCAGCTTATTCCTTAGGAAGGTTTCTCAATATGGATTGACCTACTGCAATTAGACTTAAGGCAAATTCTGCCCTCAGTTACACAGGTGCGGGAATGGAGTTAGAATTTGTTCCTTGGGTTCAGTGTTGTAGAATCTTAGAGAGAAGAACATCAACTGTTGGATGTGCCTGCCATGTCAAAACCAATCATTTTTGGTGGGAGGGTAAAAAGTTTGGATAGGTTTTTCTAAAAGCCTTGTTGAGCCAAACTAAGTAAAAGACTGCAGAAGGCTAACTTGCCCTGTGTCATAGCCTGGCTGGCCCTTTCAGGCTGGGAAGTCAGGCTCAGCTTTGCCTGTGACAATCCACTATCCTCCAAACTGATCCTGATCAGCTGGGAATCAGGTGGCCTTGGTAATGATTGGACCCAGCTGAGAAGATGAAAGGGTTTGCACAAAAGACTGAGTTAGTGAGAGAAGTTTAAGGAGGCAGATCACACCTAAGAAAGGTTCTGATAGAAGAAGGTAGCAGAGGTGAAGAAGATTCCTGCCATGGGCCTCTGAGAAGGCCAGCTAATGGACAGAAGGCCTTTGGGGTAGATTGAAGCTGAGGCTCCAGAGTAGTGCAAGGGACTCCAGGGAAGAAACACTTTGTTAGGAGCTGGACCCCCAGGGAGAAAGTGCACTGAAGGGGAGTGGAAAAGGACATCACAGAGCCTCAGAGGGGGCTAAGAGTCTGTAGAGGAATGAGCCCTTGAAAGGGGTCCAGAAAGGCCTAGAAACAGATCATGACAGTGGTGAGGCCACATCTGGAGTATTGCGTCCAGTTTTGGGCCCCACTTCAGAAAGGATGTGGACAAATTGGAGAAAGTCCAGAGGAGGGCAATGAAAATTATTAGGGGGCTGGGGCACATGACTTACAAGGAGAAGCTGAGGGAACTAGGCCTGTTTAGTCTGCAGAAGAGAAAAGGGGGGGGATTGGATAGCAGCCTTCAAATCTCTGAAGGGGGGTTCCAAAGAGGATGGAGCTTTGGCTGTTCTCAGTGGTGGCAGATGACAGAACAAGGAGCAATGGTCTCAAGTTGCAGTGAGGGAGGTCTAGGTTTTTAAGGCCCAGCTTGACAAAGCTCTGGCTGGGATGATTTAGTTGGTGTTGGTCCTATTTTGAGCAGAGGATTGGACTAGATGACCTCCTGTGGTCTCTTCCAACCTTAAACTTCTATTATTCTAAGTGGTCCAGTAGGCAGCTAGGAGGTCTGAACTGATGGACCTGGGCTGTTCTATGGGATCCCTGGACTGTAACCCAGAGGAGAGGGGGAGCATAGGTTCCTCTACCAGTCACTGGAAAAAGTGGTGTGAAGACTCAGGAGACCCCTGGTGGAGGAACTATTTAACCGAGACTTGGGCTAAAGACTTAGTTTGAGGCTGTGGGTGTCAGTGACTAGTCTTTGGGCGGTCAGGCAGGAGTTGGACCCAGTGATTAGAGCCAACAACAGGAATCAGCACGCAGGGTCAGGATTGGGTTACCTGAAGTGAGGCAAGGCAGGAAGCAAGGCTGGAATAAGCCTGGAACAAAGAAGGAGCAAGGCTGGGAACAAGGAGACAAAAGAATTACCACAGCCACAGACAGATACTTGGAGCTGATGCTGGGCTTAAAAGCCCATCTGCTGACTCTTTCAACCAATCAGGCAGTGTACTATAGATCAGCTGTGCTTGTTAGATTGCCCAGAGACTGCAGGCCCTGTTTCCTGACAGTGGGACTATTGTTTGTTGGATTTCCTGTTACCCTGGAAGGGGTGAGATTTCAAAATGACCTGGATGGAGTCAAGAGTCACGAGACGTAGTAGACCCCTATAAGGGTGGAGCAGCTGCTGGCCCAGGGTGCTAGATGAGAGCCTATTACACAATGCCCCACAATGAGGGAGTGTGCCAGGAAAGAGTCCACTCTTCTACATCCTGTAAACATGCATATATACATACATATATATTTAAAGAATTACACCTCTACCCCGATGTAACACTGTCCTTGGGAGCGTTATAGGTGAAACCGCATTATATCGAACTTTCTTTGATCCACCAGAGCATGCAGCCCTGCCCCCCTGGAGCGCTGCTTTACTGCTTTGTATCCTAATTCATGTTATATCGGGTCACATTATCTCAGGTAGAGATGTATTACTGCTGTCTAGTGGCATTGCAGTATTACCCAAAAGCCCCACTCAGGAATGGAGCCCCATTGAACTATGTGTTGCCCCCCAAAAGCTTCGATGACAGCAAGCACAAAATGGAGTCAATATGAATTGAGTGTGTTTAGGCTAAAATATAGTGAGTGGTAAGATGACTCTGAATACGTTTATGTGATATCAAGTTGACACAACAATGAGTTAGAAATTGCTTAAAATAGAAAGAAATGTCTACATTTGGTATATTGGAAATTATCTTTATTGGACATTTTTAGTAAACTAGTGATAGCTGGTCATGTTCTTCTGGATATTTTAGAGTGAGAAATACAGAGCTTTTTCAGGTCTTCCAGGGTTCCGATCTCTTTGGCTCATTTCATCCTCTATCCCATAATACTTTTCCTTTAGATATTAAGGGGATTTTCCAAAATATCCAGGTCACAAATAGACCAAAGAGGAGCTAGAAAGACTAGCCACCAGATTTGGGGGCAGATATCAGGAACCTGCTATAGATCAGCTGGAACCTAACCCATCTTTTGGGATGCAAGATTAAAGATTCTCTTTCATATGCCATTTAATTGGGTCTGTTTTTCCTGTCTTTCTGTCTCTTGTCTAATGGATTCTAAATCTGGCCAGCTTTGACATTACCTTAACTCCATGATACCACTGGAATGGTAAGCTAAAATACTGAAACAGTCTTGTACTCATTTGAAAGAAAAATAGTGGGAGCATGTGAGCTGGTTGTTGGCCAGATGAAGAAGTATGCTGACAATGGCCTAAGTTTTATGAATAGGAAGAGCTTCTGGAGAAACCATTTTGGGGTTTAGTTCTCTCAGAAAGAGTTTGGACTGGAGAAGAAAACATTTTAATGAGTGAGAGAAAGAGTAGCACTCCTAGCAAAGACTGATAGGCATGTTGGAAATTCCCTTGCTGTTACCTATACTGCTCCACACAGGGAACCAACAGCAAAAGAGACATGATCCAAGGCCTCTGAAGTCACTGGGAGCACTTTTATTTATTTCAGTCGTGCTGGATCAAACCAGGGGAGAACAAAGGATAGGGGCCTTATTTATGCTGGTTTGTACTATAGTACTGCATAGAGGCCATGACGGTGATGGGGGGCCCATTATGCTAGATACTGAGAGACAGTCTTTGCCATGAATACCATGCAGTTTAATAAAGAAGGCCAAGGGTAGAGAGAGAAACAAAGAGGTGAAATAACTGGCCTATGATTAGTGGCAGAGCTAGAAGTAGAACCTAAATGCCCTAATTGCCAGTCCAGTGGCTAATTCACTGACCCACCTTGATCAGTAGCTTCTAAAGTCACATGTATCTTTATGAAGCTCTATAAATAATGATAAAAAACTATTTGTGCATTTAAAATATTTCTGCTCGTACTCTGGCTGCAATCAATTCGCTCATCACTGCTTTTCTTGGAAAGACTGCTACTTTTCTGCATTTTCTGAAGGAAATCAGAAAAGAACTGAAAATCAAAAGCAATTTTGATAATTAGCTTGAAATTATTGTCTGTGGTTCCAGCATATTTTACTGTTGCAGAATTAAAAAAAAATACTAAAAATCAGAAAACTAAATATAGCTAGATAAACGATGTTGTTCATCTCCACACCACACTTAGTAAAAAGACTGGTTTCAGAGTAGGGATTAGATGAGAGGGAAAGATTAATGCAGATCAACTTAATATTTTGGTTAAACTTTTACGCAGTGATGCTACTAGAAATATTTTTGACATATCCCTGCCTCCTGTCTAGCACAGCTGCGATCCACATTTTTTTTTACTTTTTCCATACCATGGGCCAAATTAGATTAAATTATATCACATGCCAGTAGAGTATAAAAGTAATCTATTCATTTATCAGGATTCCACTTTCTGAACCCGATTAGTTTTCATTGTTTAAGAAATTATTCTTCAGGGGTCTCGTGAACTTTTCAGCATAACCTACTAGAGCTTCAGAAACTAAGTGACGAGTGCATTACAAGAGCTCTGAGTACTGGATAAGGTGATTTTGGTCCCTGATGCAGGAGTTCTCACTCCCATATCTGCCTGACTCCTAGCAAGAAATTCATCCTGTCCCCCAAACCCCCATCATCGTGTCCCCATCCAGCCCCCCCAGTTCAGCCCCCCTCAGTTCAGATCACCATGTCATCAGTTCAGCCCCCCATCAACCCACACCGCCCTCCCTACTGGCCCATTGAGGGAGGCAGGGAGAAAACTGTCTACCCTTTGTGTCTGAAATATTAACACCTCCTCTCTCTCCTCTCCTCCCCCGACACAAGGGTTAAGGACTAGTGAGTATGGTATTGGAGCAGAGGCCCAATGTGAGATTGACAGACTATTGTTTTCTGGACTATTGGTTCACTTCAGCATGGGTGGCACTAGATGTGACCTGGCCAGAGGACCAAGTCGCAAGAGAAAGCAGGTCACCACAGGGCTGGACCAGCTGCCAAAGAAAGGGAGGCTGCTATGCTACCATGAACCACAAGGTGGCAGGCTGCTGGTGAATCACACTCTCGCAATGACTTGCCATCTTTTGTCATTGTCCACTGAAAGGTTTGAAGCGCTGAACAGAGGGAAAAAATGAAATTCCCTGATGAAAATACAAATATCCCCAACGTTTTGTCCAAACTCCCACTCAGGCAATAGCAATCTGCCTACCTAAATTCCCCTTCAGTGTCAGTTAGCTATGGTATTCTTCATCCCTTCCAATCTTAAACTGTTGTGTTATGTTGTCATGTGCTGTCAGTCAGTTCCAATGTCTCATTCTGGGCCTAATAATGACTGACTTTCAACGGTGAGGAAAGTGATCAATATGCACATTGTACATAAGTGTTTCATGCACTGAGGTCTTTCAGGGTGGAGGCTGCCATGCAAATACAATGTTGCTATGGGTTTCCTGAAATAACAATAGTGCTGAAAACCACTGTGGGCTAGAACCTTAGCTGGTGTAAATTGGCCTAGCTTCACTGGAGTCAATGGTTGTTGCACCAATTGATATCAGCTGAAGATATGGCCCATTGTGACTATACATAATGCATTGCTCAAGATTCAAATTCTGCTTTCAACTATATTCATGCAACCTCAATTGATTTTAAAATCCCACATTACCCTGTGTGGTCCAGCTAACCTCACTACAAGAATCTAGTGATATTTGAGTAGACTTCACTGCAAACACACTTTTACCCTATTATCTGAATAAACAAAAAGTATTCAGTAGATTATTTGGCTATTTAGGTGTAGTTCATACAATCATACCCCTTGGGAATGACCCTTCAGATAAATGGTAATTCAGGACATGACAGGAACCCAGAATTTGTAATTTCTACTTCAATTCTTCTTAGCCTTTCAGCAGTTTATTAAGTGGAGGATGTGAAAATTGGCACCAACCAAATTCCATCACCGTAGTTAACAGTAAGATGACTTTGTTACCTCAGGCTGGCAGTGGACAATATGCAGCATTTCAGGAATGGGGGTTTTGTTTGTTTGTTCTGAAAGCAAACAGGCCAGAGAAGTCAGAATAGCAGCCGAGATGGCAGCATGCTCTTCTAACTTGAGTTTATTCGATGGATTGGAAAACCCTCAGAGCTTGTCAGAATGGGACCAACACTAATGGCTTTGGGCAATACTTCCTTGCATTATCTTTCCTATTCTATTCTGTTGGAGTCTTGGATCACTCAAAGAGATTTGTTCATGACTCAGAATTAATGGGTTTTTTTCTTTTCTGGGCTCCCCCAATTGATGTCATATATTGTGTGTTTCTGTATAGTATGCAAACAAACAGAGCTCAGAAATTGTTGCTAGTATTAGTAAGATCCCTTTTCAATCTTATGGATGTCTTCTGAGAGTTTCTCTTTATGCTGTTTTTGAGGTCAGATTAGCTTTAAGTGGACTTAACTATTAAATGGAGTCTGCCATGCAACAGTTGAGGTGTGTGTGTGAGCAGCTGTTGTACACTACACTACCCTCTCAGTCTGAAAACTGCCTCTCAAAGGCTGCAGGTAGCTGCTGTGCTAGAATCCGAAACCAATGAAGTCAGTGGAAAACCTCCCATTGACTTCAATGGGCTCGGGAACAACTCCTAGATCAGGGGTCTCAAACATTTATATGGCAGCTAAGCTCCCCGCGCGCTGCTCTCCAATGTTTGGGGCTGAGTCTCTCTCCCTGCCCTGCCTGCTGCCCCCACATGCCTCCCCCAAGTGTCCCCTGGCCCCCACTTGCTGCCCCCTCACCGCCTGGGAGCCTGCAGCTCAGACAGGCTCCCTTGGGCTCTGCCGGCTTCCTGCATCACCTGCTGCTGCAGGGTCCTAGTGCCCCCCCTCACTACGGCCAGGGCAGGCTGCCCTTCCCCCGCCTAGTCCTGAGCATCTCCAATACCCCAAGCCTCTCCAATGCCCCAAACCCCTCATCCCCAGCCCCACAGCCTCACCCCTGCATTCCCTCCTATCCCCAAACTCCATCCCAGAGTCTGCACCCCCACCCCCTGCTCCAGCCCTGAGCCTACACCCAGCACCCAAACTCCATCCTAGAATCTGCACCCCCACCCCCTGCCCCAGCCCGGAGCCTGCACCCAGCACCCAAACTCCCTCCCAGAGCCTTAGGCAGGTGGGGGTGAAGTTTGGGGGAGGGCAGGTTCTGGGAACCACCAAAATTTCAACAAACCTGCCACCCCTGGAAGAGGCAGAGCGGGAGTGGAGTGGTGGTGTAGCCCAGTGCAGTGGGGAGGGGGCTTTACTGAGTATATATGTTTTAATAAAACCACTTGGAAATGACTTCATTGAAAAAAAGACCATTCATGGAAGAAAAGAGAGTTTTTCAAGACAAATGGAAGAATTTATATGTTTTCACAGAGGTAAAAGATAAAATTCAATGCCTTATTTGTCCCAAGGAGTGTAATGTACATTGGCACTACAACACGATGCACCATGAAAAATATGATGCATTCACTGGAAAAATCCAAGAGGAAAAAGTTCAACAACTTAAAGAAACATTTGCCAAGCAAAGAAATTTCTTTTCGGGGATTAACAAGTCTAGCGAAGATTCAATAAGAACAAGTTTTGTGATAAGTGAAATAATAGCTAAATCATTGTGACCTTTTACAGAAGGCTTATTCATAAAAGAATCTCTTATGAAGGCCAGCAAAATTTTATGTCCTGATAGGAAGAAAGTTTTTGAAGGCATAAGCTTGTCTGCCAATACAGTTGCCTGCAGGATAATGGGTTTAGCTGACAGTGTGCAAAAACAATTGATTCAAATGGCAAAGGACTTTGAAGCATTTTCAATTGCTCTTGATGAGAGTACAGATGTATCAGATGCCGCACAGTGTGCAGTGTTCATTAGAGGTGTGGACTGCAATTTGAATATAACTGAAGAATTGCTAGACTTAGTGCTGCTGAAGGGTACCACAATGAGACGTGACATATTTCAAGGACTGGAAGAATGCTTTGAAAAAGCTGCCCTGACATGGAACAAACTCGTATCTTTGGCTACGGATGGTGTGCCATCTACGTGCTCTGAAAATGTTGGTGTGGTTGGATTATTGAAGACCAAACTGAACAGCCTCAATATACATCTCTACCTCAATATAACGCTGTCCCCGGGAGCCAAAAAATCTTACCACATTATAGGTGAAACCGCGTTATATTGAACTTGCTTTGATCCAACGGAGTGCACAGCCTCATCCCCCCCACCCCAGAGCACTGCTTTACCACGTTATATCCAAATTTGAGTTATATCGGGTTGCATTACCTCAAGGTAGAGGTGTACCAGGAATTAGCTTCACCAGTATACATTGTATTTTGCACCAAGAAGCCCTGTGTAGTAAAAGTCTACAAATGAAGGAAGTTATGAATGTAGTTGTTAAAACTGTTAATTTTATACGTGCACAAGGGCTGAATCACAGACAGTTCACTTCTTTTCTAGCAAGTATGGACAGTGAATATGGGGAACTTCTGTATCACACTCAAGTTAGATGGCTGAGTCGTGGAAATGTTTTGAAGCATTTTTTTGCACTTAGAGAGGAGATTGATTCCTTCATGAAAATGAAAAACAAGGAGGTTCCACAGCTTGTTGATTCCACTTTTATCTGCAACCTTGCTTTTTGAACATGTAACCGATCACCTGAATGCACTGCACTTGAAACTTCAGGGTAGAAAACAGGTGATAACACAGATGTATGACAGTGTTAAGTCATTCAAAGTCAAGCTTACTTTGTGGGGGAAACAGCTGACTGCTGGCAATTTGGTTCATTTATCGACTCTGAATTCCTTAGGAAAAGTTGAACCCAAATCCTTGAAAGAATATGCAGAGATCATTTGTAACTGACACAAACAGTTTGATGTGCGGTTTAAAGATTTCAAGGCACTTGAACCACATTTTCAACTTTTTTCCACCCCATTTGCTGTTGAAATTGACTGTGTTGCAGAGGAAATGCAGATGGAGTTAGCGGAGCTTCAGTGTGACACCATTTTGAAGCAGAAGTCTACAGACGTTGGAATTCCAGAATTCTACAGGTTTCTTGCACAAGAAAGATTTCCAATGTTTGGAAGTACATATATATGTGAACAGTTTTTCTCTTCCATGAAGATTAACAAATCTGTGTGAAGGTCAAGGCTCACTGATGAACATCTGAAAGCAACACTGAGACTGGTTTCATCTCAGGCTATCAGACCTAATATTGATGCTCTGGTTGATGCAAAAAGCTGCCAGCTAAGTGGCCAAAAATGAAATGACTGTCAAAATTGGCACTGACTTTTCACATTACAGTTAAAGAAGTTGTTGAGAAAGTTAATAAATTGACTTTTAATAGCATACTATATTGTAATACTATACTACTATATTACTCTTCTTTTTTTTCTGCCTACCTCCAGACGCTTCCCACTGCCAAGCCACCAAACAGCAGTTGGTGGCGCTTAGCACTTTCCAGGAGGGAGTGGGGAGGAGCAGGGAGCCGCGCGCTCAGGGGAGGAAATGAAGAAGAGACGAGGCACAAGCGGGACCTCATGGAAGGGGTGGAGTGGGGGTGGGGCCAGGGGCAGCGAGGGGGGGGGTGTCAGTGATGCGGCCCTCAGGCCAATGCACTAGTCCTCATGTGGCCCTCGTGGTCATCTGAGTTTGAGACCCCTGTCCTAGATGACCCCAAAAGAAGCCTTACGCTGGCTAACCCAGTAAGAGATCTTTTAAGCATGTCTCATACGGAAGTCACTCTGCATATTTTACAAATGGCACAATGTTTGATTGGGTAGGAGATGCAACTACAGTAAGAAGGCAGCCTAGTGCGGGAACCGCAGTGTGTCTTGTTCAACACAGTTCCTCAACAATGCATGTCAGTATGTGGCATGTAATCAGTAATGTGTTAGTATAATGCGTGTTTAGTAGCAGTGCTATTGTATTATAACATGATCCCATGATGGTGCTTATGTGTCCATAATCCTAACCCTATAAGCATTTGGTTTTACCTGCTTGAAGCAGCTAGAGTTTGATCCTGAAAAGTGCAGCTGTCTAAGCACTGTGTGTGTAAATGCCAGGTTGAAAAAAAGCGAGGAGCAGGACATGGAGTACAAGGGAACCCAATCCTATTTAATTAGTGCTGTAGAGAGGCCTAATAGATGGAGTAATGCAGAAATGTGCACCTAAATGCCTCCTCAGCATGAGGACTGTGCTTAAGCCCATATCACCTTGAAACCCTGTTCTCCACCCACACCCTGCCCTTCTATCTCACTTTGCACTTGCAAGAAAAGGAAAGGGTAGCCTGGGGACTCAAGATTTGTCATTGCACAGCTTATGTCCAGTTCATAATCCATGTCAGTTCATAACCTCCATTCACACTTAGGATGGAGCAAAACCTTGTGCTCCCTGGTGTAAACTGTGCAGAGACTTGCAGGATAAAGGCTATAGCATAACTATGGCTTGTTGGAAATTGATTTGATGGTAGTATGGGAGACTTGGGTATAGGGGCCACATACCACTCTTGGCCCTTGGTGGAACTCCTGCTGGTGTCAGTGACTCTAGCTTTGTACTCCTGGCCATAGCCATAGGTTTGTATTATTATCATAGCTCGTTTTGGACAGGCTGGACATTTTCAAGATAGGATTTGAGATACTAATCAAGTCATTGTACAGACAAATACGAAGCTGCACAAAAATCTGGTGACTAGTTTAAACAGCTTTTGTGTGGAAATGCATCTATATTTTGCGATTTCATTAATGAGCTGGAGGATGGTGTAGCTTGCATCCTCAGCAAGTTTGCAGATGACACTAAACTGGGAGGAGCAGTGGATTACTGGAGGGTAGGGATAGGATACAGACAGACCTACACAAATTAGAGGATTGGGCCAAAAGAAATCTGATGAGATTCAACAAGGACAAGTGCAGAGTCCTGCACTTAGGACGGAAGGATCCCATGCACTGCTACAGACTAGGGACTGAGTGACTAGGCAGCAGTTCTGCAGAAAAGGACCTAGGAGGTACAGTGGACAAGAAGCTGGATATGAATCAACAGTGTGCCCTTGTTGCCAAGAAGGCTAATGGCATTTTAGGCTGTATAAGTAGGGGCATTGCCAGCAGATTGATCATTCCCCTCTATTTGGCATTGGTGAGGTCTCATTTGGAGTACTGTGTCCGGTTTGGGGTCCCACACTACAAGAAGAATATGGAAAAATTGTAAAGAGTCCCACAAAGGCCAACAAAAATTATTAGGGTGCTGGAGCACATGACTTATGAGGAGAAGCTGAAGGAACTGGGATTATTTAGTTTGCAGAAGAGAAAAATGAGGGGGGATTTGATAGCTGCTTTCAACTACCTGAAAGGGTGTTCCAAAGAGGATGGATCTGTTCTCAGTGGTAGCAGATGACAGAACAAGGAGTAATGGTCTCCAGTTGGAGTGGGGGAGGTTTAGGTTGGATATTAGGAAAAACTTTTTCACTAGAAGGGTGGTGAAGCACTGGAATGGGTTATCTAGGGAGGTGGTGAAATCTCCTTCCTTAGAGATTTTTAAGATCAGGCTTGACAAAGCCCTAACTGAAATGATTTAATTGAGGATTGGTCCTGCTTTGAGCAAGGGGTTGGACTAGATGACTTCCTGAAGTCCCTTCCAGCCCTGATATTCTATGATTTCTCATATTGCAAACATGGATTTCCAGTATGCTGTATCAGAGGAGTAGCCGTGTTAGGAGGAGGTGCTGTTGTCATCATGAACAGGTCTGACTACCAAAAGGAGGCCACCAGAGAACTCTCCAATACCAAATTCTACAGGCCACTTCCCTCAGATCCCACTGAGGAATACACTAAGAAACTGCACCATCTACTCAGGACACTCCCTGCACTAACACCGGAACAAATAAACATACCCTCAGAGCCCCAACCAGGGTTATTCTATCTACTACCCAAGATCCACAAACACGGAAATCCTGGATGCCCCATCATCTCAGGCATTGGCACTCTCACTGAAGGACTGGCTGGATATGTGGACTCTCTACTCAGACCCTATGCCACCAGCACTCCTAGCTATCTCCGTGACACCACTGATTTCCTGAGGAAACTACACTGCATTGGTAACCTTCCAGAAAACACCATCATAGCCACCATGGATGTAGAGGATTTTTACACAAACATCCCACACACAGATGGAATACAAGTGGTCAGGAACAGTATCCCTGATGATGCCACAGCACAACTGGCTGCTGAGCTCTGTGCCTTTATCCTCAAACACAACTATTTCAAATTTGATGACAATATGTATCTCCAGATCAGTGGCACCGCTATGGGCACCTGCATGGCCCCACAATATGCCAATATATTTTTATGGCCAACCTGGAACAACGCTTCCTTAGCTCTCGTCCACTCACGCCCCTTCTCTACCTACACTACATTGATGACATCTTCATCATCTGGACCCATGGGAAGGAGACTCTGGAAAAATTCCACCACAATTTCAACAGCTTCCACCCCACCATCAGCCTCAGCCTGGACAAATCTACACGGGAGGTCCACTTCCTAAACACCACGGGGCAAATAAGTGATGGTCAAATTAACACCACCCAATACCGAAAACCTATCGACCGCTATGCCTGCCTTCATGCCTCCAGCTTCCATCCCAGGCACATCACACAATCCATTGTCTACAGCCAAGCACTGAGATACAACCACATCTGCTCTAACCCCTCAGACAGAGACCAACACCTACAAAATCTCCACCAAGCATTCTCAAAACTACAATACCCAAACGAGGAAATAAGGAAACAGATCAACAGAGCCAGACGTGTACCCGGAAGCCTCCTACTACAAGACAAACCCAAGAAAGAAACCAACAGGACTCCACTGGCCATCACATACAATCCCCAGCTAAAACCTCTCCAACACATCATCAGGACAATCCTGGACAATGATCCCACACTTTCACAGGCCTTGGGTGGCAGGCCAGTCCTCGCCCACAGACAACCTGCCAACCTGAAACATATTCTCACCAGGAACTGCACACCGCACCATAGTAACTCTAGCTCAGGAACCAATCCATGCAACAAACCTTGAGGCCAACTCTGCCCACATATCTACACCAGTGACACCATCACAGGACCTAATCAGATCAGCCACACCATCACCGGTTCCTTCACCTGCACATCCACCAATGTAATATACGCCATCATGTGCCAGCAATGCCCCTCTGCTATGTACATCGGCCAAACTGGACAGTCTCTACGGAAAAGGATAAATGGACACAAATCAGATATTAGGAATGGCAATATACAAAAACCTGTAGGAGAACATTTCAACCTCCCTGGCCACACTATAGCAGACCTTAAGGTGGCCATCCTGCAGCAAAAAAACTTCAGGACCAGACTTCAAAGAGAAACTGCTGAGCTTCAGTTCATCTGAAAATTTGACACTATCAGCTCAGGATTAAACAAAAACTGTGAATGGCTTGCCAGCTACAGAACCAGTTTCTCCTCCCTTGGTTTTCACACCTCAACTGCTAGAACAGGGCCTCATCTTCCCTGATTGAACTAACCTCATTATCTCTAGCTTGCTTGCATATATATACCTGCCCCTGGAAATTTCTACTACATGCATCTGATGAAGTGGGTATTCACCCATGAAAGCTCATGCCCCAAAACATCTGTTAGTCTATAAGGTGCCACAGGATTCTTTGCTGCTTTTACAGTATGCTGTACGTGTTCCCTATGCTGTCACGTTCAAGCAAATGATGTCAGAATGAGACTATCACAGTTTTAGGGTGATTGCACTTGTATTCCCCCATCTGTGGTCCTCCAGGGCACTTATTTAAGGTTTCTGGTTCTCAGCCATTACCTCTCTTCAGAGAGTGTGACACAGGTCTCCATCTTTCTGACTGAGGGTTTTAAGGCTGCACAGCTCACTGGTTTAAACTGTATCCCCAGCAAGTCAGTCTGCCTAAAGGCCAGCTCCTGCACTTGTCTTTCTCTCTGAAGGTACCTCTACACTAAGAAATTAGGTCAAATTTATAGAAGTCGATTTTTTAGAAATCAATTTTATACAGTCGATTGTGTGTGTCCCCAATTAAGACCATTAAGATCATTAACTCAGCGGGGCGTGTCCACAGTATCGAGGCTAGCTTCGACTTCTGGAGTGTTGCACTCTGGTAGCTATCCCACAGTTCCCGCAGTGTCTGCTGCCCATTGGAATTCTGGGCTGAGATCCCAATGCCTGATGGGTCAAAAACATTGTCGCAGGTGGTTCTGGATACATGTTGTCAAACCCCCTCTCCCACTATGAAAGCAACAGCAGACAATCATTTCAAGCCTATTTTCCTGGGTTATCCGTGCAGATGCCATACCACAGCAAGCATGGAGCCCACTCAGCTCACCGTCACCATACATCTCCTAGGTGCTGGCAGACGTGGTACTGCATTGCTACACAGTAGCAGCTCATTGCCTTTTGGCAGCAGATGGTGCATTATCACTGGTAGCCATCATCGTCATCTCCTGGGTGCTCTTTTAGCCAACCTCGGTGATGTTGGTCAAGGGTACATGAGCAGACATGGGTGCTCCTGGCAGACCTCAATGAGGTCTGTCAGGGGTGCCTAGACATAAATGGAAGTGACTTCAGGTCATTCTGTTTTTAAGTTTCGTCTCGTGGAGATTCAGTCCTGCCTGCAGTCATACTGCATCGTCTTCCGGCGATCAGGCAGGAGACAAGGATGGCTAGCAGTCATACTGCACCGTCTTCTGGCAAGCAGCCAGGAGATGAGGATGGCTAGCAGGCATACTGCACCATCTGCTGCCAGGCTATATTCTTAAGGTAAAAAGCATTACAGAGTGAACATATAGGAACTTTCATTGGTAAACTTTGAGCATGCATATGAAAACAGAGGTTACCCATCAGTCTTATGGGGCCCTGGTAGGCCAAAGTCTTTCCACCTATCCTGTAAGGGGTTGGGGCCCTTGGCCAGGCAATCCAGTTCATTTGCTGGATCAGAAAGAAGGCCCTGAATCAGTTTAAATGCAACCTTTTTATGCAAAAAGGCCTTTATTTATTGGTTGGTCTTTGGAAAATTCAGTTTGAACCAATATATTCAAACCCCCTCAAGTGTGGTACCTCTCTGAAACTGTTTACAACCTGATGATTCACCTTGACAATCCTACCCCATTGTTCTTCATTCCCAAAGGAGCAGTGGTAACATTCCCCCATGGAATACAATACAATCATATATACAATCCTTGGCCCGCAGTGATACATGCAATATGTTCCCCCAAAGATACTGCATGTGGCTACAATATCTGTCACAGAGATAAAGGTTGTGGCTCATATTATATTCTCCCTATGTGCATCATCTAATATTTCTAGTGTGCTGAGTAATCCAATTCTTCCTGTAGTACCTGCATTTTCACTTGGTATTCCTGTGTAAATTCTTCTGCAGTGTTTAATAGTGCTGTTGAACAGTTGACATATTTCACCCCAGAGGTAGCTGGAATTCAGTGGCAGATGAAGTATATACAGTAGTCTATATATCTGCTTGTGACAGCAATAAAATGATCCTGGTGTTCCTTCAAAAGAAAAAGTTCTAAATCAGTATGAAATATTATACTGCATTACTTATGAATTTTTTTAAATAACCACTTCAGAAAACAGTGCATGGACGCAGGAGGATGTTTTTGCTACTCACTGCTGTAATTGCTCCTGATCAAAAGACACTGTGATATATGTAGTGTCCTTTTAACTCAAACTTCTTGTTTCAGAAAAGCACTACCAATAACACACACCATAGTGGATATCAGAATGGTGTCAGAAGTTAATAAAAACAATCTCCTCTTGATTGAGACTAATGTTTTCAAACACTTTAGCCTGTCCTTCAATTCCTATCAGCTACTCTGCAGACAGGAATTAATTTTCTGTTTCCCTGATCTTTAATAAGGAATGCAAAACTAATTTAAACACTGGCTGATTGGATAATGTGGTAAGCGATTCATGCTAGAATACCTCTAACTTAATGGTATTACTTAGCTTTGAAGAAGATAATGCTACAGTTAAGTTCTAGTCAGCATTTCCCTAATCATGATATTAGCAATATTACCATACTATTTTCTATAATAATAGACACCCTTTGGCCCCTATTTGGCAGGCATTTAACCCTGTGATAAAAATCCCCTCTGAGCTGAAACCTTTGGCAGCACTCAGAAAATAAAAGCAATGCTAGCTTGACCTCAAATTTCATTCAGACTGGAACAACCCTTTGAAATATCAGGTCTGAACTACCGGTCTTTAGTCTGAAAATTAGTGTCAGCAACCTCATGATAACAGAAGATAGGTCCCAGTTGGAAATCCCATCAGGCAACATCTACACTTCAGAGAGAAGGCGACCTGAGGTACGTCAAGATTATGAACTGCTGTAATTACACTGCTCGTGCATGTTCACACAACACTCCTTGTTTCAGCATAGCACATCCAGGGTTGCTGCTCTAGCACCAACAGAGAGAGCAGTGCACCATGGGTACCTATCCGTTTGCACAAATCACCACCTTCTCCAGCTAGCAGTATTGGGAATGGATCGCAGTGCATGATGGGGACAGGATCACTGATCTTTGATGTAGTTTTCTTTGTCTCATAATTCCAAAAGCTTCCAACTGTGTTTCATGCTGTTTTTCAGCTGCCCCTGTAAACTTTGCGCTCACCATCTCTATCTGAAAGCATGGATCCTGCACTTCTCCAGTCTTGTAATGAGTGTTATGAACACAATGCGGCTGATCCTGCAGTATTTCATGACCTGTGAATCTGAACAGGAATCTGTGGTGTCTGCCCTGCTGTGTGCCTTGGAAAGAAACAATTCAAGATTGATGTTGGCATACATGGAGCAGCTGCACTTACTAACTATTGAACTGGAGACACAACCATCAAGTGGTGGCATCAAATTGTGATGCAGGTGTGGGATGACAAGCAGTGGCTACAGAACTTTCATATGTGCAGAGCCACCTTCCTTGAATTCTGTGCGGAGCTCACGCCTGCCCTGTGGCACAAGGACACCAAAATGAGAGCTGCCCTAGTGGTGGAAAAGAGTGTAGCAATCACTGGCAACTCCAGACTGCTACCGGTCAGTCGTGGATCAGTTTGGAGTTGGGAAGTGCACCGTGGGGGTTGCTTTCATGCAAGTGTTCAGGCCCATTAATAGCCTCCTGCTCTGGGAAAGGTGCAGGAAACAGTGGGTGGCTTTGCTGCAATGGGATTTCCTAACTGCGGCGGGGCAATAGATGACATGTATATACCAGTTTCGGCCTCAGACTATCTAGCAACAGAGTACATCAACAGAAAAGACTACTTCTCTATGGTATTGCAAGTGCTGGTGGGTCACCGGGGTCGTATCACTGACATCAAGGCAAGGTGATCAGGAAAAGTGCAAGACGCATGCATCTTCAGGAACATTGGTCTGTATAGAAAGCTGCATGCAGGGATTTTCTTTCCAGACCAGAGGATTCCAATAGGGGATGTGAAAATGCCCATAGTGATCCTGGGACATCCAGCCTACCCCTTATTCCTGTGGCTCATGAACCCATACCCTGGAAACATTGACAGCAGCAAGGAGCACTTCAACAACAGGCTCAGCAGGTGCAGAAGGCCACAGAATGTATGTTTGACAATAAAGGGCTGCTGTTGCTGCCTTTTTGGCAGGTTAGACCTCAATAAGAAAAATATTCCCATGGCCATAGCAGCCTGCTGTGCTCTGCATAACGTTTGTGAAGCCAAGGGGGAAAAGTTTTCCCAGGGATGGAGCACTTAGATGGATCAGCTGGTTGCTGATTTTGAGCAGCCAGACCCCAGGGCTATTAGAGGGTTTCAACAAGAGGCTATTTGAATCAGGGAGGCTTTGAAGCTGTATTTTGACAATAAGCCCCAGTAATGTGTCTTTCTATAATGTATTGAGCCAGGTATTGTTTACTTGCCACATTGAATGACCCCTGTAATGATTCCTGCCTGAGTGTTAAGTGTAGTCTCCAAATGTGCCGGTTGCCACTGTGTATGAATTTCTGTTCCAACTGCCCTGTGTAGGTCACAAAAAAAAAAAAAAATAACTGTTTTGTAAGACTAAATTTTTATTAAACATATAAATATATAGATTAACATTTCTTAACAGTGATATGACAGTGTGCAGCATGCTCTGAAGTGAGGATCTCACAGCTGTAAGTCCAGCTGTCATTATGGAAAATGTCCCTGGGGTGTGGTGCAAGGAGTACTGCAATGGGCCAGGAACATGGGAGGAGTGCATGTGGGCAGTTTGGGGAGGGCAAGGAAGGCAGTTTTGTATGGGCTGCAGGAGGAGTCAAGGACACGTGTTCCACCTACAGCGCAATCAGGGACCTCAACATCTGTTTGGTCCTCCATGTACTTTATCATCCAGTCCTGACACTGTATTATCTGCTCCTGGCCCTGCCTCCTCCCCTGGCTATCCATTTCTAGTTTTTTGTTTATGGTCTCTTTCAACACTCTGTGCTCCCTGATCTGACAATTGCAGCACTCCATGAAACATGTCCTCCTTACTCCTCCTGGTTCTCCTCCTTATCTGATGGAGATCCTCCACTCGTGTGTAGGAGCTGGCCCTCAAGGGCACATGTGAAGAAGAAAAAGAAAAAATACACAAAGGCAGTATTGTGTGTGCACTCAGACTTGAATCATAGAAGTTACCCACAGCTCCTTCACACTTTCCCTTGGCTAGCATGCAGCACAGCTAGAGCACTAAATATCGTGAGTTTGGATGGGGGATGAGGAGATGCAAGATGGGACAAAAGCATGGGTGGTTTCAGAAGGGGATGAGTACAAGTACCTAGGGACACTATTCTGAATACTGGCACCATTTCCCACAGGCCTGGGTAATCAAAGTTCAAATCACAATACTGACGGTAACCAAAGATGCAAGGGTGCAACTCCTGCATGCATGTGGCTTCAGACTAGGTCCACATACTACTCGTCTGTGTGCTACTTTGGTTCCTCCAGAAGTAATTGCCAATTGACACAGTAAAGTTTCCTACAACAGGGGAAGAAACAAAGCAGCTCTGCCAAGGAACCTTTGGCAGAGGATTGCAGAGTATCTGCAGGAAAGTTTCCTAGAGATCTCTGTGGAGGATTTCTGGGAGACCTTGGTGTTCACTAATAAACTTTTCCGCAGGGCTCCCACTGATTAACTGCACAGTGGAATGCAAAGCAGATGCAAACAGTACCTCATGTTGTTAATTTCAATCCCTTCTCCCACATGTACCATGTAACAAAATAAAGGCCACCTCTACCTCATGTAACCGTCCACTATCAAAGCAAAATGAGTACTTACCAGAGCTCCCCTCTCCTGATTCTTGCACACCAGAGTCAGACTTCTTGGGACTGGCTAGCCCCCTCTGGAGTAAAAAAGAGGTCCTGACTCACCACACCATTTGACGAGCCTGTCACCTGTCCCACATCATTCTACAACTCAGCCTCCTCATCCACCACTTCTTTATAGAATCATAGAATCATAGAATATCAGGGTTGGAAGGGACCTCAGGAGGTCATCTAGTCCAACTCCCTGCTCAAAGCAGGACCAATCCCCAACTAAATCATCTCAGCCAGGGCTTTGTCAAGCCTGACCTTAAAAACCTCTAAGGCATGACTTCACTGGCTGCTGCCTTCAGTCCCCCGAAGCATCCATGGTGCTCTCAGTGGTGGTGGTGGGGTCCCCACCGAAGATGGCATTTAGCTCCTTGTAGCTCCTTGTAGAAGCAGCATGTTTCGGCTGGTATGCCTGCCTCAGTTCCTTGCTCTTATCATGGCACTGCTGCATGTCCCTTTCATGCCCCTTTTCATCCATGTCACAAGCAATCTGCTTGTACATGTCATAGTTCCTATGGCTGGATTGGAGCTGTGACTGCACAGCCTCCTCTCCCCACAGACCCCAGAGATCCAGAAACTCCAGTGTACTCCAGGTGGGAGCATGTTTGCAACAGAAAGCCGACATGGTCAGCTGGGAAAATGCGATGTGAGCTGTCCATGTCCAGCAAACAAGAAGTGGAATTTCAAAAATTCCTGGAGCTGTAAAGGGGGAGGGGTCCATGCCCATGTACCTGGCTGCAGGACAGCGGAGCAGAGGGCTCCTGAAGTGGGACACCTCCTGGAGGCCAGTTAGGGCAACATAAACAAGCACAGTGTCTACAGTGACACTGTTTTGTCAGAAAAAGCTCTATTTCACTCATTAAGGTGGTTTTATTATGTTGGTGCAGCAGGAGAGTTAAATCGGTGGGGGGAGCAATTTTGTGTGTACACCTCCACTGTTCTGTTGATGAAGGCTGGCTTTTATTGACAAAACTGTGTAGTGTAGACAAGACCTAAGAATAGTCTTTGTCATGTCTTGTCTTGGGACTTCCGCTTCTAATCCTAGCTAGGTACTAGACGGGAAGAAATAAAAATATATTTTAACCTTTTGGACCTTTAAATAGATTTATCATGACATCAGGAAATGAAATCAGAGTGAGATACTTACATTTTCCCAGATGGTTTGGCCACCTCTATTCTAAAACTGTCAGAATCCCGCCATAATCGCTGCCCAGTTACGACATGGTTTGGGAAGGGAGGGGGCATTGTTTAATTGGTTGATTTTTAGTTTAAAATTCTTTAGTTTTTTAGACGGTTTGAACTGAGCATTGCTTCACCAATCAAGTGTAAGGACAAGATCTGCAGGACTGCACATTGCTCCTGGAAAGACTATCTTGGAAACTCATTCCAAGTAGCAATACGAGTCTGCTTTTGAAAAAAAAAAACCTCTTGCATATTAATGATGAATTTGTTATGCTTGTTTTGAGTCTTTACAGGCAGTTGATGAATCAAGTTGGGGTGATGGAGAATTTGTAATTAAAAAGCTCTTGCACTAAATCCTTTCCAAAATCACTAAGGCAAAGCTTCTAATATGTAAACATTCCATGTCTGATGTAGAGCACAGACTGCTGGCTCTTATCTTTTATTGCTTTCTTAACCCAGTGATTGCTGCCCTGTGTAGTAGATATGTCCCACTAGAATCCACTACTTCTGCTGTCAAATGTACCAGCTATGCTCTGATCTTCTGTTACTTCAATAGAACAGAGGCAGCTCAATAAGAGGAACAAAAGTGAGGAAAGAAGCGAGAGGCTCAAAGGGGAATATGTTTGATTTAAATGCGTCCATTGACACTTGCATTGCACATTATCCAAAGGGAGATAATCAACGTATGCTTAAAACTTACCATCCCAGAATCTGTTCCTACTCCCACTTAAGCCAATACAAAGTCTCCTGTTGACTTTAATAGAAACAGAGTCAGGATATGTGTGGCCATAGCCTTTTGTGTAAAGAGCAAATAGCTAAAGGTGTAAAAACAAACACTTTTTTAATTAAGTATATCCGAAGCTGGAAAAGAATTGGTGGATCAGCAGGGGTAAAAGGAGCAATTAGGGAAAATAAGGTTTTTGCTGAGAAGATAAATGACTTCTTTGTATTTATCCAGCAAGGATGTTGAGGAGATTCCTGTTTCAGACCTGCTGTTTTCTGCTTACAAAGGTGAAGTGCTCTCAGACAGATTTAAATTAATAATTTAAAAAGCAATAAGTCACCAGGCCCACATCATACACATTCATAAGTTCTGCAGGAACTGCTGCTGATAAAAAAATATGCAATTGCTCATTAAATTGACCACAGTTCCCTAGGGCTGGAGAGTAGCAAATATTGTACCAATATTTTAAAAAGGCTGGAGGAAATTATTATTGGAAATTATGGGAAATTACAGAGTAATAAACCTTATACCTGTACCTGGAAAATGAGTTGAAATAGTAATTAAAAACAGACTAATAAAACAGTTGGAAGGGTCTATCCAGTGCACATTCTGCAACAGACAATCATGTCTTACCAAACCCTTAGAATTCTTCAAACAGGTTAATAAAGTGACAGATGATGGTGAACCAGTAGACATAATTTATTTAAACTTCCAAAAGGCATCTGCCAAAGTTCTGCATAGGAGGCTTCTACAGAAATTAAGTAGTCATGGAGGTTACAAGTAAAATGTTTTCACAAGTCAGGTAGTGGCCTGGGTATTGGCATGAAAACAAAGAGTCAACTCAGTAGTTTGAGTATTGGCCTGCTAAGCCCAGGGTTGTGAGTTCAATCCTTAAGGGGGCCATTTAGGGATCTGGGGCAAAAATCTGTCTAGGGAGCGGGCTTGCTTTAAGCAGGGGGTTAAACTAGCTGAGGTCCCTTCCAACCCTGATATTAAATGATGAATTTTCAACATATCTAAAGTTAGTTTAGCAGCTGTATGTGTCAAGGGGCCTATTCCAGTGTTTAGTAAATGTATTAAAAAACTGGAAAGTAGTGAAGTAGCAAAATTTGCAGATGACTAAAGTAAATACCTATGTCAGGCTTAAAGAGCATGATGGAGAACTTCAGAGACCTAAAGAAGCTAGAAGAATGGGCAAAACAATGACCAATGAAATTCAAAGTCATGCACACCGCAGGAAAAAATTTAAACAGCTTCCCACACCTTATTAGGTTCCAAATTAACTGTATCAACTCAGAGAAGGGACTTGGGTGTTACTGTAGACAGCTCAGTGAAGATCTCTACTGCAGCTGCAGTAAAAAAAGTAAAATAGAATCCAAAGCAGAAAAATACAAAGGAATAGAATGGTTAACATGCAGCATAGTCCATTGTCTCTGTATAATCAATAGTGTAGCCTCCTCTCAATTCGCATACCTGGCGGCAGTCCGGGTCTTCGGTGACACTTCAGTGGCAGGTTCTTCACTCACTCCAGGTCTTCTGCAGCACCGAAGGACCTGCTGCTGAAATGCTGCCGAAGACCCAGAGCGAGTGAAGGACCCACCACCATAGTGCCACCAAAGACCTGGACCGCAGTCAGGTGAGTAAAAATTAAAAAGTTAGGTGCTCTTCTTTAGGGTGCAGGGCCTCTTAGGCGTGGGGCCTGATTCGGGGGAATCGGCCTAAAGCCGGCCCTGGCTATAATACTGGTTCAAAGTGCTTTATACTGGTATAGTTCATTTTGTTTCACCAACCAGAATCATCTATGCTAGCATAAGCAGTTTAATTCTGGTATAATTGTGTCTACACTCGGGAAGCTTTGCAGCTTTCACCATGCCAGCATAATTAAAGCAGCAGAGCTTTTAGGTGCGGACAAGGCATCGATGAAACTAGAGATAGAAATGACCTCTGAATCCTCTCTTTCTGGGGATCCATATGGGCCTCATCATCCATAAATGTATTTTCACAGCACATCTGAGGTGGGGAAGTGTTATCATGCCCATTTGACAGAGCAGACGTGGCTCAGAAAGACTAAATAATTTGACCAGGATGACAGGAAATATGTCATAGAGCTAGGAGTTAAACTCTGATTAGACACGCCAAACCTATGAAAAAAAATGCAGAAATTGGGCTTGTTTTTGACTTAATTGGCTTGTGAATTGCTTGTTGGCTAGTTTTTGGCTTGTAGCTTGTTGCTTGTTTGGCTTGTAGCTTGTGCCTTGTTGTAGCTTGTTGCTTCTTTTTTTTATCGGCTCCTGGCAAGCAAGGGCAAGGGGGGAAAGAGTCGGGGTGAACAGGACCCACCACAGTACCAGACTGCACACCGAAGGGATCTAGTCACATAGAGTATTGGGGTTCTTAGGGACTGGCTTGATTTGGCCTTGTTTTGAAATGGGATTAGCCTGATTTTTGGCTTATTGTGAAAGTCGAGGTGCTTATTTACCCCGTGAAAGTTGACTACTGTGACTTTGATTGTCTCAGGCCTAGACCAGTGCTTTAGCTACAAGTCTTTTCTTCCTTTCCTAATGATATTTCTCCCAGCATAAAGCTGAAGCACATTGGTCAGTGAGAGACTGTGTGGGAAAGTTCATGCAGTGTAGTTGTAGCTGTGTCAGTCCTAGAATATTAGACAGACAAGGTGGTTAAGGAAGTATCTTTTATTGGACCAACTTCTATTGGTGAGAGAGACAAGCTTTTGAACTACACAGAACTCTTCTTAAGGCCTGGAAAGATATACCTGTTTTGTATATTAACAGAACACTCAGTGTGCCAGGCTGCCACCTTTTATGAGCACATAAAATATTGCAGAAATGTCTTGTAAAAAGAGTTCAAGAAATCCATGTGGTTTTCATAACTGCTAATGACATTTATTCCTGCTCTGGTGACAAAGGTCTTTGCACATGACTAGGAGAAATTGGCTAAAGATGTTTCATAGCAGCTTGTGAACTTATTTAATCTGACAAAGTTCTTGAAGTAGCTCTCTGTGTCTGGAAAAGTGGAGATGTTCACTAAGAAAGCAATCACTGTTAATTTGTAAGTACTTGAGTGCCTTGTGACTTGGTTTTGTTCAAAGTCTGATTTTCTTAAATCAAATGCACATTATAGTTAAGGGAGCAGAAGTGCTTCAATTCTAACCCCTGGAGGGGTTTGGTCTAAATGTTTCCTGGCTTGGTCTTTTCTCAATGGTGATTTTCTTTTAAAGGTTGAGCAAAAATATATTTAAAAATGGAATGCACATATCTGATTTTCCTCTCTGCCACACACTTTGTATGCAGCTCATCTTCTCAAGCAGTAAAACTGGATTTTCAAAAGGAGTCTAAGGGAGTTGGATGCCCAACTTCTATTGGATTTCTTTGTGCTTTGGGTGCCTAAGTCTCTTAGGCCTCTTAAAAACCTAACCAAACCAAGTGACATTATGACATAGCGCAATGGGTTGCAACGTCACTCACTCAAATTTGTTATGATGGAAGGGCTGCCCGGAGCAAACCTGAGAGGTGCCATGCTAAGTTAAAGTGAGAGTGGGTCATTTGTGTGCACCATGTGGAAATTTTCCACTCCTGTATGAACACACACACACACACACACACACACACACACACACACACACACCGCATGTTGTATATCTTTATATTTGAGTGTGTGTATGCATGGATGTGCACATAAGTGTGGATAGTAAAATGTGCAGAGCAGCTTTGGATCTTTCTGCATTTTTTAATGTTTAGTCATTAATCACACGCACTTTCAATCCATTATCATGCACAATATCTTTCCAGCTGAGTAGGATTCACTTTAATACAATATAAGTGATTCATCATCAAAATAGTTTTATAGACTAGCTAGGCAAATGGAGTGATGTGATTAGCAGGTTATCACCCTTTCAATTGAAAGTCAAAGCTCAGCTGTCACAACAAAGAGAACTGTACAACACATACACAGGAAGATTTAAAATATGGCAACTCACTATTTTATCAGAAGGCAGACAGGGCTAATGGTTCATGCTAAGTAGTTGTGTAACTCCTCTGTCAGATATTTTGTGTAGTAATAAGGGTGAGACAATGACATTCTTCTGTCATGCTTTAGTTAATTAATTAATTAATTACTAATTAATGCAAAAAGGGTTTTCAGAGTACTAGTAAATAAGTATCATAATATTCCTTCCTAAAATATGTCGGCAAAGGTAGATAGGTAGAGATCACCTTTAATAAACAAGGCTAAACAGAATGTTAGGAATGATTAGGAAAGGGATAGAAAATAAGAGAGAAAATATTAAATGCCATTATATAAGTCCATGGTAGGCCCATACTGGAAAAAGTCCTGAGAAAGGCAGCAAAGATGACCAAGGGTATGAAACAGCTTCTGTACAAGGAAAGACAAAAAAAAGATTAGGGTTGTTCAGTTTAGAAAAGAGACAACTATGGGAGGTTATGATAGAGGTCTATAAATGGTAAATGGTTTGAAAAAAAACGTGACTAGAGATATGCTATTGACCCTTTCCCACAATACAAAAATCAGAGGTCACCCAATTAAATTAATAGGCAGTAGGTTTAACAGAAACAAGAGAAAGTACTTTTTCACATAACACACAATTAACTCATGGAATTCATGGTTATAGGATGTTTTGAAGGCCAAAAGTATAAGTGGGTTTAAAAAAAGAACTAGATAAATTCATGGAGGATAGGTCTATCAATGGCTATTAGCCAAGATGGTCAGGAATGCACACCCTAAAACTCAGTCAGAAGCCAGGAGGGGAAGACAGGGTGGATTACTCCTACTTGCCTGTTCTGAAGCTCTGGTACTGGTCACTGTCAGAGACAGGATACTGGGTTAGATGGACCGTGGGTCTGACCCAGTATAGCAGTTCTGATATTCTTATGTGATGTACTTTTACACCTAAAATAGCTGCAACTGCTACATATATCTTTGACTTTGTTAAAAAATCATTTTCCATATTCCCATTTGCTATGTATTGAATCTAACAAGACTCAAACGTTTCATATTTAAATCCTATGATTCATCTCTATATTTTCATGCTGGGTGTCTTGGTGAGGTTAAAAAACAAATATTTTCTCCTGCATGCCTCTTTCTTTGATTCTCACCTCAGTGACTCTGCTTTGTTATAGAACATAAAAAAAGCCATGATGTGAACTTAAATGAAATCCATACCTGATTCCACAGTCAAGACAATTATCATAGTTATTTAGATTTAAATTACAGTAAAAGTGTCCATACAAAGATCTCTAGAAAATAAAAAGCCTACCTGGTTACTGCTGTAACATGACCATTTGATAGCACCTGGTAATGTAATAGTATCTCTGCTGTGTGTACTCTGGAGTACTTTTTAATAGGCAGCAGGTTTAAAACAAACAAAACAAAGTATTTCTTCACACAACGCCCAGTCAACCTGTGGAACTCCTTGCCAGAGGATACTGTGAAGGCCAAAATTATAACAAGGTTAAAAAAGAACTAGATAAATTCATGGAGGATAGGTCCATCACAGCCATGATGGGCAGAGATGGTATCCCTAGTTTCTGTTTGCCAGAAGCTGGGAAAGAGTGACAGGGGATGGATCACTTGATGATTACCTGTTCTGTTCATTCCCGCTAAAGAACCTGGCATTGGCCACAGTTGGTAGGCAGGATATTGGGCTACATGGACCTTTGATCTGACCCAGTATGGTTGTTCTTATGTTCTTATGAGACAAAGGATGGATGGATACAAGTTCTTGGCAGACAAAATAGCTGAGGTTGCCCTCAACCCACCACCTTCATCTCAATTGTGTGTGGGATGAGCTTTAGCCAGCTCACTCTCATCTATACCTAAGTTTCATTGGCTGAGGCCTGAACTGCATCATCCAAGCTAGATGAGGTAGAGACATATGGTTGGGAGTAGTCAGTGTACTGAAATCACTGAACCCCATGCCACCTTAAAAGTCCTGATGCTGGTCCTATTTACATATTAAAATAGGGGGCACCCTGCAGAACCCAATGCTTTCCCTCCCCACTTCTTGTTTGGTGAGACAATAATTTGAAACATCAACATATTCACAAACTTATCACTATCAGTTATCAAGAACCAGAATGAAGTTGTGATCTAGAATTTCTCTACAGTAACTGTGCTTGTGAATTCATTCTTTCATTTTCTGTATTATTAACTATTTCTCCATTTTTCCCCACTTTCTTGTAAGCTATCTGATAAAACTGAAAGAGTGTTAATAACATTCTCCATAGTGTGGAAGCCTGAAAGAACAGCATATTATAACTTAATTGTTGTGTTTGCTGGGCAACCAGCTCTGCTGACAGTGCTGATAATGGAATTTGCATACAAGTATTATACCAAATAATGTGAGTGTTACTTTTCTTTGTAACCCAAAATTGAGCTATTGATCAGTATTATCTGGGTGAAATAATGGTTCACGAAAGCAAGGCTATAATGGCACTAGGTAGACGTAGGTACAATAGTATTTGCATTGATTAACTGACCTCTAATACATAATAGTCAAATAACATCCAGCATTTTCCAGCATTGTTACCTTGATAGGATGCAATGTTTCCAAACAGGCTCTCCATGGCCTGCATGCATGGCACCAAAACTTTTGTGCCCGAATTTGACATAGCCAGCCAGCCAGCCAACCACTGCTGACTGAAATCATTAAAGCCTCCTTCAGAGAACATCTCTGCATATCTCTGAAGGACAAATTTTGCTTACTAAGCCACCTCCAGCCTCCCATTCCTATGCAAGACCATAATAAAAATGGTAATGACTTGAGCAGCATCTTATTTCTGCCAATATTCCAGACTACTCACAATTAGGATCCAGGCCTGGCCCATGACACAGAGACAACTTTGGTAGCTCTGATGAATGACTTTGGTATGACTTTGGACCCAGGCCACTCCTCAATGCTCATCCTACTCATGCTCTCCAGAGCTTTCAGCACAAGATGTGACCTGTGTTGGAGGTCTAGCCCTAACCTGACATCAATCGTTTCTCCCCATCAGATCTCAGGAAGTAGTGATAGGCAGCTGCTCTTCACTCTCAGAAGCTCTCACATGTTCCTTAAGGGTCCATCTCATCTCATTCTCGTTTGTACTACCACCAGTGATAGCCAAATTGTATGTCCATTCCCAGTAGACAGAGTCCTGGACAGTGTGGGCCACATGATAGTCACCTTAAGAATGTAACTCCCTCTCTGTGGAGCTGTCAGTCAAGGCCAGTCAAATCTTAAGTGTGTATAACACAGAACATAAAACCCCTGAGTGGGACAAAAGGCTGAGGACATCACACCTGCAGCTGGGATCTTTAGTGCCTCTCCCAGGACACTCCTGGGTCCAATAGAAGAGCCTGGTACAAATCTTCAGAACTCTTAGTGGGTTGAGCCAATCCATTTGTACCCTTCCCGGACCACAACAGCCATCAGGAATATGGAAACTCTCCTGGTCAATTTTTCCAGAGCAGGAGTCAAGTGATACCTAACACTAGGTATGTTCTATGAAACATAATACCCAAGGACATCAGAACAGAACAGTCTTCAGAGCTGGATGCAAACTATTATTCAGCAGGAGTATGTCCCTGATATCAGACAGTAAGGAGACCATACAGGAGGAGGGAGGGATAGAAGGAAATGGGGAAGACAGAGGGAGAAGGAAGTAGAAAGGAAAAACATCAAGAGCATGCAGGTGATTAAACCCTAGGAGAACAAGGGCAGAGTCTAATTTGCATGTGCTTCTTGTGTTCTCTGTAACTTACTCAGGTACAATGGGGGGTGTTGCTCAATAAATACTCTAGAATGATAGATTCCACTAGAATTTAAAACATGTTTGCATCCTCCCCTCCCTATTTAAGAGATCACATAGAATACAAACATAATGCCAGGACCCTTTCAACATAAAGTTGCTAAGGGCTAGGTATTCAGTGCTCAGCACCCACATTTGGGGCCAGATTTTCGAAAGAGCACTAGGAAGAGTAACCTGACTGAACCTGCTGCTGGTGCTAATTATGCTTCTGTTAAGTGTAATCATTTGTGGTACTGGCAGCATGAAGCCCTGATGTTGGAGCTGGTAAACGAGTCCCCAGTATACCTTAGAACTTGTTCAGCATCGGAAGGGAAAAAGACAGCACCTTCACTCTTTAAACATTGAGCAGTTGGTTTAAATATTGAACAGTGAAGCAGTTCTTCTGGTTATCAAAACAGTATTAAAGCAGGGTTGAAACTTGATTTATGCTGTTGGTGGAGCCGTTATCACTTGTCTTTAGGACACTACCATCGTGAGGAATAACAATGCTTTGCACTTATGTAGACTCTTACATCAGAGGACCTCAAAGCATTCTTAAAACCATCTATTAATAAGCAAGGTGGATAAATCAGTGAAGATTTCTTGTTGTTTATGTGCAAAATATAGCTTCTCATGACATTTTGAGTGGCCAAACAATGAGCCATAAGAAAAGATCAGAGGGACTGAGGACTTGACTTATGAGGAAAGATTTAGAAAGACAGATGTGTCATTTAGCGAAGAGGTGGTGAGACATTAATCCAATCTACAAATAGTTGCAGAATGCAAACTCAAAGGGTATACAAGGATTATTTAGGACAGTAACAGCAGCATAGTACAGGTATGGAAATAGAGCTAGGAGAAATGGGATGACATAAACAAACAGAACATCAGGAAAAACTTCCTGACAGTGAGATGTATCAGGCTGTATAAAAGTGGTGGAAGCTCCATGACATTGGACTTTTGATCATCATTTATGACCCTCAATGAGAGCAGGGTCACACTGGGCCCAGACACACAGTGGGAGACAGTCCCTGCCCTGAAGAACTTACAACCTAAATGAGCAAGACAGACAAAAAGTGGAAGACTTCCCTGTGGTTACACCCAGGTCAGTGTCAAAGCTGGCAATAGAACCCTGGCTTTCTGCTTCCCAGTCAACCCACTGGACCACACTGTTAAAAACTTAGAATGTTGCTTTAAGGTTACAAGTCCTGCATGTCAGGCAGACGTTCTCAATAACCTAATAAGGTTTTCCCAGCTGTCCCTTCTATTATGATCCCCACTTTTCACATAAGTTAAGGAGTTGCAATGATCTCCCTTAGATTTCTTTCAAAGACTTTATGATGCTGAGAAATCTTCATGAAGCCTTAAATGATCTTTTCTTCCCTGCATGGTGACTGAGAAGAGCTTTAACTGGTAGGGATACCATAGTGAGGAATCAGAACTGGCAGTAGATTAGAACATTAAATATGCTGACATTAGGCTGCCAGATGTGCATTATTTATGCAGACAAATGTATTTTATCACACACCAGCTTCCATGGACCACTTCTAATTTTACTTTGAAGACAAAAGACTGGATCACAGCCTTAAAATACTGAACAAACCCCACCACCACCATTCTCAGCTGGTGCGAGTGCTTATATGATGTAATACATAGTGTCAATATTTTAGATTAGGGTGAAACCACATTAAAAATGGAGTTGGAGTGAAGGAGCAACAAAATGATATTCTGGGGAGGGTTACAGAGCCCCACTATGGTGAAATAACAGACGCAATTTTCTGCATGTAAAATATTGTATACTTTTAGTAAAACTTACTTACTAGAAGTGAGGTTTAGGTTGTTATCCAGCATAGCACATCAGCTTACCTACATATAAGTGAGCTGTTTCTTTTTCACGTTAAGTGCTTTGCTGGATCGGGGCCTTAAGTTTCCTTCCCTTCACACCACTCACTCTTTTTCCATTGTGTATCTTGGTATTTATTTTCTTCCTTTTCATTTTTTCCCATCCCTTCCTTCTGGCTTCAACTGCTTGCTTTTGTCAGTTCTTCTTCAGTCACCAGAAAAGGAAAATCGATATAACTGAGAGCCAAACGAAGTGTCCCAACTAAACAGTTCACAGCAATGAATGTTTCTTCACAGGTATATGTTTAAACTACAAAAATCTCTGTGGCACACAATCACCTCCCTTGTTCAAGGATCACTAAAGACACCCAGGAAATATATCAGCCTGGGAATCACTCCCTAGGAACTCAGATAAATCAGGATTTCCCTCCCCCATAGGATGTTCTTCAGAACAAAACCCCCAAAATTTCCTCCTCCCCCTCCCCCAATCATCCTCTTAATTATTAAAGTTGTGGTACTGCCTAGAATGTGCTGGGCACTGTACAGCTGGACAGGGACTGTCCCAACAAATTTACCATCTAAATAGACAAGACAGGAAAGCTATATTCCAGGTAATGCTAAGTACAGTTCTGTTCCTCAGGTTTCTTTCTTCATCCCACCTTCTCTCTTCGCCCCTAGCCAGGTTCAAAATGCTTTGGCGTTGCTGCTCCAGTGTGGTGTTCTCCTTGCCAGCCCATCCCATAGCCCAGACTCAGGTCCAGCATGACTGCCTTGGAGAGGAAAAACAACAAGAAGAATCCAGTCATGTTAGTGGAAGTGTCTAACGGGCAGGTACATACATGGTCTCCCTACCCCCCTGCCTCCCTTCAATGCCGCTATCCCCATTCACTACCTCCTCCCTCCCATCCCTCAGAAACCCCAACATGCTGCCCTTTGCCCCCTCATCTCTCTGCTCCCAACTCCATGTCTGTCATAAACAGATAGCTAAGGGTTAATGTCTCTTTCACCTGGAAAGGAGTAACCTGAAACACCTGACCAGAGGCCCAATCAGGAAACAAGACTTTTTCAAATCTGGGTGGAGGGAAGTTTGTGTCTGAGTTCTTTGTTCTGTCTTCTGCCTGTACTCTCTTGGCTATGAGAAGTGATTTTTTCTGTCTCCTGCCTTTCTAATCTTCTGTTTCCCAGTTGTAAGTACAAAAGATCAGATAGTGATTTATATGGTTTTTTTGTATTTACATGTGTGTAGTTGCTGGAATGTTTTGAATTGAATTCTTTTTGAATAAGGCTGTTTATTCATATTTCTTTTAAGCAATTGACCCTGTATTTGTCACCTTAATACAGAGAGACCATTTTTATGTACTTTTTCTTTCTTTTTATATAAAGCTTTCTTTTTAAGACCTGTTGGAGTTTTTCTTTAATGGGGAACTCCAGGGAACTGAGTCTGTGCTCACCAGGGAATTGGTGGGAGGAAGAAGTTGGGGGAAATCTGTGTGTGTTAGATTTACTAGCCTGACTTTGCATTCCCTCTGGGTGAAGGATGGGGGTAGGGGGGAGCTTGGCTCTCTCTCTCGGTACCTATTTCCAGGACTGGGAATAGGGAGGGTGGAATCCCTCTGTTTAGATTCACGGAGCTTGCTTCTGTGTATCTCTCCAGGAACCCAGGGAGGGAACACCTGGAAGGGAGAAGGGAGGGGAAATGGTTTATTCCCCTTTGTTGTGAGACTCAAGGAATTTGGGTCTTGGGGTCCCCAGGGAAGGTTTTTCAGGGGGACCAGAGTGCCCCAAAACACTCTAATTTTTTGGGTGGTGGCAGCAAGTACCAGGTCCAAGCTGGTAACTAAGCTTGGAGGTTTTCATGCTAACCCCCATATTTTGGACGCTAAGGTCCAAATCTGGGAATAGGTTATGACAATGTCATTCTGCTTTTTCAGGGGCTTCTCCAGCTGCTACCTCTTGTGGTCTTAGGAAAGTCTTCAGGCTCTTTCCACAGGTCTCCTGCTGGCTCTGTGCTCCAAGAGACAGGGGTTGTGGGCAGTTATCATCTGGTAGGAACCCCAACATGTGCCAATTGATTGTAGCACTGGTGCATGTGGTTCTAACTCTGCTCAGTTGCCTGACTTCCTGGTTTGGGGCTACAAACACTGTTGCCAACCCCAGCCATTCAAAATCATGAATCAGACCCCTGAAAACCATGAGCCTTCAAAGAATAATAAATACTGCTTTTTTCGGCCTTCTGGTTTCTGAGTTATTGGGTTTCATGTTTTCAAGCATTCCTCTGCAACTATGAGGACTAGAAAAGGAAAGGTCAGAGTCACATGTGATCACCTGACTCCTGGAGCTGGAGTTTTAAGAAAAAAACACCAAATACTGCACAACTCATGAAACAGCCATGAGATTGGCAACACTTAGCTGAGCAGAGAGGGAGCAGCAGGAGCAGCATAATTGCTGCCTGATATAGTTTGTTGGGGGAATTCTAGGAGCAAGGTGTTGTGGGGAACACAGGTTCCTTTCATTTCCCAGCAGTGGTTGGACTTACATCCCTAATAACAAACAGCTTTCTCTAGAAATATATAAAACATGCAGAATAAACCACAACCCCCATTAACGTTGAGCAATGAACTCAAAGAAGCCAGCCATAGGTGCCTTTTGCATAAGGGCAGCAAAACATTGTCACCTGTCAGAGGTTTCCTCCACTCTGGAAGTTGAGATGTTACTCCTCAGTGGAATATTTGAAGTATGGACTCACTTACACCCCTGAAACCTCCTTTGATTTGTAAGTGGGATTGCACAGATATAAATGGGAGAAGGGCTTGGCCCATCATCTGTATTTATACAAATTCACAGTGTGCAAATTCTTGTTCACAGCAGCATGTAGCATCACTGAATGATATGTGACCCTGTTAATGAGGACAATGCAGCAGTGTGTGCTGCAGTCTTTTGCATGGTAATGCTGGAGAAACTGCTCTAGTTTTATTGTACTCGGTCAAAATGAAGAAAAACTGTAAAATGTGTGGCTAGCGCAATATTATGTTATGTCAAGATCAGGAAGGACTGTGAGGAACTCCAGTGGGATCTAAACAAAACTAGGTGAACACAACAACGTCGCAGATTAAATTAAACGGAGACTACTACAATGTAATGCATATTGAAAGGAATCATTTTAATTACATGTACATCAGATGGACCCTGCATTAGCTGCACTCTCTCAGGATCTAGAGCTAGGTATCATTGTAAACAGCTCATTAGAAAGGTCTTCTCAATACACAGGACAGATGAAAAAGCAAATGATGTGCTAAGGTGCATTACACAAGAAAGGAAGTGTTTGTACAACATTGATTATAATGGATTTAAAATCAGTATAGGGTAAAGTATCAGAGGGGAAGCCGTGTTAGTCTGGATCTGTAAAAGCCGCGAAGAATCCTGTGGCACCTTATAGACTAACAGATTTTTGGAGCATGAGCTTTCGTGGGTGAACACCCACTTTGTCGGACGCATGTAGTGGAAATTTCCAGGGGCAGGTATACATATGCAAGCAAGAAGCAAGCTAGAGATAACAAAGCTGGTTCAACCAGGAAGGATGAGGCCCTGTTCTAGCAGTTGAGGTGTGAAAACCAAGGGAGGAGAAACTGGTTTCGTAGTTGGCAAGCCATTCACAGTATTTGTTTAATCCTGAGCTGATGATGTAAAATTTGCAGATGAACTGAACCTCCGCAGTTTCTCTTTGAAGTCTGGTCCTGAAGTTTTTTTGCTGCAGGATGGCCACCTTAAGATCTGCTATTGTATGGCCAGGGAGGTTGAAGTAGGAGGCTTCTGGGTACACGTCCTACTGCAAGACAAACCCAAGAAAGAAACCAAAAGGACATCCACTGGCCATCACATACAGCTAAAACCTCTCCAACGCACCATCAGGGATCTACAACCCATCCCGGACAATGATCCCACACTTTCACAGGCCTTGGGTGGCAGGCTAGTCATCACCCACAGACAACCTGCCAACCTGAAACATATTCTCACCAGTAACTGCACATCGCACCATAGTAACTCTAGCTCAGGAACCAATCCATGCAACAAACCTCGAGGCCAACTCTGCCCACATATCTACACCAGCGACACCATCACAGGACCTAATCAGATCACTCACATCATCACCGGTTCCTTCACCTGCATGTCCACCAATGTCATATACGCCATCATATGCCAGCAATGCCCCTCTGCTATGTACATCAGCCAAACTGGACAGTCTCTACGGAAAAGGATAAATGGACACAAATCAGATATTAGGAATGGCAATATACAAAAACCTGTAGGAGAACACTTCAACCTCCCTGGCCACACAATAGCAGATCTTAAGGTGGCCATACTGCAGCAAAAAAACTTCAGGACCAGATTTCAAAGAGAAACTGCTGAGCTTCAGTTCATCTGCAAATTTGACACCATCAGCTCAGGATTAAAGAAAGACTGTGAATGGTTTACCAACTACAAAACCAGTTTCTCCTCCCTTGGTTTTCATACCTCAACTGCTAGAACAAAAGCCTCATCCTCCCTGATTGAACTAACCTCGTTATCTCTAGCTTGCTTCTTGCTTGCATATATATACCTGCCCCTGGAAATTTCCACTACATGCATCCGACGAAGTGGGTATTCACCCACGAAAGCTCATGCTCCAAAACGTCTGTTAGTCTATAAGGTGCCACAGGATTCTTTGCTGCTAGTATAGGGTAAAGTTGTCAAGTGCCTAAAGGATTTAGGGGCCTAAATCTCATTTGCAGAAGTGATTTAGGAGCTTAAATCTTATTGACAGTCAGTAGAACTTAGGTATCTCAGGGCTAGATTCACAAAGGGATTTAGGCACCTGAGTTCAAATTTAGATCCTGTAAATCAGTGTTTCCCAAACTTGGGATGCCGCTTGTGTAGGAAAGCCCCAGGCGGGCTGGGCCAGTTTGTTTACCTGCTGTGTCCGCAGGTACAGCCTATCGCGACTCCCACTGGCCATGGTTCACTGCTCCAGGCCAATGGGAGCTGCTGGAAGCTGACGCCTAACCCTGTAAAGCCTAAATTTTCTAGGTGCCCAAGTCTCACTGGTGAAATCCACATGGTGCCTCAGTTTCTGCTGGTGGGCACACCCATCGGCTAGAAGGAGAGAGACTGTAGCCTCATGGTTATCAGGTTCTCCTGGGCTTTGGAAGCTCAAAGTCCATGTTCCAATGACTATGTAAGTATTTTATACAAAGTGGAACAGTTCCCACAGGACAGCCATCCACTTCTGAATACTCCATTGTCTGGAGACTGAGGCATTCGCCTGGGAGGCGAGAGATCTGCTCCACATTGAAATCCACACAGTCCAACACAGGTCTCCCACATTCTGGGTGAATACTCCATCTTCCTCCTCAGCTTTTAGTAAGAAAGGGCTGGCCCAGCTTAGGCACGGAACTCCAGGAAAGGGTGCAGGGCTGTGAAAGCCAAGCTCGGGGGTGGGGGGCACCTCCCTCCAGGAGGAGTTAGGCACCTAAGGATAAGTATCCACTTGGAGCTGGGGTGAAAGTCCCACTTTGAGGAGACATGCTTGTGCTAGCTCTCATGGAGCTAGCACACCTGCCATAAAAGGTAGCCATGGCAGTGCAAGCAGTGAGTGGGGCTAGCTGCCTCAAGCATGTGCCCATCAGGGATGCTACGTAAGTACTCAGGAGGGTTAGCTTGCTGTGCTGCTTGCGCTGCCATGGCTACTTTGTGTTTTTAGAACACAAACTGAATGAGAACTAGTGCAAGTACGTCTCCAGGGAATCACGCTCCCAGTAAGAAATACCCTAAATCCCATTGAGGGGTGGGGCTGAGGCCATAACCTTCTCAGCATTTCCTATTGGCAGTTTAGGCAGCTCCTTGCTCAGTGTGCTGGCTGTTGCCGATCCCCAGGCATTGTATGGGCAGCCTGAGTGCCTAACTCAGTGAGGACAGAACACCTAAATGTTAGGTGTTAGATTAAGCATTGTAAGTCCCCTTTGTGGCTCTATTCCTAAGTGACTTAGGCAGTGAAATGCTGAGTAGAGCAACGTCCGAATACCTGCAAAAATCTGCGCCTAAGTCACTTTTAAAAGGATTCCTTATGTACGTATCACAATGTTACCATATCTTTACTATGAACACTTGATTAGCTCTCATCTTGATACCTAAACTAGGAATTGGTAGAAATAGAAGTGTTCAGAGAAGAACAATGAACATTATTTGAGGCACAGGAGATTTCAATTGAAAGATTTCAAGGAGTAGAAATTTTAATGAATGAATTGATTTATTTTGTCTTCTTGCATTGCAAGTTAAACTACAGTTAGAAAACAAAGGATTATCAACTGACTATTTAGTTATTTCAGGGCTTTTCCATGGCACTCCTCACTGTAGTATTTGAGAGTCTCACAAGCATGCATAAGTAGTTGTGCTATAGCTTAACCAAGGGTTCGTCTATGCTACCCGCCGGATCGGTGGGTAGGGTTCGATGTATCAAGGATCAATTTATTGCATCTCATCTGGATGCGATAAATCGATTCGCTAATCGACGCCCGTACTCCACCTCAGCAGGAGGCAGGGCCAGGTCCAGGCACCAGCTCAGCAAGCCGGTGCTTGGGGTGGCCAAGAGAAAGAGGTGGCACGTCGGGCTCTTTGGTGGCAATTTGGCGGTGGGTCCCTTGGTCCCTCTTGGAGGGAATGACCTGCCGTCAAATTGCAGCTGAAGAAGAAAGCGGTACGGTGGAGCTGCCGCTGATCACAATCACGGCTTTTTTTTCCCCCACCACTTGGAGCAGCAAAAACCTTGGAGGTGGCCCCGGCAGGAGGAGTAAGTGGAGTCAACGGGGGAGCCATGGTAGTTGACTTGCTGCCGTGAGGACGGCCAGGTAAGTCAAACAAAGATACTTTGACTTCTGCTACGCTATTCACATAGCTGAAGTTGTGTATCTTAGTTCGAAACCCCCCTAATGTAGCCCAGGCCTAAGTCTTGTTTAACTCTAAACTTCTCACTCCATAAATTCTTACAAAAAATCTACATTTAGCTACTTCAAAAGGCAGAAAAGCTGTTGCCGATAGCATGGGCACAAAAAGAGAGTGCTCTTGACTGAGCTTGGTGGTGACAGAAAATCACCTTGGGAGGATAAGAAATAAAAGTAATAGAGAAGATACAAAGGAGAGCGATCAGCTTTAAACAAAGATCAGTAAAAAGAATAATTAAAAATAGTTTATCCCAGCAGGGAACACAGAAATACTATTTATCTAAGTATAAAACAGCTATGCTGCAGTGCATGCATAAACTGGCCAGACGGTACCTCAAACCTCTGCGTCTCAAGTTTATGCAATGAGTGTTTAAATCTGCAAGGCAAATCTGCAGCAAAAGTCAAGTAGCTTAGAACAAGAATAATAAGGATAATAGTAAACAGCCCAATTTGTCATATAATTCTAAATTAAAGAAATTAATTTCCTACCCCAGTAGAGTAATTCTCAAGTGAGCTGAGCTAATGTCCCAATAAAGCATTCAAATAATCGATGCAGTAGAGCTGAAATGTGCATGCAGCATTTCAAAACTTTTTAGACAAGTACAGAAGTGGCCCTGAATGCAATTAAAAAGGTGGGTTATTTTTTTTTAAAAAAAGGAAAAAAATGTGCAAAGACAAAAAACAGAAGAGAGTTGATAACAACTAGGTCAACTTGACACTGTTTAAAAAAAAAATATAAAGGTCTGAGTTTTAATTATTCAGCTATATGTGTCCACACTAAAAAAAGAGCATTATCCAAATGTTGTAGGCACCCAGAACATAATTAAAACTAAAAAAATACAGCAAAATTAACACCTTAACACAAAGGGGAGCAGAACACTTCATTACCATCTTCTACATGCACACCCAGAAACTCAAGAGCGCAGAGCCCCTTCTGCTTCAAACAATTCCCCATCTTATGTAACCATTCTACCTGTTGAGAGTAGCTAATACACTCTAGCCACTTCCACGTTCCCCGCACTCACAGTTTATTGTCCGGAGTTGGTGGAGCCCAAGAATTCTGGCAGGTGAGTCTTTAGTTCCTAAGGGAGAGGCTGTCTGGGCAGCTGCAAGGAGTCTACCACCTGGCCCAGCAAAGGTGATTTCAACTTTGATTGCTGAGTAGGGGGGCCCACACTGGAGTCCCTCATGTAGGCTGTTTCCTGCATCTTCAGCCCAAGCCATCTTGACACTATCACTTGTGTTAATACTGCCTCAAAGCCACCTCTGCTCTGCACTATCCACTGCAGCTCAGATCCATCCACTTCCTTGAAGCCATCTGAGCTTAGCTTAGATATCTGCAACCTTGACGCTGCTTCAGTGCTGGGTCTTTGGAGAGGAATCAGTGGTATTCAAGGCCCTTCCATGAGTCCTTACCACCAGGAAGCACTCCCAGCAGGAAGACAGAGACTCCCACCAAGCCCACTCCCCAGCCCTGTCCAGGCTCCTTTAGCCAACTGTGCTTGACCGTGGTCTTGGTCATGGTGACCCCAGACACATTTGGTAAAGAGCTCTTTTTCCTTCTTTCCCCAACAGGGACAATAGCATTTTATTGCCTCCAAACAGAAAACTTAACTGTATTTTAAAGAAAATGCCCTCAACTGTGATCACTGAAACACAGGCCTGGCCCATTCATTTCCCCTCGCTCACCATCAGATGATCCCTCCCCTATGATGCTTCTGTATATCCAGAGTACATCTCATTTCACCAACAGGTGTCAATAGTGAGCTCCCTGCTCTCTAGGACTTCTGGCCACAGACCTTACACTTATAGTTTCCACATTGTCTTTCCCCTTTTTCAAATGCCTGGGTGGGAGAAGAGGAGTTTTCCAGCATACTTTTCAGATTATCAGTTTCAGGCTATTGCCTGCCAAGGAGGGGAGCAAATTCCAACGCCAAGGAGCCCTGATCTCTGAGCTACTGTGGGAGCCCTACTGTGGAGCTTCTTACCTATGCCAGTTGGGATGAAAAATACTCTGTAGATTTTCAGTGCCAATAAACACAGAGTGTATGGTGACATTCCCCAGGATACAATCTGGACAGATGGACTTTTACACCACTTCACTATGAGAGCTACCACTCCTGCTCAGCTCTCACACAGCCTCCAGCATATAAATCATTTAAAACTATATTCTATAAGAACTATAACCACTCACACAACAATTACACTGTAGGGCAACATTAGCAAACTCCCAGTCCCAGACTTTCCCTGGAAATGTGCATGTTGTACAGCCCAGCACTCTCCTGGGCAATACAAGCTCATATAAAGTCCGCCATTTCATTAATGGAAAATGATATGCACAAATCTTGCAATCCCAAATGAAGTTTCCCAAAGACTTCAATCCAAATACACACTGGTTTAGATAGAACAATAAAACAAGTTTATTAACTACAGAAAGATAGATTTAAGTGATTATGAGTAATGAGGCATAAAAGTCAGAATTCGTTGCAAAAAATAAAAGATAAAATGTAATTAATATCTAATTTAACATGCTAAATAAATTCAAGCAAAGGTTTCTCTCACCACATGCTCTAGCAGTCTTACTGGCTCACATCTTTCAGCCAGGACCTATCCCCCAGCTCAGTGTTAATTTCCTTGTCCTTCAGGTGTTTTCTCTCTGTCGTAAGCAGAGAAAAAAAAGGAGCATTTGAGGGGCATCTGTTCCCCTTCCATGTAGTTCTCTTTTTCTTTGACAATCATCTCCACCTGAGGGTCAGAGACAGAAAATCTGTGTGGAAGTGGAGCTCCACCTGTTTTTTTGCCAAAATTTAGATTTCTCGCTCACACTCTTTTTCCTGCTGAAGAATGGCCACTTAAACAGCTAATATTCCATTGATTTTGTTGACACCTGGCTGAGATGTCAGTTTGTATTTTGTCTTTGAGGAACTGGTTTGTGCCTGCTTTTCTAAACATGGAACATGTCTCAGTAATGTTATGCAGTAGAATCTTATAACTTTACATACAATGTTGCCCCATATATTTTATAAGAACAATAACGGTCCTCGAATTGTGAGTTTTCAAATGATACTTCACAAAGCATATTTTGTACTAAATCCATTTGTAAAAAGGGTGAACATAGGGATACCTCCCGACTGTCACAAGCACATCCTTACTCACACAAGTAATCCTTACTGGAGTGGCCCCAAAGAGTCAATGGTAAGAAAGGACACGTGTGTGAGTAAGGCTGTGTCTACACTTGTTATGGTATATTTCCCCAGTCTGAACCTTAGAGTCCAAAAAATGGGGTACCAGCATGAATTCCTCTAAGCTTAATTACCAGCTTAGATCTGATAAGCTGCCACCACCCAAAAATATAGTGTTTTGGGGCACTCTGGTCCCCCCAAAAACCTTCCCTGGGGACCCAAGACCCAAATTCCTTGAGTCTTACAACAAAGAGGAATAAACCATTTCCCGCCCTTCTCCTTTCTTCCTCCCAGATCTTTCCCGCCCTGGGTACATTAGGAGATCACTGTGATTCAAACTCCTTGAATCACAACACAGATAAATCAGGTTTTTTTTCTCCCTCTTCTCTCTCCTTCTCCGGCTTTCCCTCCCTGGGTATCCTGGAGAGATAGACAGATTCAAGCTCCGTGAATCTAAAACAAAGGGATTCCACCTTTCCCCCCTCCCTTCTCTCTCCCTGTCCCTCACCAATTCCATGGTAAGTACAGACTCAATTCCCTTGAGCCTCAACAAGGGGAAAAAATCAAACAGGTCTTAAAAAGCAAAACTTTTAATAAAAAGAAAGAAAAAAAGTAAAAGTCGTCTCTGTAATTTAGATGGTAAAAGTTACAGGGTCTTTCAGCTTATAGACATTAGAGAGAAGCCTCCCCCCAGCAAAATTACAATTTAAAATACTTCCAGCAAAATACACATTTGCAAATACAAAAAACAATCAAAAGACTATAACCGCCTTTCCTACTTAATACTCACTATTCTGACTATATAAGAGACTGTAGGAGGGAGATTGGCAAGAAACCTGGTTGCACGTCTAGTCCCTTTCAGGACCCAGAGAGAACAAAGCAAAACCCAAAAAACACAAACAAAGGCTTCCCTCCACTGAGATTTTAAATTATCTTGTTTCCTGATTGGTCCTCTGGTCAGGTGTTTTTGGTTTACTGTTTGTTAACCCTTTACAGGTAAAAGAGACATTAACCCTTAACTATCTGTTTATGACAACACTACAGACCTTACAGCAGCACAGCTGTACCACAGATTTCCTGTCTAGCTGCTCTATGTCGGTGTGCGAGAGCTCTCTCGCTGGCATAATTAAAGCACCCCCAATAAACGAGAATAGCTATGCTGACAGGAAAGCATCTACCATTGATAGCGCTGTCCACACTGGTGCTTTTGTAGGTGAAACTTTTGTTGGTCATGGGTGTGTTTTTTCACATCCCAACAGACAAAAGTTTTACTGATAAAAGTGCCAGTGTAGACATAGCCAAAGCCTAAAGTTTTACAGGATTAGCCACAAAGTGATTTAGCACACATTATTGCAATTAAATGATCCAGGTATGTCATTCAGTGGGAGTTTTGCCTGAATAAGGGCTATAGGACTGATCCCCAAACGTCTCATTTACCACTACACTAATCCAGTTTTATGCCAGTATAGCTGCACTGGGAATTTCTGCTGTTTCCTAGGCCACACAAAGAATTATGGTGAAGTATCGCGACATTTATAGGCTTAGACAAACAACTAGAATAGACAATTTACATACCACCTAACGTATTTCCTAACATCTGTTTGTTACCTCCCCTTGTTCCTGGCATTTTGAACAAAACATCACTATTCATTATTCTATCAAATGATCTTATTTTGTACTAGATTGGGGTTTATCTGCACTAGCTTTGAAATATAATTATGTAAATATCTAGTACCTAGTGCACTAGCAGCAACTTTGCCCAAGTTCATGTACTGAATAGTGAACTTGTAAACATCTGCTTTAATATATGGCCTGGTTCAGGCCTTAGATCTTGCATCAGGTCCAGTGCTCCGGGCCCTGTCTCCCTACTACAGTATCTAAGGAGGATTTTAAACAGAAGCTATTGAAGTCAGACATTTTTAAATGAGCAGGCCCAGATCACTTTTATCTAAGAGTTTTAAAAAAGTTGGACAAGGAGCTTGTCAGACTGTTAATATTGATTTTCAATAAGTTTCGGAGCACTGGGGAAGTTCCAGAAGATGGGAAGAAAGCTAATGTTGTGCCAATTTTTGAAAAGGGTAAAGAGGATTACCTGCATAATTATAGGCCTGTCAGTCTGACATCAATCCCAAGCAAAAATAATGGTGGGGCTGATATGGGACTCAATAAAGAAGTAGAGGAGGGTAATGTAGTTAATGCAAATCAAGATGAGTTTATGGAAAACAGATCCTATCAAACTAACCTGACATATTTCCTTAAAATGAGATTATAAGTTTGGTTGATAAAAGTAATAGTGTTGATGTAATATGCTTCACTTCTGTAAGGTGCTTGACTTGGTACTACACAATATTTTGATTAAAAAACTAGAATGATATAAAGTTAACATGGAACACACTAAATTGATTAAAATTGACTAACGATAGGTCTCAAAATGTAATTGAGAATGAGGAAATCATAATTGAGCAGGTGTGTTTCCAGTGGGGTGTCTCAAGGATTTATTCTTGGCCCTATGCTATTTAACATATTTGTCAGTGACCTGGAATAAAACATAAAATCACCGATGAAGTTTGAAGATGACGCAAAAGTTGGGGGAATGGTAAATATAAAAGAGAACAGGTCACTGATTTACAGTGATCTGTACTGCTTGGTAAATTGGGTACAAGCAAGCAATATGCATTTGTATATACCTAAGTGTATATGCATACATCTAGGAACAAAAAATATAGGCCATACTTCCAGGATGGAGTACTCTACCCTGGGAAGCAGTGACTCTGAATAAGACTTGGGGGGCATGGTGGATAATCCATTGAACATGATCACCCAGTCAGATGCTGTGGCCAAAAGAGCTAATGCAATCCTTGGATGGATAAACAGCGGAATCTTGAGTAGGAGTAGAGAGATTATTTTATCTCTATATTTGGCACAGGTGTGACCACTGCTGCAATACTGTGTCCAGTTCTGGTGCCTACAATTCAAGAAGGATGTAGGTAAAATGGAGATGGTTCATAGAAGAGCCACAAGAATGATTAAAGGATTGGAAAACATGTCTTATAGTGATTGGACTCCTTGACTCTAGCTATTTGCATAACAAAAAGAAGGTTAATGGAGTGACTTGATTACAATCTGTAAGTACCCACAAGGGAAACAAATATTTATTAATGAGGTCTTCAATCCAGCAGCGTATAAAATGATCCAATGGCTGGAAGTTGAAGCTAGACCAAGTCAGACTGGAGATAATATGTACATTTTTAATGGTGAATAATTAAGAATTGGAACAATTGACAGTGGATCATGGTGGATTCTCCATCACTGCCCATTTTAAAATCAAGATTGCTTGTTCTTCTAAAATATCTGCTCTAAGAATTATTTTTGGGGAAGTTCTTTGGCCTGTAGTATACAGATGGTCAGGCTAGTATACAGTATACAGATGATCATAGTGGTCCCTTCTGGTCTTGGAATCTTTGAATCCCCGTGTTAAGGGAGAGTGGCAGTCAGCAGTGACCACTATTGTGTACTATCCTTGAGCAGGAGCGGAGGGAGACTCCCCCTGCATGGCCAAACAAGAGCAGTGCACAATTTGGCCCATATGTTTAATACTGTAAGTTAAATGCAGTGTTAAAAAGGAACAACACACTTTATTCTGTGATGCAAAAATAAAGCAAGCTTTTCCCCAGTTAAATTATTTACAGTAATGAGTCTATAGAAAGTTTGTATTAAATATACAGATGTTCTATAGAGAACTGTAGGGCTGAGAATCTTGCAGATTTCTATGTATGTTTCAAACTACGGATAAGAATCTATTATTGAATGTGGTTGCTGAGCATAAAACCTCAGGGGCATCATTTGCAGTGCCATTTCATGTCAACCCAATACATTAAAATGAGGAAACCTTGCCTAAAATAGACTAATCTATGTGAGCAAACCCAAGCCATGCTATGGGAAAAAGCCACAATGTCAATTTAAACATGATGAAAACACTAAATGTAAGTTAACCTAGGTTTTGGAAAAAAAAATACAAAAACCACGACTAGTTGGATACAGATATTTTGAAGTGAAGCAGTATCTACAGAATGTCAATCAAGCAAAATAAATTTATATCTTTTTTAAAAAATCTTTAAAAAGTACTGAATTAATCATAAACGAACATATCATGCAACGGGCCAAGTTCATCCCTGCTATTAGTTAGTCCATTGACTTTAGGGGAGCTATAACAAGGTTGAATTTGGCTCAGTATGTGTAAAAGAGATTAAGGGATCTCGTTTCAAATGATTGGCTTATATGATTGCTGCTTCTCCTTGGATCTTCTTTATAGTGGAGTGGATTTGTTGAATTCTATCACCTGAGAACATCTACACTGGCATCTGGATGAAGTTTCATTGATGCTATACTTGACCACCCATTTAAAAATATGCACTGAGGCCAGAATTTCTCCATTTATTGCCTTACAATGGGAATCTAAGCCTTCATGCGCCACACTAATGGTCTGCAACATAGAAATATGGTTTGGTGACAAGTGTAAGAAATTCTGTATGTTGGGGAGTGTAGTGAATTTATTTGACTTGGCATGGTAAGAACCAGGCTTGCCTATTGCCCAAGTGTATTAAATGACATTAGCAGTAGAGGTCACAATTGAAGGGCATCAAAAGCACTAACATTAGGGTGATCAACAAAAGCAGTAGTCAGTAGCATGGAGAGTATGGTATTGGTATGGAAAATAGGTCTTACTATATTCTGCTTCTGGTGTTCACCAGAGCAGGGACTTTCATAAGTTCCAGTAGTGTACATTAGCTAACTAATACATATCATCCAATACTTTCTTTGTACAGAAGACAAGAGTGTCAAAAAAATCTAGTTTTCATTGTCGTTCCTCTATAAATTCATTCTTCTCCCTGTGCTTTTTTCACTGATTAGAATTTAATTATAATTTCATGCACAGCTATAAATTAATATCATTATGTTCTTGTCTAATCTTCACCAAATTTGAAGTTACATGGAAAATGAGCTGGTTGAAAGTGAGGTTAATTTATTTCCTAAAAATTCCCAGGGAAAAAAAAATATGCCAATCAGAAAATATTAGTAGAGAAACAACTATTGGAAAAAAACCCCAAAAAATCTTATCAGGGAAGTTGTCATTCCACTAAATATTAATGTTGACTTAAGATGGTAACAGTCCAATAATTTCAAAAAAAGATTTCTCATGATAAAACTCAAAACTTAAGACAAAGTAATAAGTTTGGGATTGATTTTAGCTTTTAAATGTAATGTGAAGGTTTCTTGACCACAGAGGGGAAGAAAACCCCAGAATTACATTGGCAGTTCATCAAAATGCTGAGATGAAGAGTCCTAATGGCATACGCTCATACGCTACACACAATAAAGCTAGCAAAGCAGAACAATTTATATACACTCATAAAAATGAAAGGACATTTAAGGAAGGTTATGGAATTCTCAAGAATACAGAGTGAACTTGAATAATGATAATGATGATACATAGCCAACAAAGCCAGTATAGTAATCCAATAGAGCATTGGCTTTTAAAGGTAATACCATTCATGAATCCAGTTGAATGGTCCAGAGTTAAGTCAGTGGAATTGCTAAAATTAGTTATTATCAGTTTCTTGAAGGATTATCCCAGGTCTAACTGGTACAAAGACAAAAAACAATATTTGTCATGTAAAATTAAATTACCCAAGTGCTGGATTTGAATAGATTAATACTGTAGCAGAGAACAAAGAATCTATACACAGTGTGACTACCCCACACTCACCCTTCAGGGTTTAATGAAGGCCAGATGGGCCAATTAACTCATTAGGCAGCTGATTAAAGAGGCTCAACTGGGCAGGCATAGATAGGGCCTATAAAGCCCAAAAGCTGAAAGCAGAAGGGACTTTTGGGAAAAAACAGACACTCCCAGGAGAAAGAGAGGAGTGAGTGGAGACTGCAATCACTCCCTGGGAAGACGGAGGAGGCTTTGGGACCTGGTAGGCCCAGGAAGAAAAGGGGAACCAGTAATAGGAAGCAGCCCAGGGAATAGAGCAGTGAGGCCAGAGACAGAAGGCCCAGACTGCAGAGCTGAGGGTCCCTGGGATGGAACCCAGAGAAGAATATAGGCCAGGCCTGCTAATGGGGGTGGGTGGGAAATGGGACACTTGCCAGGGGCCTGGGTGATTTAAAAGGGCCCAGGACCCTTGGCTGCCACCAGGACAGGAACAGGCCTGCCCTCATTCTGCGCCACTCCCGGAAGCAGCGCAGGTGGCACGTCCCTGTGGCCCGAGGGGGTCTCTGCACGCTGCCCCTACCCCGAGTGCCAACTCCGCAGCTCCCATTGGCTCGGAACAGCAGCCAATGGGAGCTGTGGGGGCAGTGCCTGTGGGCAGCAGCACACAGATATTACCGCCCTCCTCGATCCCCTTCCTAAGAACTCCTGCCAGAGGGGTGTGCAAGTCACTTTTGGGAGCCACCTGCGGTAAGCGCCAATCCCCGACCCCCTCCTGCACCCCAACCCCCCGCCCAAGCCTAGAGCCTGCTGCCTGCATCCCAATTCCCTCCCAGAGCCTACACCCTGCACCCAAACTCCCTCCCAGAGCCTGCACCCCACAACCCCTCCCGCACTCCAACCTCCTGCCCAGGTCTGGTGAAAGTGAGTGAGGGTGTGGGAGAGCGAGTGATGGAGGGAGGGAGGATGGAATGATCAGAGGGTGGGGCATCGGAGAAGGGGCAGGACAGAGGCATGTTCACAGGGAAGGTGTGGGGCAGGGGCAAGGGTCTTTGGGTTTGTGCAATTAGATAGTTGGCAACCCTACCGGGCAGGCATGTGGCAGCCCTGTCCATGCTGGAAGAACACACCCAGCAGTGCAGTCAGGAACTCTCTGGACACCAGCCAGCGCAGGTGCAGCACCGCCCTAATGTCATGCGGACTGCGTCCGTGCAGGCGTGGCTTGTGCATGTGTGGGGGCCCATTGACTATTTTGCCTTGAGGTCCGGAATTGCTGTCAGCAGGTCTGGGGTGGGCCCAGTTTCCCCTACCAGCCACTGGGTGAGTGGCACAGAGGTAGTGAAAGGGAAGGCTGCCTAGGACTATTAAGGAGCTAAACCTTTCCCATAAGGGGGAAACATGGATAATGACAGCCAGAGGGCTGAGCCATGAAGAGGACACTATGGTTCCTCAGGCTGTGAGAGGGGCTGCAGATGGACAGCAGAGACAGAGAGACGGTGTGCAAACCGTGGGCAGGGGAGGCATCAGCCTCGAGCTAATCCCCAGAGGACCAGGAGGAGCCGCCTGTCTGGCAGTAAGTGGTGCACCCTGTGACAGGCCTGGTTCAGCAGACACTGAGACACTGCAAGTGTCTCTCTTTCACAGAGCAACTATAGTTTAGAAGGTACCTGTTTATTTTTCTGACTAGACATTATTTGAATAGCCTCTTTGGACCTTTATGGGATCCACATTAGAGCTGTGCGAATAATCAATTTGTTTTTGGTTTGCTGGCCAAATTGGAAAAAAAAATCTAAAAAGATTCACGTTGGGAACCATACAAAATGAATTTTGTTTTCTTGGTGAAACAAACAAAAACAAAGAACTTAAATTGTTAATTTAGATTGCAGGCATTTTAACTGCTTTTAAAATAAAAGCTATGAAAATTTGCAACTGCCATTCACAAAATGAGGAGGTGGTGCCCCGCTCACCTTATCCTCTTGTCCTATGGTTAGCATACTCAGTTGGGGTGTAGGACAGCCAGGTTTAAGTCCAGTCTTCCTGATGCAGAGCAGGGATTTCAACTTCAGTCTCTGATATTGAATATAAGTGCCCTAAAACCAGCCCATAGCATTTGGGGAGAAGCTGCTCTTAATCTCTCCTGCTGAAGCTGTTCCACTTTGTATAAATACTTAAATATTCATTGGGCCAGCGAGTAAGTGTAAGAATGACTTTATAATCCAGTGGGATGGGGGGATACATTTGGGTTCCAGTCCCTACTCCAATTAATGTTTAATTATTTATACAAAGTGGAAGAGCACCACTCTAATGGTTCTGTGAATGATGCCAAAGTCCCCTTGTAAATCTAGCCTGAAAAATTGTTTGGGGGCCAAAACTATTCCAAGGGGTTTTGTTGAATTTACAAATAATTTCAGTTGCCTCAAAACTACACATTTTCAGCAAATGAAATGTTTGTCCAAAAAATGTTGCCCTGTTGTAATTCTGTTAGTTATGATACCAGTATGATAGAGTTAGGTAGTACCTCCTACCTAATACAATAGGTATTTTTGGTATCTAAGCAGATCTGAAAATGGCCATTACATGAGTAGCATAAGAATTGTCATGTAGGTTTTCCATGCCCTTCATCATTCTCCTTGATCATCTCTGAATATCTTCTAATTCTAAAATATCCATTTTGAGATGGAGTGACCAGGACTGCACAAGTATTCTAGAGAGGTGGCACCTATATCAATAGAAGAATTTCTCCCTAGCAACATCTACACCAGGGTCTAGGTTGGCTTAATCATAGAATATCAGGATTGGAAGGGACCTCAGGAGGTCATCTAGTCCAACCCCTTGCTCAAAGCAGGACCAATCCCAGATAGATTTTTACCCTAGATGGCCCCCTCAAGGACTGAACTCACAACCCTGTATTTAGCAGGCCAATGCACAAACCACTGAGCTATCCCTCTCCCCAACTCTACTCCCTGAGCTATACCCCCATAACTATATCTATCGGAGGAGTGAATGTACCTTAGGTTAGTTTATATTGGTACAACTTTCTAAGTGCAGACCAGGCTTAATTCCTGTCTGCCCAAACAGCCAGCAAAAGATTCTGATTGGTACCCAATGAAGTGTTGTCCCTTGGATAGTGTAGTGAGACCACAACTGCTGTCAGATGGAAGTGATTTTTCTGTAGCACTTACACTCTAACAGTCGGATTTTCATAAACAGCTGCAGGAGTTAGGAACCCAACTCATATTCACTTTACTGCCCCGTCCCTCTCCCCTCCATCCCCTCCCGCTGTGCTGTGAAACTAGATTCCTTGGGCATTACTTCTGAGGCTTTTTGCTTTCCATAATTATCTGTCTTTTGGGGTCAGAGGGTGTGGGGGGAGACAGGACAGCATAGCCCTTCTGAGCTTGTAGAGGTTAATAGGTATCAACATTTCAAAGATTGCCTTTCTCTGCTCCTGAGAATATAAATGATGAACTTCTTGAACACTGCAATCCATGTGCAAATGCTGTAATTACAGTACAATAGATTGTACAGTTCAAAATCAGACTGATCTTTGGCAAAGTGTTTTCAATGGAACTGTCATAAAGTTCAGCCTTCAAGCAGGGAAAAACTCTGAGAACCAGTTTATTTTGGATATAAATTTCCCCTGAGGTTTGTTGAAAGAGCAGTGATTTGGTTCACTGTATGTCATCATTTGCGTCTAGAATTTGGATCACAGCAACAGGCACTCTGTTGGTAATTCTGATCTTTTCTTTTCCTTCTGAGCATGAATTAACCATTCTAAAATCCCTCTATAATACAGATTATAAACTTGATGGAAGATTCCTAAAGAGAGTATTAGAGGGAAGCAATGCAGGCTAGTGGTTCAGGCTGGGTAGAAGTGAGAGAATTTTCCTGTACTCTATGCCTGGCACTACCAGTAACTCGCTCTGTAAGGCCAAGCAAGTCACTTTGCCACTTCTGCCTCAGTTTGCCCATCGGTATCAGTGATCTGATCATTCTTACCTTGTAGTGCTGTGAGACTTACCTAATTACAGTGCATGAAGTGCTATGTGAGTATAGTATGAAAGATGCTATGGAATCATAACACTCTATAATTCAAGTGTATGAGAAATACAGAGACTGTCCTTTTCATGACAATTTTTTATACAATTTGAGATTAATTTCACCAATCCACTGTGTATTTTGTTTTAGACATTTAGGCTGAGATTTTCAAAGGAACCTAAGAGAGTTACTTAGGCATCCAAATCCTATTGAATTTCAGTGGGCCGAAGGCTCCTTTGAAAACCCCAGACTTAATCACTACTATAATTTCATTGCACTATTTTTGCTACATTTCAGACATCACATGATTCTGCTTTAACCTAAGGTTACCATAAACCATGAAAAGTCTGATACTCTGGCCATGTCTTCATTACCAGAAAAATATGTTTTCACAGCAAGATAACTAACGGGGTTAGTTCGCTAATTGTAAAAGCCTAGTAGCGACAAGGCATTGTCATTTTTACCACTGTGTAGGTAGGTATAGCGCTGACTTCACCCAGCTTCAAAAGCTAACTGCACTTTATCTCCACTGGGGTTGTACAGAAAGCTGGGTTAACGCTAAACAATTAGTTATCCTGCCGTGTTTAAAAAAACAACTTTTTTTAAAGTAGACTGGTGGTGAAGCAGGTCTGTGAGGGAGCACGGTTTGTCCAAGGCAGGGTGAGGAGTGGGCACTTTTCTCTGCTTTAATCAGAAGACCAGGGTTCTGTTTCCTACTTTGTATTTAACTTCCTCTTGCCTATTCATGTCAGTTTGCCGATCAGTATAAAGGGGTTACTTACTTTTTAAAAGTCCGTTGAGATACAGGGATGAAAAGTACTATAGAAGGGTGAAATCTTATGTTATTCTTGCTAATTGTCCTAGAGGAACAGGAACATATTCCCTCTTGTAATACACAGGAAAATACAAAAGCCACCTCTGCAGAGCGGAAAAAACAAGCCAAGGAATTCCAGGATCTATCTTCCACTGTTTAAGAAGTTTATATATTCCCCTTCTTGCTCTGAGGAAGCTATTCAAGATAAAATGAAGGACTATGAATCTTTATATCTCTCTCATTAATGTATCAGCCCATGCATTGCTGTTCAAAGGATGGTCTCTCTCCTTCTGGGAACTGAAAGGGTGGATGGCTGAAGAATTCTGTGAATGTGCACTCTCAATCTGAGACACTCAGAAAATCTTTCTCTCTCTCTCTCTCATTGCTGACCTGATCATAAATTCATGACTGGTATAAAAATCCAAGTCTGTGAGCTTTATTAACCCCACCATGATACTCAGGAACTCATGAGGGAATAATTTAAAAATCTCATTTCATTCTTCCTTCATGAAGCCAAAGTCCATATCTGATTCAAGTTCATTTTAGCTTTCTTGTGTGCTTCAGCAAAAAGGAATCTGCATGCACACTTTAGCTTCACTAAATTAATATTTACCTCTACAGTATTTCACAATGCATCTAAGAGCAGGAATTTATTTCCTTGCATATACTGAAATGGATGTACTGTGGCAAAAGAAATATAACTGTATAAGAAAAAAACCCATGCAACTTTGGAATGGGAACAAACCTTTACAAAGAGTTGAAAGCATTACAGAGCCTTTCAGAAGCAAACTCATCTTAAACAGCAGGCATTTGGCAAACATCTCTTTGTGTGAAACCACATGAGATGAAATCAAGTGCAATGCTTGAATTATTACACTCAGATTTAAACAGGAGGGGACACTGAGCAGAATTTTTTGGTAAAGGATCACTGGATCTGGAATTCTTTCTTCTTTGCAGTATTTTTGACCACTTGCTTAGGAATATCTTCTAGGCTGGAGCTCGACACCAAAGAAATTATTCCAGTCAAAGACAATTAGGCAGTGAATCAACTTTACTAGGGACATGCTCAGCTTCTAAACAGAGCTGCATTGCAGCTAACAGCACAATATTTCTTTCACTATCTACCTGCCTAGACATTCAGTTAAAAGCCTTGTAAAGCTATCTTTAATGGCACTAGCTAGTGATTACCAATAATATTACTCCTTGGTTCCACAAAATCTAAGTCTGTTGTCCTTCAGGGTGCAATGAATAGGGTGACCATATATCACAAAGGGAAAATGGGACATTGTGTGTGGTGGCCAAAGCCCCCTTCCCCTCGGGGCTGGCCCCAACCACTCTCCTGAGGGCCCCCGCCATGCGAAGCTGTCACTGGTTGTTGGAACCCTGTCAGCCACATCACTTGAGGCTGTTGTTGGCCACTGGAACCCTTCCAACCCCCCTCTCAAGGCTGTTGCTGATCACTCAAACCCTGCCTACCCCCGTGTGCTGGAACACTCCCTTCCTCCCATGTGGGCTGGCACGTCCGCTCACCCACACATATACATTCCTTTGCACTGCACCCCACTTTTTTGACAAAAATGGGCATTTGTCCCATTTGCTCTGGGGAAAGCATCATTGGACATCGTCTGGCGAACGTGATAAGAAAAGCTTTAAACTAGATCTTATGGGGAATGGTGACAAAAATCCAGCCAATGAGCATGTAGGCTCAAGCAATGAAGTCAAGGTGAAAGGGCTAAATTCTGGAGAAGGGACTAGAAACCACAACTGCATTAAAGAGGCAAGAAGAAAAGCAACAGGGAAGTTTGCAAAATATCTTGCTCGCCTGTATATCACGCAAAGAATATGGGAAATACACAGGATGAACTGAAAATAATGGTATATCAAGAAAATTATAACATAGTTTACATTAGAGAGACTTGGTGGGGCAACTCCCCTGACTGGAGTACCAACATTGAGGGATATAGCTTGTTCCAGAAGGCTAGATATGGGAGGAAAGGAGGAGGTGTCATGCTGTATGTCAAAAATGTATACACTTGCTCCAAAGTCCGAGAGGGAGTGAGTGACAGACCTACTGAGAGTCTCTGGGTCAGGCTAAAAAAGGAAAAGAATAGTAGTGATGTTATGGATGGAGGTCTGTTGTAGACCACCAAATCAAGAAGAGGAAGTAAATGAGGCATTCTACTAACAGGCAACAGGATTAGCTAATACACATGAGCTAGTATTAATGGGGAATTTTAATTTCCCTGATAGCTGTTGGAAGACTATTACAGCAAAATATATGTCCTGTGAGTTCTTTACATGTGCAAGGGACAATTTTCTAATTAAAAAAGCTGAGGAAACAACTAGGGAGCCATCCATTTTGGATCTGGTGTTGACCAACAGGGATGAATTAGTTGTGAATGTGAAGATGGTCAGGAACTTGGGAGGAAGTGATCATGATCTGATAGAATTCAAGATCGTAAGAAAAGGAGGACATGAGAACAACAAAACAAGGACACTGGAGTTCAGAAAGCTGGATATCAATCAACTCAGAGAAATAGTAGGAAAGGTCCCATGAAAAGACCAATTAGGAAGAAAAGGAATTGAAGGGGCCTGGCAGTTCATAAAAGATGTAATTTTATAGGATCAACTTGAAGCTATTCCTATTCAGAGGAAAGATAAGAAGAGTCACAGGAGACCAGTGTGGCTGCACAAGAAGCTTTTTAGCTATCTAAAAACCAAAAGGGATACATACAGGAAATGGAAGGAAGGGGCATGTCACCAAAGAAGTATGCATGGGAATAACACGAGAGTGTAGAGAGAAATTCAGGAAAGCCAAGGCAAAGCATGAGTTACAGCTGGCAAGAAATGTTAGAGACAACAAGAAGGAATTCTACAAATATGTCAGACAAAAAAGGAAGATCTGGGATGGTGTAGGCCAGCTGCTCAACAAAGAAGGTGAGCTGGTAATGGAAGATGACAAGAAGGCAGAGCTGCTCAATGCCTATTTTGCTTCAGTCTTCTCACAAAAAATAACATAAGGCTGGATAACTAGCAAAGTTACCATAGACAGGGATACAGATCAAAATAAATAAAGAACTTGTCACAGATCTTCTGACTAATTTGAGTGAATTAAAGTCAGCAGGGCCTGATGCAATTCACTCCTGGGTGCTGAAGGAATTAACTGAAGAAATTTCAGCACCACTGGCAATAATATTTGCAAATTCATGGATGACAGGAGAGGTCCTAGAAGACTGGAGAAGGGCTAACATAGTGCCCATCTTTAAAAAGAAGTTCAGGGTGGAGCTGGGGAAGTATAGATGAGTCATCCTAACCTCGATACCTGGGAAGTTACTAGAGCAATGTATAAAACATTCAATTTGCAAATACCTGGAGGATGAACAGGTAATTGCTAGCAGCCCACTGGATTTACTGAGAACTAATCATGCCAAACCACTTTGATTTCCTTCTTTGACAGGGTAGCTGGTTTGGTGGATAGGGGGAATGTGGTGGACATAATATACCTGGACTTTAGCAAGGCTGTTGCCACAGTCCCACATCATAACATTCTGACACGTAATCTGGAGAAATGCAAGCTTAAGGGAACCACCCTTAAGTTGGTACTGTGACAGGGTCAGGCCAGACGGCTACAGGAGAGTGCTGGAAGGCAGATATATTAGCCCCAGGCTAAGCAGGTCCCTTTTCCCTTGGTAGCTGAACAAGGGTTACTCTTCATTAATTAGGACACCTGGGGCCAATCAAGGGCCTGCCAGAAACTGTTAAAAGCCTCCCCTCCAGCCAGATAGGTGTGCATGATAGGAGCTGAGGGAGGAAAGTGAGCTACTGAGAGCTGGGCAGTGTAGACGCTGACAAGCATTAGGAGAGAAGTCATGCAGGTACAGAGGTGAAGGGAGGGTGACTCCCTGCCCAACAGGGCAGACGACCTGAGGGAAGAGACCCTCCCAGAGGGGAGAGACAGAATCAAGCGTCTGGTCTGTTGCCACCACGCCCGGAGGGGCTACCAGAGACTGAAAGGCTCTCCTCCTCCTTCCCCCATCAGGGAAGCTGGAAGGAACCCTTTTCCAACAGAGTGTGGACAGTAAACCCAGTAAGCATGGGGAAAATCCTGAGGAAAAGAGGAATACTCCAGCTCACTGCTAAACGAAAGCGCGGGATCCACCGAGGTGGAGAGGAAGCTTTGTCACCCCACATACTTGGTTAAACAACTGCAAACACTACTACCTATCAGTGGAATGATGTCAGATTGGAAGGAGATCTAGAGTGGGGTTCCACAGGAACTGTTCTGGGTCCAGTGTTATTTAACATCTTTATTAGTTACCTAGATTTAGGAATAGAGAGCAAACCGATCAAACCGATCATCTGTCTTGTATGGTTAGACACAAAAAATCCTGTGTCTTGGCAGGGAGTTAGACTAGATGACCCTTGTGGTCCCTTCAAACCCTGTGGTTCTATGATTCTATGCTATACTTAAAGCAATGGACAAGCTCATTTTAATATGTTAGTAATAAAGGTGTAACAATTGAATTTATCAGGAGTATTGCCTGATAAAGTACTATTGGATTAGCCCAATATATTTTATTAGGTTGGGAATCCTGGCACTATAAAAATAACCTTCAGACTCATGATGTGGCAGTTAAAGGAAACTTTGAACAGAAAACTGGGGAGAGGCGAGGGAGGCTTTAACTTTTTGGGCCACATTTTCAAAAATCTATGTTTAAGTTACAAGTGCAAAATAGCCATTTGGTTATTTCCCGTTGTTTGGTTCTCCAGCTGCTCAACTGAGATGCTCATTTCAGAACATTGAACGTGTTAAGGGATCTCTTTTGCATTGCCAAGTGCTCTAGGCATGTTTCCACTAGACTGGCAGGGAGAATGTCTCCACCTGGAATGGCTTCTCAAGCCTGTGACCATGCCAGGCTTGAATGGAATGTGAAAGGGATTTCAGACCCAGAGTATTTTGAACCCTCTTCCCCACCTTGCTAGGCCTACTTGGATGCTGGATGGGTTCAGAGTGTTGCCTCTTGTTCTTCAGATACCTGCCCCCAACTACAATTACAAGGGATGTAGAGAGGGGTGAATAGGCAGAGCCATGTCTTCATCCATCCTCGCTGGCTAGAGTAGCTGGCCAGCAATGAGAGGGGGAAGGAAGCTGCATCCTTTCAAAGGCTACAGCAATTTACATCCCCTTAGGAGCAAAAGGGCAGCAGGGGGCTTCCCCAGGCTGCTGCTGGGGCAGAGTAGCCCTTTAATCAGGGCTGGTTTCATACTGACCTTTTATATCAAGTGTTATCACTTTGTTGCTATCAAGAAAATCATGCTCTGAATACAGTTTATCCACGTGATGCACATGCACACAGACCCTCACATTCTGAGGCACCATTTTATATATATTTACTTTTTCAGGTGAGACAAAAATGTCCATGAAATGGTTGCAGATTAACCTTCCATCCTTTAATCACACAATTGATAGAAAGGAAATGCTTACACAAATGCCCGGCATGTGGCAAGGGTTTTAGCATGCAGCTGCTGAGAACATTCAGATCTGAGCATTTATAGGATACGTGCAAAGGGAAGTATTTTTTCTTCAAGAAGATTTAAAGAAACAGACTGGATTGGGCATCATTCAATATTTTGACAAGGAGTTGGCACAGAAATAGACTTATCGACATGCCAAAAAGTCAAGAAAGAGAATCTACTTGTGTTTAATGCCAATTATCCTCTCTGTCAGAGAACACCCACAAGAAGAAGGCTAACAAATAATGAATAACACTCTTCTAATATGAATTTTCAAACATAGCTTCATTTGAGCTAAAATTCATGAAAGTTTTGAGATCCACTGACACTTTCATAGTGACAGTTGCTGTTTGAATACTCACAAGCAATGAATGACATCACCCCAGGAATCCCAGTGAATCAAACACAGTGCTTTTATTCACAGCAGTATTTGTGAATCAGTTTTATTTAACCAGCTCCAGACTAATGCAAACAAACCCTAATCATATTTTGTATCCCTGTCCTGAGTAGTTCTTACTGACCACTGCCAGATACGGGAGAGGTCTGTCCCCTTTTTACTCTTTGGCCACACATATGTAGCTTGTCACACCAATGAAGTTTCATAGACTTGCCTTGACAGAGCCTACTAACTGTATCCATTTAGTTGGCATATCATTGCTTTTCCAACTTTTGTGAGGTAAAATCAAGAGCAATCTCACTGTATTGTGTGAGTAGAAGGGAGTGGAGTATCTGACCTGCAGAAGCAGTAATGACCCCTGAGCGGCCACAGCAGAAGAGTAAGCTTATTTGTTTTATAGACAAATAGTTTTAACTAATCAGTGGTCTGGTGCCTTTGCTCTGCAGAGAGTATTTACTTGCTCTAAGTGGAGGTAAAATCTTCTAGCTTATTCAACATGATAGGAATCAAGGAAATGTTAAGCTACTGTCCTGAATGTATGTGTCTCTTGACAAGAGATTTCAGGCTACTCTCACGTATATCACAGAATCATTCTAATGGAATGAATAATTCAGCTTCTCTCCCTTGCCTGTGTGCACAGAGATTTCTTGTTACATGTTCTATCTGTATATTGTAGTTTCTTAAAGAAAATGCTTTTATTAAAAAAAACACAGTTGAGCTGTAAGAGTTTGCTTCAATTTCCCATCTCATCTAGCATCATACTAGTCTTCTGGTGCCATGACAGTATGTAATAATTCTGCCCCTCTTGCACATGTAACATAGAGGGGCAGGGAGATGTTGTTAGATGTTTGGCTGCGTGTGTTCCCTCTGTATGCCATCCCAGCTCTGCGCAGACAGCTGGTCCAGCAGACCTCGAGCAAACTGCCCAATGACCACAAGATCCGTTAAGATACGAAGGCACCTGGCCAGGTTTATTGTCAACAAAACACAGTAATAGCTCCCGGCAGACTCCACAGGGATACTAAGACATGTATGCCTGTGACAATGGATGCAGCTCTGTGAATGGTGGGACTTTCCATTGCCCCCTAAGCTGGCCAAAGACACTCCCTCTGAGACTGCATTTTATACACCAATACAAACAAATTATGTATTACCTCTATGATATAGTTAGTTACTGCCTCCTGACATGAGTTGTTACCACCCATTACCTTGTACATGATGGTTTGATCAAAACATCTCTATTCATCACACTGTCATCCTGACCTCATCTTTAGGAGGGGTCAATGTGTTCTTGTTACCTTTGGGGAATGTGTTGGTATCGAGGTGTTCTGGTACCCCCCTTCTGGAATGTGTTTGCATAAGTGCTCTGTGCCTAACACCTCTTAGGAATGTGTGTTTTTGCAATATCTGTCCTGTTCTTGCCAGATTCTGTGAGCAGAGCCTGCCTCTTGCTCACAGCCTGACTTTGCTTTATATCAGCAAAGCTTTGACCACTACTTTAACCCAGGCCTTAGGCCTCAGACTAGGCCTCTGATACAAGAGCTTATGTTTCAGGCCCTCATCCTACTGCAGGAGACACTGTGGTACCATGGTGAAGTAGTATCATGGATCCACCACATGTACTCTTCTGTGGGGATGTTTCACCTGACTACCATGATAATAGCACTCAACAATAGTGTTGCACGTGTGAGTCAACACTGAGGTGTTACTTGGATGGATATGAAAGCAATTTAATGTGTTTTCAGCTTCACGTTGTTATTAGCGGTGTTGTTACAGTAGAACCTAGAGGCCTCAGCTGAGATCAGGACAGCATTGTGCTAGATGCTGTAAAACACACACAAAGAATTGGTCCCTGCCTTGAAGAGTTTACATGCTAAATAGAGAAGAAACATGCACAGAGAAGTGAAGGGACAAAGGTCACATGGCAGAGCTAAGCACTGAACTCAAGTTTCCTAAATCTTAGTCTGCTGCTCAATCCACTAGACATGCTGCCTCTCTAACAACAATAGCATAATGTCTTCCCTGCCAGTGTTGCTGCAGTGCTGGCCGAGTAAGGAATTAAATTGTTTCAGCGGATTTAATTACTATTACCTGGGGTTCTGTTTACTTTCTCAGCAGCATTACAAACGTGGCATGAATAATAAACCTGTGCAGTAAGAAATGTTGTTATCTTAATGTTAACAGTCTTCAACAGGCAGATATTCTTTTATAAGTGGATACATCATTATTTTAGAAAAACGGCCTTGCAATGCTTCAAGTAATAAACATCAAGCAGCATCTCAGTGGGCGGTCAGTGCTTGGCGCAAGTTCCTATCTGCATCACGCTCACTGAAGAGACAGTCAAATACTACTGGTCTCTGTCATCTCTAAACATCCAAGCCAAGGGTAAGGCAACATCCCCTGAGTATTCATGCAGTGGAGTGCAGCAAAACAGAACAAACAAGCTGCATGGAACTCTAACAGCCATAACAAGGATTTAATAAATTAGCAGAGTCTGTGGAAAGGTAAGAAAAGGTGCCTGGGTTTTCTTTGAGTTGTAATTTTTTTTTGCTGGTGGAATTTCTGACATTCTGAAATCTTGGTGATGACAAAGCACTGCAGAATGCCTGTCCTCTAGTCCCCTGAAAATCATGACTCTGCATGACATTATCAGGCAGCGGCATTCAGCATAGCATTATCCTTTGAACTTTGCTAATTTTATTTGTCCAGCTAGCTGTAGCAAGTGTAGCACATATAAAATCCTATGGGTCAGACACCATGTTGCCTTGTGTCTTGTGTCGTCAGTTACACCAGTATGAAGGGGATGTAAAACGCTACTAAATCAGAACGGTAATAATTTTAATTCAATTTGCACTCATTTTAACGACTAAACAAAGTGCAGGGTAATGGACAATGAAGCCCTATGAGATTGTAACACTAATGGTGAGATTCTGGGCTACACTTCCTAGAGAAATAGCACAGAACTGGCAGACGAGGGTGAGGGGGGAGTCTTGTGCAGTCCCATCCGACATACTCTCCTCAGTCCCTACCACGACATATCCTCTGTCCCAGAGCTCATGAGGGAGTCCTGGGAGGCAGGGCCGGCTTCAGGCACCAGCTTGTCAAGCAGATGCTTGGGGCGGCAACTCCGGAGAGGGGCGGCACTTTCACATATTCGGCGGCAATTTGGCAGAGGGTCCCTAACTCCCGCTCGGAGCGAAGGACCTCCCGCTGAATTACCGCAGATCATGATCATGGCTTTTTTTTTTTTTTTGGCTGCTTGGGGTGGCAAAACCCCTGGAGCCGGCTCTGCTGGGAGGACATCCTTATGGATGTTCTCCACACTGCCTGTGTAACTGACAGACATTGGTCATCATCAAACCTGGGACCTCTGAAGCTTAGTGCATGAGCCTCCACTGCATGAGCTAAAAGCCACATGGCTCTTAGCCAAGGTTGGCACAGACTCATCAGTCTCTAAGTCAGTGATCACCAACTGGTCGATCCTGGAGACTCTCCCAGTCGATGGCGATCTCCGGCGGCGCAGCGGGGCTGCCACTATGGGAGGATCCCTGCCTGTCATGGCCCCATGCCGCTACTGGAAATGGCTAGTTCTGCCCAGTGAGAGGCCACACCCTAACTCCCATCCCTGAGCCCCCTCCCAGAGCCAGCACCCCACACCCCATCCTACACCCCAAGCCCCTGCCCCAGTCCTGACCCCTCGCCCAGAGCCAGCACCCAGCAGGGCTGCCCAGAGGATTCAGGGGGCCTGGGGCAAAGCAATTTCGGGGGCCCCTTCCATAAAAAAAAAGTTGCAATACTATAGAATACTATATTCTTGTGAGGGCCCCTGCAGGGCCCGGGGCCTGAGGCACATTGCCCCACTTGCCCCCCTTTCTGGGCAGCCCTGGCACCCAGTACCCCCTCCTGCACCCCAACACTCTGCCCCAGCCCAGAGCTCCCTCCTGCACCCAAATGCCCTCCCAGAGCTTCCACCCTTCACCCCCTCCTGCACCCCAATGCCCTGCTCCAGGCTCAATCCAGAGCCCCCTCCCACACTGTGAAGCCCTCAGTCTCAGCACAGAGCCCACACCCCAACCCATTGCCCCAGCCTGGTGAAAGTGAGTGAGGGTGGGGGAGACCAATTGTTGGGGAGGGGAATGGAGTGAGCGGGGTGGGGCTTCAGGGAAGGGGCGTGGCCTCAGGGTAGATCCTGGGTTGCCCTTAAATTCAAAAAGTGATCTTGTGTGTAAAAAGGTGGGAGATCACTGCTCTAGGTGGTTTAGGTGCCACTAGAGGGGAACAGAGACCGAAAGGGGGCAAAGAGTGAGTGAGGATCTTGCCATAAGAAAATGTTGATATCCAAGGAAAATATGGTTTATAAAACATATTAAATTTGTTTTTAAAACTCCTATAATCAATTTTGGTGAAGAGACCACTCAGAGCACAAGACGCACTCTTTATAGCAGGCTGGGAAGTACTGCTTTGTTCAGCTATGTAACAGAGTGGGCGGGGAACACACTAACTGAATAGGAAGTGAGGGAAGGGTGGACCATGGCTGCAATCTATAATGCTGTGAGTAACCCAGTTAACCCCTTGAGGACCAGTTCACTTCATCAGTGATTTACCACTTCAGGATCATTTCATTATCATTTTTATTTTGCTGTTTCAAAAGCAAATGTGTGACCTTTTACATGCCCCTTTCTTTATCCCATTGTGAATCTGATATAGCAACCGGAGGTCAAAAAATAAAGCATCTATTTTTATTCTCAGGGCTTAGGACAAAAATGATATTCTTGAACACAGCTTAACCAAACACCATTATTTCAGTTTTGAGTTATTCCAGTCATTTACCAGCTATGATATGTTCATAGTTTATGGCAAAATGAGTTTAGCTTTTAACTTATCCTAATTCATTAAAGCTAAGCAGCAGTTTTTTCGTAGCTAATAAAGTAAACGCCTAAGTCTACATCCCTTTCCTTCATGTTATAAGCCCTGCTAAGAACAATAAGTCAGATGTAAGGAGGAGCTTGTTAATTAAGTATTCTTCCTACAGCCTACTGATTGCCCCATTAAATCATGGGACTCCTACAGATTTTTTTTCCTTTGTGAACAATGCCTGTTCAAAAATTTCCCAAAGCCAATGTTTGGAGGAAACAAAACCTCAGATCTTATCTTTCAGCTCTTCCTGCAGTCAAATCTCCAATATTTTTTCATTTGTTTGAGCATGTTTTTTTTGTAAATCAAGGTCATCTTTTGTTTTGTTATGTAAACTTAAATAAAGCTAGAATAAATATATAAGTAACTGTGTAACGCTGGACTATAGTCACTTGGGAGTTCTTGTGGCATTATAAGCCATAGGATCAGGGCTCAAGTAGTTTTGTCACTAGCCAGACTTTCCTTCCATTGCGCCATTCCCTAGCTGCTATTTCTTATTTAGAATGTAGATTTTGAATGTTTCTGTTTCAAATATTATGGACTAGATTGCACTTTACTTATTATTATCATAGGGTCTATAGACCCAAATCAGTTCTGAGGGCCTCTGTCCAGGAGTTGTACAAACACAGAGTAAGAAACAATCTCTGCCCCAAAGAACTTACAATCTAAATAGACTTAATTTATAGGGCCATATGCTGCTCTTTATCCTTACATGGAGCTCTCATTGACATCCATGGAAGTTGCAGGTACCTAACAAAGGCAACTTACATTAAACCACAAATTAAACTGTGTGTCCTTCAAGGGGATAGCTCAGTGGTTTGAGCACTGGCCTGTTAAACCCAGAGTTTTGAGTTTAATCCTTAAGAGGGATCTGGGGCAAAATCAGTATTTGGTCCTACTAATAAAGGCAAGGGGCTGGACTAGATGAACTTTCAGGGTCCTTTCCAGTTCTATGAGATAGGTATATCTCTATATATTTTATATATATTCTCAAGGAGTACTTTGTGAGAATTATTCTTTGATTAACCGAAAACAAAGAATACATTTCTGTGTTGTTTCCTCAGGAGAACATGTACTCCCCACAACTTATGGGATGAAATCCCACTGAAGTCAATGGGAAGTTTGTCATTGACTTCAAGGTTGTAAGATTGCAGCCCTGTACTTTGTGTTCCATTCCAGCACAAAGTGCAGCAAGTACTTTAGGTGAACTAAAAATACTGATGAAAAGCTGTTAATTTATAATGCAGCTAATCACTTTTAAAATCTGTTTTCTAATTTGAATATACCAAGGTTTTGATCCACCTAATGGACCACAATGCCTCTATGTGTGTGTGTGTTAATAAAGATATATCTAAAATTACAGCACTGCCAGTTTTTTCCAAACACAGTGATGGACAGGTTATATGGAATAGAACAGAATGTGTATACTTTAAATACAAACACTTCAAGAAAAAACTACAAGATCACTTATCCACAGTAGCTCTCTCTCTCAAGAAACAATAGAAGAAAAACAGAATGTTTCTCATGGACATAAAGATATATGGAGAGCAACATTTTCAAAACTCCTTCAGAAAAATATACATTCATAATTAAATTGGAGGCACAAATGAGTTAGTCAGAGTGTGATGAAGTGTGGGTTCTGCTTTTATTGCTTTTGAATTATGGATGATTTTATGACATTGTATCATGAAATTTCCGTCATGTAAAGCCTATTTGTATGTGGATCCACTGAGTTAGCTGGATCCTGTCATGTCTCTGCCAGCCCAGAGACAATGGTGAGTGATCTGCAAGCAGTAAAGTAAAACACCTTGGAACAATGGGTTTGCAATAACTGGGAGAAAAAAGATCTCCTCCTCTTATCCGAAGGGGGTGGGGGCGGGGGGAGTTGGGAATGTAATGGAAAGTTACCAGGGCAGAACAAATAAATAGACTGGGGGGCTGGAACTGGGGAAAGTGCCATTTTGTTCCAGATTAGGTAGGCATTGGGGTGGAGGGCACTGCCTGCCTGACAGAACACAGACGGTCCCCCCAGGGCTCCCAAGGGAAAGGTGAGCTAGTGAGGAACATTGCATTTAGGACATTTTATTGTTTGTATGATCTGTGCTCTCCAATGCTTTACATGATATAATACCATAAAGATATTGGACTGGGCAATGTGTGTGTGTTTTGAGTGCTTCACGGTTACTGCATGCCCCTAACTAAGAGAGTTAATCTGCACACCAGAAGCTTCACACCTTTTGGGTGGAATTCTGGAAAAGGGGTGTGTTTGAGTAATGGGCAGACTGAGCTGTCAGTGCTGTACCCAAGGGGGCTAGGTGTCTGGACAGCGGGTTCCAAACCTCAGGGTGAGGGAAGTGCCAGGTAGGCCTATGCCCAGAGGGTGTACCCAGGGACCCCAAGATCGGGGCAGTCAGGCTCTAGAAGCTTGAAACATGCTGAGGATCCAGCGCACAGATGCTTGGATTCCCAGTCCTAGTGGGTGGCCAGGAAGGGGCACTGGAAAGGATCTGTGACACCAATGTGTAAGAATTTAGGCCAGCTCCGCCCCACAAACGTACATTGGTGTAACTATGCCATTCAGAGGTGGGAAAAGTCCACACGCCTGAGTGATGCAGTTATACTGACCTAACCCCAGTGTAGAGAGCACTGTGTTGACAAGAGGGCTTCCCCGTCAACGTAGCTACGGCCTCTCATGGAGGTGGATTAACTACACCAATGGAGAAACTCTCCCGTCGGACTAGCGCATTGTCACTGAACCACTATAGCAGCGCAGGGGTGCAGCTGCACCACTACAGCATTTTCAGTGTAGACCTGCCCTTAGATTCCCATCTCTCATTCAGTTCCAGGAATAGGAAACTTACAAGCGAATTTTGCAGGGGTAAAATGCACCTACATAAAGAGAGAGTTTGGGCACCAGCCCTTAAAAATTTATCCTTTATATTTAAAAAAATGGTCCCAGTAAGAAATAGAAGTAGAAAACCAAAAATATGGAGTAGAAGAGCCTAGGTGTCCTTAGGAATCATTTCTGTTTTGATCTTCCATGTACTGCACAGATAACATGGAGATGGACCCATTACAATGGGAAGAGTGAGATTTAAACCAAATGTAGCCAAATAGTGGCTGCTGACCAGGCTAGCGCAGCAGTTCAGGGACTACCACCTTATTGCCTTGTATCAGCTTCCTACATCCTAGGTGACAGCACAGGCAGGGAAGCAGGCTCTGCAGGGTGTCTCCATCCCCTCCCTGAACAGGTTGGCGAGGAACGGCTGGAGCTTCCTTGGCCCTGCCCACACAATATGGCTGGGAGTTTTGCTTGCACATCAAACAGTGTACGCTCTACCATTTGTAGATGCAGAGCAGTGAACTCACAGAAACCGGGGTGAAATCCTGGCTCCAAAGATGTCAATCGCAAAACTCCCATTGACCTCAGTGGAGCCAGGATTTCAACCCATTAGAGACAGTGAGACCCCATGAGGCACCCTCTCCCTCCTAGCCCACTCCAGGGGCAGCGTGTTGCCCTATATGCCGGGCAGATGGTAATGGCATGATCTAATCCTTAGAAGCAGGGGTGCACCCCCTGGCTTGATGTGGTTTCCATCATACATAGGATTTACAGTTTTGTTCAATGGCTTTCAGCACCCCCACTATACAAATTGTTCCAATGCCACTGCTTAGGAGTGTAAATAAATCAGTCCAACATTGTACCCTAGCCAACCTTTGTTCTTTTCTTCCTTTCTTTCACCTTTTTAATTGAGTTAGAAACCTCTGATGTCATGGTTGTTATAGAAATGCTGAGACCCACAACAAGAGCAGATGCTGCAAGGCCCCATTGTAAGGGAGTGTTGCTGTGTTCTGTAGCAACAACCTGGGAAAATAATCCTGGTGCTGTTTTGGAGAGCTCCCAACAGCAAATTAAAACTCCTGTGTTTTGTATCACTGCTTGCTGAACAGCCCTGGCAACATCTGATACAAGGGGAAGCTTATTCTCTGATTAAAATGATGCCTTACTAGCATTATTGCAAGCATAGAAAAAAGAATAGAAACAGCCTCTCCTGTTAGAAACGGGCACCCAAAACATTTGAACCAGCAATCATATCCATGAGGACGGCGCACTGTAAAGTACGAGATAGAGCCAAGGTGAAATGAAAATGAAAGTGTACATCCCAGCAGCACGACACTTTTCTAAATCTTCTCAAATGCCATTCTAATTTGCTATTTATTGAGCAGTTATAGCTCTTTTAGGATGCAAACTTCTCCTTTCAGGTTTACAATGCAGTTGTTCTCCATGAAACATGCAGCTGTCTTCTGCCTCTCACAGAAGGCATCGCATTCCCATTTTTGCCATTAATTCTATTCCCTTTTCAGTGTGCAGTGTTTTATAAAACCATAAAATAATCATTTTCAGAGTAACAGTCAACGATAGCCAGGCAGAAAGAAGCAGACTGAGCAGATCGCTAGTGTAAAAAAGAATTTAAATATTTCTGCATTAATTTGTGCTTTTGAGAGTTTCTGGTTTAAAACCACAGGCCTAATTGCCTACGCAGATTAGGCTTTTAAAGAAAAACAAGCTTTTTAACTATATTTTTAAGATCAGCTTATCATTTTGAAAAAATTATTCTGAAAATTAAGAGCCAAAATTATGACGTTCTGGGTAGTGGGAGTCCCTTAAGGGACTAAGCAATGTGGTTGGAAGCATTATGATTCCAGAGAGCTGAGGGAACACAGAAGAAATGTCTTTTGCTATAGCTTGCCTTCCCTTCCTATCCTGCTATTGCTTGCCTGCAAAGAACAGAGGTGGGGCTGTCTCCCAGGTAACTCTCACTCTTTACACTCTCCCACATTTGCAGCCAAATTATGGTTGCCTCCTATGTAGGTGTAAGTATGGTCTCCCAGAACCTACTTCTGCCTCCAGCATATCGCCATAGGGCCAGACGTAATCTGGCCATAAAATGGTTCTGAAAGCTTCCATCAACTATTGGGTTATGCACAGTGAACATTTCATTCAACCCTGCATAACATTTTGCCTTCAAGCAGAACTAGAGAACAATAAAAAACCTGTCAGTTTTATATAGATGAAAAAATTCACAGTTTTACTTACTGGGTATTAGACACAGAATACATGGGCTTTGGTTACACAATTACTCCAGGGTATTTTGACAGTAGCATAGGCTGTGGGAAGGGTCCAAATATATACATGCATTGGGTAACTTGGAGAGAGCTGGTAAGTTTATATTAGGTTAAACATCTGGATCCAGTAATGTAAGAATGCTCAGTGGGGTCCAATATTTTTGCAGGACCATGGTGATGTTAGCAATAGTCAAGTGAGTTGGGTAGTCTGGAGACGGCAAATACTTTGGGTTTTTTAGTGGTATACAGCTGGTTCAGGGAGCTGAGTGGTATTCAGGTTGGTGTTTTAGCAGTGCCCAGTCAAATCTGGCAGTAAGACAATAGCCAGAAATTTTTTTACACTGACACTCAGATATCAAGATGATTATTATTTTTTGTAGAGACCCAGTCATGGAGCAGGACCCACTTGTTCTTGGGGCTGTACAAACTCACAACAACAACAAAAAGGGCCCATGACCCAAAGAACTTACCATCTAAGTAACGATGTGTGTGTATAAGACCCTGAACAGAACAAAATGTCCTTAGGTATTGTGAATGTGCCAGGAAAATTAAGTCACTTCATCCAAGATCAGCTGTTTTTCAGAATTCACAAGGGTTATATAAAGTATAAAAGACATAGCTGAAACTCTGCATGATCTTTATTTATATTTTATTATAATAGCTTGTCAACTTGTCAACTACTTCAACTAGAAAGGATGATCTGCACAAGAAAAAGAAATTTTTTGCTAATCAAGAGCACAGAAACAATCAGTGACCTTACAAGAGACAGGTGGTGTAATTCACAGATGTCAAAGCTGAACAAGAAAGAGGCAGAGGTTGCAACATGTAGTGAGGATTGAAAGATCTTTTTGTTGCAGAGAGGAGCACATTTGATATCAATTTAAAGAAAATGATAGCAGTCTATTATATGCTGATAAAACAAGATACAAGGGAAAAGTATCCAAATAAAAAATAATGTCCAGGAAGTTTTAAAGCTGCAGAATATAAGCAAAAATCAGGTAGCTGAACCATAGACAATACAAAATCCTGAATTAAATTAATGACAGGAGCAAATAAATACGCATGAGAAAAGAACATCATGTATTTCAAATAGTAGATCTGAAACATTATCTCGATCAGAAGCCAGGTTTAGCATAGAGTAGAGAAGAGCAGAGCTATTCTGCTGACTCACACTTGCTGGCAGAACAAGATAATTTTATTAGCACTACTCTGAAACATAAAAAGCCAAAGTCTTTCTCTGAGGACAAGAAAGAGGAGAGAGAGGTACAGGAGACCTTCCATGGAGAAAAATCTGATCAGCCCATTGAGAAGAACAGTAAAGGTTTGTAAATGAAGTCCTATTTTGGGGCTTTAATTAAAAATAAAAGTAAGTCACAGGAAGGGAGTGAATTTGGACAGTAACGTGTGTGAGAGAGAGAAGTATGCTGGTAATAGATTAAGGAATCCATACAATTACAATGATATATCTTAAATGAGCTGTGATGCTGGCAGACCAGGTGCCAGTTCATGCCAAGGCCCCAGGCTTCACCGAACACTGACAAATACATAGCTGGAAACCAGTCTGATTCACCTGTCTGTGAATATTGTTAAAAGATATCAGAGTTATAAGAATGTGGTTCGTGTCTACACTTGATGAAATGCTTGTAGGATGCTGCATGTATTGATCTCCTTTATAACACCTGTAGCCCATGGTATGACGTTACATTGGGTGTTTGCATTGTAATCCTCTGTAATTCTGTAACTCTGCAAACAGGAAAGAAGCATTAGTTAGGGGAAAGTGCTGGTCCTGAAGAGAAGAGGGCCCAAATGAGCTATTGTGTAACATCAAAGGACAGTGACTTTGAAGATTGCCCTCCCCACTCACATGAAGAGAAGACGGGACCGACACTTGTTCTGTCAGTTTGAACGCTGGGGAGAGGGGGATAAAAATCTCTGACAAGGAGAAACTGGATCTTTATGTTGTCTGGACTCTGGGGGGCAAAGATTCCTAAAGATAAGCAAGTATCAGAGGGGTAGCCGTGTTAGTCTGGATCTGTAAAAGCAGCAAAGAGTCCTGTGGCACCTTATAGACTAACCGACGTTTTGGAGCATGAGTTTTCACGGATGAATACCCACTTCGTCGGATGCATGTAGTGGAAATTTCCAAGGGCAGGTATATATATGCTAGCAAGAAGCAGGCTGGAAATAACGAGGTTAGTTCAATCAGGGAGGATGAGGCCCTCTTCTAGCAGTTGAGGTGTGAAAACCAAGGGAGGAGAAACTGGTTTTGTAGTTGGCAAGCCATTCACAGTCTTTGTTTAATCCTGAGCTGATGGTGTCAAATTTGCAGATGAACTGAAGCTCAGCAGTTTCTCTTTGAAGTCTGGAGAGATTTGCCAAGCTGCTTGGTTTGGATTACCCCTACAGTGCATAAAAACATGCTTATTATAGAGCTTCTATTACCTTTTGAACTTCAGATTGTACCTCATTTGTGTGTGAGAGTTTACCTGCTTTAACCTTGGAAATAATTCTATTATTTCCTTTTCCTAGATAATAAACCTATATTTAGCTTGTTACAAGATGGGCTTTGGTTTGAGCTCTGAGTACAATTGACCTGGGGTAAGTGACCTGGTCCTTTGGGTGTGATTTTTGATGTAAAGTGGCCATCTATCACAAAGTGAAGCTTGCTTGGGTGGCAAGATAGACTGGCATGCCCAAGAGGACTGGCTGTGACTCCATGTCAAGGCTGTTGCAATGTTTGTGGAGTTCACACTTGCTATTTAGTTGGTAAAATTTCATTGTAGAACATACAACCAGTTAGCGAATTTTGTCCTCCTGCTTCACTGTCTGCCCTGAGGTTGGCTTTCATGGTCATGAGCCACTCCAGACAGCACGACATGAGCTATGTATGGAATTCAAATACTGAGTCCAAACACCCCAACCTACAGGAAAGTTTAATTTGGGATCAGGATTTCAAATCCCAGTGTGGGAGTGTTCAGCTCCCCCCTCTGCCCTTCCCCTTCTTCACTACAGAGATATAAAGCCCAGATCTGGAGTTTTGGCTCAGGCTTATCTCTAGTTTACAGGCCAGATCCTCAATGCGTGTAAACTGGTTTAGCACCATTCAAGTTTATGTAACAATGCTGATTTACACCAGCTGATGATCTAGTCCTCAAGATCATAATGCTTTTGATTTCTAGAACATGAACAGTGTATGTAGAGCACAAGCAAAGACAATAGAGCGGTTTATGCGGAGGACCAATAGAGAGAGGTTTAATGTTGGGCAAAGCAAACCTTCAAGGATTCATTTCACAGTGGGTTTCACACATAGCAGGGGCAGTTTGGTTCACAGAGGGTAGGATGACAAGATGTCCCAATTTTATAGGGATAATCCTGATTTTGGGGTCTTTTTCTTATATAGGCTCCTATTACCCCCCACCATTGTCCTAATTTTTTACACTTGCTGTCTGGTCACCCTAATAGGGGGTAGCATCTTCAATTCATTGGAACCTTCCCACAGCTGGCCTTGTCCTATCCCTTCAGTAAGTCACAGAACTGTCTTCTTGTCTTAGGCAAGGGCGCTGGAACAATTTTTATAGTGAGGTTGCTGAGAGCCATTGAACCAAATTGTAAGCTCTGTATATAATGGAATCCACTTCAAGGCAGGGAGTCCAGCACTCTATTTTTGTAGATGTCTTCATGAGGCATCCTTGGGCTTGTTGGGGTAGGAAACCACCACTAGGGGTGGGCTGACTGGGAATACTTGCTGGGAGAAGGGAGAGTCACTCATATCTTTCCAGCAGTGCGAATAGTATCAGCCCATTTTCTGTGACCTTTCACGTTCATGGAAAAATGCATCAGCCCTCACACTCCGGGTGCTGAGTGGGCATGAATTTCATTGCAGTTATTCTACAGATAGTTTTGAAACAATGATGATGCTTGTGAGAATTAGCATCTGTAAATGCTAGACAATATCACAAATCTGTTGCTACCTCAGAATTCTTTGGATGTCAAGACCCTGCAAAAAAATAGCTGCTTAGATCTTCATGGTAGCCATCAGGACAGAATTCCCTCTCCAAAAGCACAAGCCTTCACCTCTTGAGCCAAAGCAGAATCTGGCTGTTAGCTGTATGAAGTCTATAGCACACAGTTAATCAGCTCTGATGCCACTAACAGTGTGCATACCCACACACAATTCAGTTAATTATAGTATTAGTGTTGTGCTTCATATGTGGTCTTTTAAAAAATCCCAGATGTCTGCTTCTACTGTATCTTGTTTGGCAAGTTAAAATTAATAGCAGGCAGTTGCTTGTGTGTGTTCACGTGCTTAACACTCCTTTTTCACCAGAACCAATATTGTCAGTGAACTGCTCAACCTCTCTCATGGGAACTGAACGTACAATTATAGTATCTTGAATATCAGCCAGTAATTTCTCTGGAAAGCTAGTCATAATCTTAATCTTAATTAAAGGAAGTCAAAATTAGACTGCCAAAAACATGATATTTGCACTGCTTTGTACGTCTGGGCTGCCCTAATGGGTCCTGAAACTTTCATACTTGTCCTTGCTAGTTATCATGTGGCTGTTATTGCAAAATGTTTGAACATTACCTTACAAAGTGTCAGCAAAGAAGGTTCATACATAGACATTGTTTCAGTGTGAAAATACTACTTATGAAAGAATATTTTGCAAACTTAAATGTCTTGCACTCCTGGAAGATTTTTTTCTCCTTAGATAATATATGCAAACCACTTAATGAAACTAGTAATAATGACACCTGGTTTGGAGTCGGGTCCATTTATTTTCAGTGCACCTTCAAGATGGAAAATAGCATATGGTGAATAGTTTAATATTGCAGTTGGGGAAGCAAACATCCAGAGAACTTGTGATTTTTCCTGTGTGTTGGATTAAAATGCTGTACCAGACTTCAAATTGAAGGAGGAGAGGGAATATCTAGTGCCTGATTTTGGTCTCCTTTACTGGTATAAATCAGGAGCAACTCCATTACAGTCAATGAAGTCCCACTGATTTAAAGTGGTGTGAGATCAGAACTGGGCCCCTCATGTCTAGTGTATCTGTCTGTAACTAGCTAAGGTTTTTATATAGCTCCTGTTACCTTGATATCCAAGTAATTCACATCAAAGAGCACAAACCTCCAGGAGGCTGTGCTTCTTGTTCCATTCCTCAAGGGAAGAAGAGTGTGACTCTATGGAAGGGGGATTTTGTTGTTGCTGTTGAGAGCATGCGTTGCAGGAAAAGGTTTTCCCAAAAAGTTGTTTCTGGTTCTTTTACAGCTTGATCTGAACATAATCAGACCTAACCTCACAATTAATTCCATGGGGGAGCTTACCACAAAGTTTAGCATTCCCAATGAACAATCATCTTTTTAGTGTAAATGGAAAATCTTTGTGAATTCAAAGGGCTTTTGTGGTGTTCTGCTAATATATTAGAACTTTACTGCTGTGGAATAACCTTGACTGCATAGAGAACAAACTGAACCTAAAAACTGCAGTAAGGGCTATTTGAGAAATGTTCCTGATCTCCTAATTTCCCAGACACCATTCTTATCCCATCCCTCATCCTCTCCCTCTACTCAGGTGCCTCCTCTTCATGTTGCAAGTGTGCCTCAGGGGTACGTCTAGACAGCAAAAACTGTGCTCTGGCTAGCACACCTGAGCTAGCTCGAATCCAGCTAGTGCAGGTAAAAATAGCAGTGAAGACAGCACAATTTGGGGTTCACAATGGGCTCATGAGCTGAGTATGTACCCATGGTCCACCACCTGCTCTGAAGCCTGCACTGTGCTATCTTAACCGCTATTGATGCTAGCTGGATTCAAGCATTTGCCATGTAGATGTACCCATTCATTTGGCATGTTGTAGTTTTGAGAGGGAAGCTAGTTTCATATTTTGTTCTGGATTTTATTAAGAGAATAAACAAGAAAATATAAAACTGAACAAATATCATTGACCAAATTAATGACTCATTTCCAGAAGCCAGATAAAAATAATGAAACAATGCAATAGACCAGGAGTCGGCAACCTTTCAGAAGTGGTGTGCCGAGTCTTCATTTATTCACTCTAATTTAAGGTTTCGCATGACGGTCATACATTTTAATGTTTTTTAGAAGGTCTCTCTCTACAAGTCTATATATTATATAACTAAACTAGTGTTGTATTGTAAAATAAACAAGGTTTTCAAAATGTTTAAGAAGCTTCATTTAAAATTAAATTAAAATGTTGATCTTATGCCAGTGACCCACTCAGCCCACTGCTGGTCTGGGGTTCTGTTCACCTAGGCCAGCAGTGGGCTCAGTGGGGCCTGCGGCCGGGACCCCTGCAATAGACAAATCAAGGTTACAAGTGAGATTCAATTGATAAAATCAATGGATAAACAATAACCTGAAATGGGTTCAACAATGGCTAAATCATGAAGTCAACACAATCAGTAATCAAATAATGAGGTCAATATAATACATAATGAACCTTACACAGTCTAACCATGGACACTTAAAGAAGCATATTTCCTTTTTCAGTCTTGAAATATTACTCCACTCCTTCAAAGCACCATTTATTGACTGAAATATTCTGTTTCCTCCCCTTCCAGCTAAACTTCTCCACGTATAATAAAGTGATCAGGTGATCAGCAACGCAGATCCTCCTTACCGGCAGAGTAGTTAACACTGACACCTTTAAGAAGCCAGCGTGACACTGATCTGAGGAATGATTTGATTAAATTTGGGCTGGTATCTAATTAATTGTGCTCCCTTTAATATAGATTTAACTTGCCCTAGGGTTAACAGTTAAAAGGTACACCTCACTTAGTCTATTGAGGCCATGGATTAGATTTATGACCTACAGAGAACTGTCATTGTTTCCAGGCCACTTACATGTCCACTCACTCAGAACATTCCTAAAATACCTCTTTATGGGCTCAGCAAGCAAGAAATGGGGAACTGGCCAGTTGTGACTTAAGTAAAGGTTGCTTTTACTTTTGACCAGCTATAAGGACAGGGCTGCTTTTATATCCCTGTTAATCTAAATAAAGCAAATTAAAGTACATACACACTACTATAGGCTCATATGCCTTATACAACACCTCATGAATGTCCAGCCATTATATTCAAAATTGAGCTTTTAGTCTTTTTCCCTCATACTCTCCAACTCCTTTCTTTCTCATTCACCCTGGACACCTGTCATGGTATTCTATGCCCAATCTGAACCTTAGAGTCCAAAAAATTGGGGTACCAGCATGAATTCCCCTAAGCTTAATTACCTGCTTAGATTCTGTAGTGCTGCCACCAACCAGGACTTGGAGTGCCTGGTAAACTCTGGTCCCCCCAAAACCTTCCCAGGGGACCCCCAAGACCCAAACCTCTTGAGTCTTACAACAAAGGGAAATAAACCATTCCCCCTCCCTCCTTTCTTCCTCCCAGATCCTTCCCACCCTGGGTACACTAGGAGATCACCGTGATTCAACCTCCTTGAATCACAACACAGAGAAATCAGGTTTTTTCTCCCCCTTCTGTCCCCCTCCCTTCTTTCTCCCTGTTAAGTACAGACTCAATTCCCTTGAGCCTCAACAAGGGGAAAAAATCAAACATCTTAAAAAGCAAAACTTTTAATAAAAAGAAAGAAAAAAGTAAAAGTTGTCTCTGTAATTTAGACGGTAAAAGTTACAGGGTCTTTCAGCTTATAGACACTAGAAAGAAGCCTCCCCCCAGCAATATACAATTTAAAATACTTCCAGCAAAATACACATTTGCAAATACAGAAAACAATCAAAAGACTATAACCGCCTTTCCTACTTGATACTCACTAGTCTGAATATATAAGAGACTGTAGCAGGGAGATTGGCAAGAAACCTGGTTGCACGTCTAGTCCCTTCCAGGACCCAGAGAGAACAAAGCAAAACCCAAAAAACACAAACAAAGGTTTTCCTCCACAGAGATTTTAAAGTATCTTGTTTCCTGATTGGTCCTCTGGTCAGGTGTTTTTGCTTCCCTGTTTGTTAACCCTTTACAGGTAAAAGAGACATTAACCCTTAACTATCTGTCTTTTTCCCTCATACTCTCCAACTCCTTTCTTTCTCATTCACCCTGGACACCACCACCATCCTTCCTGTCATTCAGGCCCATAAATCTGGGCATTATCTTTGACTGTGTCCTCTCTAGGTCTCCAGGTCAAAGACACCTTGAAATCTTGATGCTTCTTGCATAACATCTCTAAAACCCAACCTTTCTTCCATGTAGTATGATAAGTAGAACTGAAGAAATGTGGTAAGTGATCTAGAGAGACCTAGTTTAGTGGCTGAGGAATACAAGCTGGGGTCAGGCTGCTACCAGACAAAACACAGACCTTGCATCATGTAACAATGGCCTCTATGCATGTTCAGTACAGAGTCTTCCTACATCACTTATTGCTAATGAAACAATCCACAGGTAAATTTCTCATCAATGCCATCATCATCATCATCAACTATTGCAACTGTAACACCAACAGACTTCGGTTGTCAGTGGATGGGATCGAACCTGGGACCTCTGGAGCTTAGTACATGAGCCAAAAGCCAACTGGCTCTTAGCTGAGGCTGTAGAGCAGACCCATTTTACTCTCTCTCTAAGTGATCTTGGTGCCACTAGATGAGACAGAGAACCACACCCAGGAGGTTACATACTTCCCCTAGCTGAGGAAGTGCGTCCTGAGCTTCAGAGACTTCCCAGTTAAAATCCCGGATGAGCCCCCACGTGTAACATTAACAGACCCTGGTCATCAGTGGATGGGATTGAACTTGGGACCTCTGGAGCTTAGCATGAGCCTTTTCTGCATGAGCTAAAAGCTAACTGGCTCTTAGCTAAGGCCATAGAGAAGACTCATTTAACTCTCACTCTAAGTGGTCTTGGTGCCACTAGATGAGACAGAACACCACACCTAGGAGGGGTGTGGGTTACACAACATCCTTCTGGCCTTGACAAATCTCATCTTGTCCCACTTATGTCCACTCAGTGTATTTGAGCAAAGATGATTTTCCCAGCTGAACATTATGAGCACACCACCTCTCTGCATGGAGTCCAGGACCTTCAGATCTAAATATATGAACCTCTGCTGCTTGAGCTAAATGGTTCAGATCTCTTATAGGCTGTAGCAACTGCTTGTGTGCCTAGAGGGGGACAGAGAGTCACACTGATTAAGCATTGGTTACACCAGCACAAATGTTACTGAAATAACAAAATCAATCTCATACAGAAAGGAAAAATAGGTGACCAATGTTATTCTTTGTTCTAATGACAAAAAAGCTGCAGATTGGAAATCACACACAAAGGACAATAGGGAAAGGTGGATCAAGGAGTATGCATGAGGTTGTAAAACTTAAGGTTCTGCGAATGAGGGAAGGGAAAGACAAAGTGAAGGTTTTCTACATTTATTAAGTCTTTAGCCCTGATGAGGCTAGCTGTGGGGCAGCTGGAGGTGGGACTGATCATTATTTGCAAGGCAGGTTTTAGAACAGGACTGTGGATCCTTGTTGGATGTTTCATCTCAGGTTTCAGTTCAATTAACATCTGCCCCAACCAAAAATATATGTAAATAAAGATGCCTTGGGAGCCATTCTGATTGTTGATGGAAATTGGAAAGAGAGATCTGAAAGCTGCAAGGTCTCCACATGCTATTATATTTGAGGTGGACATAATGCTTCCACGCAGATTACACTTCTGGGGCCTGATTCTACTCTCATTTATACTGGTGCAATTTATTAATCATTCCATAAAACCACCGGAGTTACACCAGCTAACAGCCCAAGTAGTAGTGGTGCAATGGTACCGGTTGAGAAGAATCCTCCCTCAAGCTGCATAGCAGCTACAAATCCCCTTCACAACTGCTTCTGCTGCCCTCAGACTTCAGTAGCCCCACATATTGCCACATAGGAGTCCACCACTGGGCCCATCTCACACAAACCTACTCATGCACAGCCATCCAGGGTGCTTTGGTGGAACTGGATGCCACTCTCAGTGTACATAAGAACATAAGAATGGCCATACTGGGTCAAACTAAAGGTCCATCTAGCCCAGTATTCTATCTTCCAACAGTGGCCAATGCCAGGTGCCCCGGAGTGAATGAACAGAACAGGCAATCATTAAGTGATCCATTCCCTGTGGCTCATTCCCAGACTCTGGCAAACAGAGGATAGGGACACCATCCCTACCCATCCTGGCTAATAGCTACTGATGGACCTATCCTCCATGAATTTATCTGGTTCTTTTTTGAATCCTGTTATAGTCTTGGCCTTCACAACATCCTCTGGCAAAGAGTTCCATAGGTTGACTGTGCATTGTGTGAAGAAATACTTCCTTTTGTTTATCAACCTGCTGTTTGGTTAATCTTACTTGGTGATCCCTAGTTCATTTGGTGACACCTACATCACCTGGAGCCCCTGCCCAATCCTGCCCCTTGCACAGTGGAGCTACAAAGATACTGCTGTCTGTGGTGCCTTCTGCACCTAAGAGAGATTTTGGGGCTCTAGCAAGGAACCACTTTAGTTTAGTTCTGTACACACTCAGATATTGCTCAGTACCATCTCTGAGATGCACTAGTTTTTGACCAAAGATTGTATATTTACGAAGTTTTGCCTTGTTAGCTTAGATGAAGGGGACCCTAGATGATGAAAAGATATACAGGCAAACCATAATTGCCTATGTTTATTAGAATATCCAGTGCCCTATTCAAGTCTTGCTGTTCTATTGATTCCTTCAGAATAGACCCTGTAGAGAAGGGATGCCTGATTTGTTTTTCTTTAATATTCAGTTTATTTGGAAAGAAATATAAGCTCTGTCAAAATGATACAGCGGGCTGTACACTTTTGTATTGTGTACTATGACTCAAGACTGTTCAGTTCTAAAGTATCCTGGTTAAAATATATTCTATGTTGATAGTGAGTGGGCCAAGTTCTACTCTCAAACTGGTGTAAATTTGAAGTAACTATTACTTTGAATTTACACCTTTGTAACTGGGCATAGGGTTTGGCCTCGTGAGTCTAAAACTAAGTTTTGAAAGAAGAGTAAATCTCCCAGAACTTGAATATCTCCGAGTGAAAGAAAGAACCACAAATTCTACATTATTTGCTGTAATTTGCTATTTTAGCTAGCTCCAACAAAACATCTCCCTAATGGTAGTTGCTAGAACATGGCATGAGAAAAACTTGGGAAATGGCACATTTCCCTGGTGCAATTTAACTGTCATTTGAACAAAGTGGTTATATTAGCTTTAATCTGCTCTGTAAATTTTCCCTCGTGTATGTGTGTGTGTGTTAATGTGAAGATGTTCCTTAGACATTCTACATTCAGTTGGAAGGCTCAGATACATTTGACATGCTCTCATACAGGCTGGGAGTTTTAGATACATATTTTAACCAATTTTTAAAGAACATGTTCAAGTTTGAAATTTTAGACATATAGGGCCGGATTCTCCAGCCTGCCAAGGCTATTTTGTGTCAGCTACAGTTAAAATGGCCAGAGGTAGCTGATGAAGATTGCCCTTGGTGAGGGGAATTGTCTACTAGCATTCATCTCCTATACCAGCCACACTGCACCCCCAGCATAAGGAGAGGGAAGGGAATGACAGGGCATTTGATTGGTAGGGCATGGATGGGTTGGGCGTATAATTTGCTTCACTGACATAAGAAATTCCTGGGACACTGGAACATTATATGAAAACCTGGGACATTTAGTCACCTTGGAGATAGAAGTAGGAAAAAGGAGCAGTTGGAATTTGAAATAGAATAGTGTCTCTGAGATTTGCAATAGTGCATCTGAATTTTTTAAGTCTTTAGCCATGTTTTTGTATCAATATTCAGATGTGTTTAATGTAGAAAATGTGAATGTATTTGAGATCTGGTGCTTATACTCCACATTTTCAAATGGAACACAGCTTCTACTTTTAAAAGTGAGAGTTTAGTGGATGTAGGGTTGCCAACTTTCTTATTATAGAAAACCGAATACCGAGAGAAGACTGGGCAGTTGTGAAAAACAATGGAAAATTATTTTAATTATTAGAAACAGCATATTCTTCTAGTCACCAAGAACATCCAGCTGAAATGTAAGTACTATGCCCTGATATGTGGCCCACACAATGGGCTGTGATGGTTTATGGGCGCTGCAAGCACTCTGACCTCTGAAAAAAAACAGATTTTATATATGCACCTCTCTTGTGGTCCAGAAAGTTTTTCATTTCAAGAATGTGAGAATAAAGTGCTTGGGCAGTTTTGAAAGTTTTTTTCCTCACTATCTTTTCGAGTTAGGAGATTTGTTGAATCCAAACTTATTTCACAAACAGATTTGGTTTTGATAAATTAGCTTTTAAAAAAAAAAGTTTCATTCAAAAATTGCAAACCAGCTCTACTGTGCTTCTGCTGGCAGGGACTCATGGCCATTGGCTCCATGTAGTGGAAACCCAGCTCAGCACACAGTAAGAAGTTCCCTAAAGAGCTGGGCTCTGACACACACAGTTGAGGAAGGAGGCTGTGCTGATTAAAAAACACTCCCAGGGTTAGAGGGGAAGTGAAGGCAGCTGTAAAAAACAAAGTTATATAACAAATGGAAGAAAGGGGAAGTTTATTGTAATGAATCTAAACAGGTTGGGAATTCTAGAAAATTAATCTGACTATATGGAAATGGTAGAATTATCAATAATAATGAGAAAAGACAGACATGTTCAGTAAATATTTCTGTTCTGCATTTTGAGACAAAACAGATATATTCTCATCATATGGTGATAATACTCTTTCCATTCCACTAATATCTCTGGTGGATATTAAACAAAAATTGCTAAAGTCAGACATTTTTTAAAAAATGAGATTTAGATAACTACTATCCAAGAGTTTTAAAGAGCTGACTGAGGAATTTGCTGAACCACCAATGTTGATTTTCAATAAGTCTTGGAGCACTGGAGAAGTTCCAAAAGACTGGAAGAAAGCTAACGTGCCGATTTTTAAAAAGGGCAAACAGGATAAACCAGGTAATTATAGGCCTTTCAGACTGACATCAATCCTAGACAAGATAATGGCGCAACTGATACATGACTCAAAGAAATAAAGGAAAGTAATGCAAATCCATATGAGTGTATGGATAATAGATTCTTCAAACTAACGATTTTTTTTGATGAGATTATAAATGTGGTTGATAAGATAATAGTGTTGACATAATAGACTTCTATAATGTATTTGACTTGGTATCACATGACATTTTGATTAAAAAGCTAGAATGATATAAAGTTAAGATGGCATACATTAAATAGTAAAAACTGGCTAACTGATAGATCTCAAAATGTAATTGTAAATGAGGAATTGTCATCGAGAGGGAGTGTCTGCAGTAGAGTCTCGCAGGAATTGGTTCTCAGCCCTACACTATTTAACATTTTTATCAAATGATCTGGAACAAAACATAAGATTATCACTGATAAAGTCTGCAGATGACACAAAATTGGAAGAGTGGTAAATAATGAAGCAGATGCATCACTGATTCAGAGTGATCTGGATAACTTGGTGACCTGGGCGCAAGCAAATAATGTGTTTTCATAACGCTAAAAATAAATCTAGGCACAAAGAAAGCAGGCCATACTTGCAGGATGGAGGACTTTATCCTGGGAAGCAGTGTCACTGAAAAAATATTTAGGGGTCATGGTGGATAATCAGCTGAACATGACTCCCAGAGCAACACTGTGGCCAAAAGAGTTAATGCAGTTCTGAGATGTATAAACAGGAGGATCTGAAGTAGAAATAGAGAGGTTATTTTACCTTTGTATTTAACGCTGGTGTCACCACTACTGTGGCTCAGTTCTGCTGTCCACCATTCAAGAAGGATGTTGATAAATTGAGGAGAGTTCAGAGAAGAGACTGAGAATGATTAAAGGATTAGAAGACATGCCTTATAGTGATAAACTAAATAGATTGAGCCCCTTGAGTCTAACAAAGAGAAGGTTAAGGGATTGCAATTTATAAGTACTTACATGGGGAACCAATATTTAATAAATGGGCTCTTCAGTCTAGCAAAGAAAGGTATAACGTAATCCAATGACTGGAAGTTGAAGCTAGACAAATTGAGACTGGAAATAAGGCATACATTTTTAACAGCGAGAGTAATTAAGCATTGTAACAGTTTACCAAAGGATGTGGTGGATTCTCCACTAATGACAATTTTTAGATCAAGATTGGATGTTTTTTCTAAAAAATCTGCTCTAGGAATTATTTTGGGGAAGTTCTATGGCCTGTATTATACAGGAAGTCAGACTAGATGATCACAAAAGGTCTCTTCTGGCCTAAGAATCCCCGAATACATAGCCTGTCCTCTGGTCTCAGAATTCTCCTTGTCTCGCACTGTGCGATGTAATCATATCAGTTTCACTTGTGACAGGATCTTCTGTAGTTGTAACAAAAGAGGTAGCATTTGCCTCAGGAGTTTGTCTTATCAGATCTCCAGAGGATACATTAGCAGTCAATGAAAAAACACAGAACTCCCTTGGTTTTCTTTATTGTCGATGTTTATATTATCTACAAAAAGTACAAGGAGTCCAGTGGCACCTGAATGACTAACAGATTTATTTGGGCATAAGCTTTCATGGGTAAAAAACCCACTTCTTCAGATGCATGGAGTGAAAGTTACAGATGCAGGCATTATATAATGACACATGAAGAGAAGGGAGTTACCTCCTAAGTGGAGAACCAGAGTTGACAGGGTCAATTCAATCAGGGTGGATGTAGTCCACTCCCAATAATAGATGAGGAGGTGTCAACTGCAGGAGAGGCAAAACTGCTTTTGTAATGAGCCAGCCACTCCCAGTCCATATTCAAGCCCAAGTTAATGGTGTTGAATTTGCAAATGAATTTTAGTTCTGCTGTTTCTCTTTGAAGTCTGTTTCAGAAGGTTTTTTGTTCAAGTATAGCTACTTTTAAATTTGTTATAAATTGTCCAGGAAGATTGAAGTGTTCTCCTACTGGCTTTTGTATGTTACCAGTCCTGATGTCCAATTTGTGTCCATTTATTCTTTTACTGTCCGGTTTGGCCAATGTACATGGCAGAGGAGCATTGCTGGCACACGATGACATATATCACATTAGTAGACATGCAGGTGAATGAACTCCTGATGCTGTGGCTGATGTGGCTCGGTCCTCCGATTGTGTCGCCAGAGAAGCTATGGGGACAGAGTAGACAACGAGGTTTGCTACAAGAATTGGTTCCTGGGTTAATGTTTCTGTGGTGTGGTGTGTAGTTGCTAGTGAGTATTTGCTTCAGGTTTGGGGAGATGTCTGTAAGCAAGGACTTGCCTGCCTCCCAAGGTCTGTAAGAGTGAGGGATTATTTTCCAGGATAGGTTGTAGATGGTTGATGATGTGCTGGAGAGGTTTTAGTTGTGAGCTATATGTGATGGCCAGTGGAGTTCTCTTATTTTCCTTGTTGGGCCTGTCCTGTAGTAGGTGATTTCTGGGTACCCGTCTCGCTCTGTCAATCTGTTTCCTCACTTCTGTGGATATTGTAGTTTTAAGAATGCTTGATAAAGATCTTGTAGGTGTTTGTCTGAAGGATTGGAGCAAATTCGGTTGTATCTTAGGACTTGGCTGTAGACAATGGATCATGTGATGTGTCCTGGATGGAAGCTGGAGGTATGTAGGTAAGTATAGCAGTCAGTAGGCTTCTGGTATAGGGTGGTGTTTATATGACCATCACTTATTTGCACAGTAGTGTCCAGGAAGTGGATCTCTTGTGTGGACTGGTCCAGGATGAGGTATTTGGTATTATTATTATTATTATTATTAGGTTGATGGTGGGGTCGAATTCTTCAAGGGCCTCCTTCCCGTGAGTCCATCTGATGAAGATGTCATCAATGTGGCACAAGAAGAGAAGGGGCTCTAGGGGACAAGAGCTGAGGAAGTGTTGTTCTGAGTCAACCATAAAAATGTTGGCATACTGTGGGGCCATGCGGGTACCCATAGCAGTTCCACTTACTTGAAAGTATAAGCTGTCCCCAAATCTGAAATGGTTGTGGGTGAGGACAAAGTCACAAAGCTCAGCCACCAGGTGTGCAGTGGCCTCATTGGGGATACTGTTCCTGACAGCTTGTAGTCCATCCTCATGTGGAATATTGGTGTAAAGAGCTTCTACATCCATGGCTGCCAGGATGGTGTTTTCGGGAACATCACCAATGCATTGTAGTTTCCTCAGGAAGTCGGTGGTGTCTCGAAGCTATCTAGGAGTACTGGTAGAGTAGGGTGTCAGGAGAGAGTCCAAATAGCCAGATAATCCTGCTGTAAGAGTCCCGATGCCTGAGATGATAGGGTGTCCAGGGTTTCCAGGTTTATGGATCTTGGGTAGAAGATAGAATACCCCTGGTAGGGGCTCTGGGGTGTGTGTCCAAGTACATTTATTCCAATGTTGTAGCAGGGAGTTTCTTGAGCAGATGGTGTAGTTTATTTTGGTATTCCTCAGTGGAATCGGAGGATAGTGGCCTGTAGAATGTGGTGTTAGCAAGTTGCCTGGTAGCTTCCTGTTCATAATCCGACCTGTTCATGATGACCACAGCACTTTCCTTGTCAGCCCCTTTGATTACAATGTCACAGTTGTTTCTGAGGCTGTGGATGGCATTGCATTCTGTACGGCTGAGATTATGGGGCAAGTGATGCTGTTTTTTCACAGTTTCAGTCTGTGCACATCTGCAGAAGCACTCTATGTAGAAGTCCAGTCTGTCATTTCAACCGTCAGGAGGAGTCTATGCCAAATTCTTCTTCTTGTAGTGTTGGTAGGAGGGTTCCTGTGGGTCAGTGCACTGTTCATTGGTGTGTTGAAAATATTCCTTGAGTCGGAGATGATGAATGTAGGCTTCCAGATCACCACAGAACTGTATCATGTTCGTGGGAGTGGTGGGGCAGAAAGAGAGTCCCTGAGATAGAACAAACTCTTCCGCTGGGCTAAGTGTGTGGTTGGATAGATTAACAATATTGTTAGGTGGGTTGAGGGTATCACTGTTGTAGCCCCCTGTGGCATGCAGGAGTTTAGATAGTTTACTGTCCTTTTTCCTCTGTAGAGAAGTGAAGTGTGTGTTGTAAATGGCTTGTCTCATTTTTGTAAAGTCCAGCCAGGTGGAAGCTTGTGTGGAAGGTTGGTTTTGTATGAGAGTTTCCAGTTTTGAGAGCTCATTCTTGATCTTCTCCTGTCTGCTGTACAGGATGCTGATCAGGTGGTTCCTCAGTTCCTTTGAGAGTGTGTGGCACAATAGTTCACCATAGTCAGTATAGTATGTCATTTGCAATGGATTTTTTACCTTCAGTCCATTTGGTATGTTGTCCATCCGTTTGCACTTGGAGAGGAAGATGATGTCTCTCTGTATCTGTGCGAGTTTTTTGTTGAGGTTGATGGATTTCCACTCCATACGGCTAAATTTAGTGCCTTGCGTGCTATCAGGTATCAGAGGGTAGCACCTTGTTATCTACCTTGTTTTAGCAGATTGCACCTGCAGGGAAACTCCACCAGAGAGATGTTCCTGATATAATTATCTCCTGCCACAGTCTGTTCAGAGTAGAGTTCATCACTGGGTCAAGGCTCTGGAGTTTAAGATAAGATCCATACAACGATACATTATTTGTGTGTCTAATGCATTGCAAAATATATAAGAAAGTTAATTGCAGAGGCAGTTTTTATTATTCTTGAGAGCCGAGACTGTAACTTGTCATCCTCACTATGAGTCAAATGCCAAATTACAGCTGAAATCTGGTTCTGTACTCTTACTACTAGCATAGAAGTCAGTTTTACCCATTGGCTTTTTATTTCTTTCAAAGTTTGCTTTTATTTTCCAGTATTGCAAATACAAAAGATTATGTCATTGCTATATACAGTCCACAGATATAAGCATGTATAAAAACGATACCACAAAACTCCCACTTGGCTGCTGCCTCTCCCTGGAGGCATCTAAACTCACTTGGAACCTAAATTCCTGCCTCTGGGCAGATGCACTGCTGATTCACCCTAGGCATCTGGACACCTATCTCCCACCTATGCCCCAGAGCACTTACAAACCAGGGAAAGCAGGCATGTGGCTGCCTAAGTTACATGCGGGGTGCTATCTGGTAGGCCTGTGTGATGTTGTATGATTGAAATATGACCATTTATATCCATGATATTGCCACTGTTAGACAATAACAACAAATCCTGTACAAATTATGGCATGTAACGTGTTAATGGAAAAGTTATGATTTGCTATACATGATTATCCTGGTTATATGCATGGATCATTTTTGTATCTGAAGTTGTGAATATTGGCTATATACCTGTAATGGCCCATCAAATACACTTCATAAGATATAGAACAACCATAGAATACCAGGGTTGGAAGGGACCTCAGGAGGTCATCTAGGCCAGTTCTCTGCTCAAAGAAGGACCAATCCTCAGACAGATTTTTGTCCCCAATGCCTCCCTCAAGGATTGAGCTTACAATACTAGGTTTAGGAGGGCAATACTTAAACCACTAAGCTATCCCTCTCCCCGATCTAACCAGCCCATTGTGAATGGACTATTCAAGTTGATGGTCCATCAAATACACTTAATTATCACAATGGGCCAGAGAAGAAACTCATTCCTTCCACATAGCTCTTCCTGCAGACATTGTAGCTTCCAAATGGCCAATAGCTGCCCCTGTGAGTCAGCAAGCCACATAAAAGGCATGTGACATGCTCATGTGACCCTGGATTCCATCTTGTGCCAGTAATTTTCCAGAAACTATGTTGTAAGCTTTGTTTGGGACAGTAAAATACCAATCACATGGCAAAGGATATAAAAGATCCCTGAAACATCTCCATGTTGCCTCTTTCCTGTTCTGATTCTCTGGACTGTGGATTTACAGCTAAAAGGAGTATACTAACTGAGGACTTTCCAATATTTTGGAAGTTACCAGGGATTTTTACAAGCCAGCAGTCTATTCCATCACTTCTGCAAACCTGAGATAAGAACATTGCCATGATTGTATGTATACAATCTATTAACTATTTTTGACTCTCTCCTGCTTTTCTTTGTTAATAAACCTTTAGATTTTAGTTACTAAAGGACTGGCAGCAGCATGATTATTGGGTAAGGTCTGAGTTACATATTGACCCTTTGATGAAACTGGTTTTCAAAATAACTACACATCATAAAGTCTAGCGTCTGGATGATGAAATAAAGGCTGGAATACCTACGGAGACTGCATTTTTGACTTCTTATTAGCCAACGTGGTGAGACAGAAGTTTACTTTTCTTACTGGCTTGGTATAATCTAATGCTAGAATAACCACCAGTATGGGGTAAGTCCATCCTATTTCTCAACAGTTTGTCCTGAATCTGACATTCTCAGCTGTGTCCCACTGAGGCACAGTGACAGCATGCTCACAAGCTGCCTGCTAGATCAGAGCTCTCAAGCAATTCTACACAAAATAGCTGGGAGGCAGGGAAGGAAGTACTCTCTACTTTAGCCTAGTGGATAGGCTACTCCCCCAGGAAGTGGGAGGCGCTTGGTTCAAGTCCCCTGCTCATCCTAAAAGAGAGAAGGGATTTGCTACCTCTGTATGAATGACTTAGCCGGTAGAATATTCTGATGTGGATCTCCCTCAATCTCTGCATTTGAAGTTGTTGCAGTTCAATTAAATAACTGAATAAAAACTGGGCCACTGAAAGTTAATGACTCAACAAGTGAATATAGCTGAACTACTCAGTAAGTGACCATAATTAAATTTAACATTGTAGGGGAAAATGCCAACAAACCCTCTCATAAAAGCATTTAACTTCAAAAAGGGGTACTACACAAAAACGAGGAAGCTAGTTAAATGGAAATCAAGAAGAATAGTTACAAGAGTGAAATCCCTGCAAGCTACATGGAAACTATTAAAAAACACCACAATAGAGGCTCAAACTAAATGTAAACACCAAATTAAAAAAAAATAGTAAGAAGACCACACAAAAAAATGCCACCATGGCTAAACAGTAGAGTAAAAGAGGTGGCTAGAGGAAAAAGACATCCTTTAAAAATTGAAGTCAAATGCTACTGAGGAAACTAGAAAGGAGCATAAACTCTGGTAAGTCAAGTGTAAAAATACAATACGGCAGGCCAAAAAAGAATTCAAAGAGCAACCAGCCAAAGACACAAATGGCATGTCTTCACCGGCAACGTTAAAGTGCTGCCGCAGCAGCGCTTTAACGTGGCTTATGCAGTTGCGGCATAGAGCTGGGAGAACTCTCTATAAAAAAACACCTCCATGAGGGGAATAGCTACCAGCGCTGGGAGTGTGGCTCCCGGTGCACTGTCTACACTGGGACTTCACAGCACTGAAACTTGCAGTGCTCAGGGGTGTGTTTTTTCACACCCCTGAGCAAGAAAGTTGCAGCGCTGTAAAGTGCCAGTGTAGACAAGCCCAAAAACTAAACAGCAAAAATATGTTAATTACTTCAGAAGCAGGAAGCCTACCAAACAATCAGTAGGGCCATTGGATGATCAAGGTGCTAAAGAAACACTCAAGGAAGATAAGGCGTTTGCAGAGAAGTTAAATGAATTCTTTGCATTGGTCTTCACTGCAGAAGATGTGAGGGAGATTCCCACACCTGTGCCATTCTTTTTAGGAGACAAATCTGAGGAACTGTCCCAGCTTGAGGTGTCAGTAGAGGCAGTTTTGGATCAAATTGATAAATTAAACAATAATACATCTCACAAGTTCTTAACAACCTCAGCTCAGAACTAACACACTCATGACAAGTTTAGTCTATACTTTATACAGTTCAGGGGGTTTTGTTCTGAAGTTCCCAGGAGCAGGCAGTCAGACAATAATAGGTTTCTCTCTCCAGTGATGAATGACTATCCCTTTCTCCTACCCTTTGTGTTGTTGCTTGTCTATTAAATTAAAAGCTCCTCAAGCAAGGAACTCTCTCTATATGTGAGTGCAGGACCTGGTACAATAGGGGTAGGTCTACACGGCAATAAGAAATCTGCAGCTGGCCCATGTCAGCTGACTCGGACTCATGGGGCTTGGGCTGTGGGGCTGTTGAATTGCATCGCTCAGACTGCAGCCTGGGCTGTAGGACCCTGCTGGATGGGAGGGTCCCAGAGCTCGGGCTGCAACCTGAGCCAGAAAGTCTGTAACAGAATTAAACAGCCCTGAAACCTGAGGCTGAGCCAGCTGGCACGGGCCAGCCACAGGTGTCTAACCGCAGCATGGCCATACCCTTAGGTTCTGATCTCAGCTGGAGCTTCTAGGTGCTACTGTTCTACAAATAATACGTGGTAAGGGTCAAAACTTGTTCTGGGAGGCTGGGCCAGTATATGTTTTGCTTTGAAAACTAGGTCACCAGTCCCTGCTTACACTGAATTGAGCATAATAATCTAAATATATCACAGAATAGAGCAACAAAACAAAAACAAAAAAAAAAAGATGTTTAATGTTGTAGTTTGCCATCTCATGCATCAATATAATAATTTCATTAAAATATAACTTGCAACAAAATATCCAGCTATTACTGCTACTGCTTATGTCTGGAGTATACTGGTCATAAAATTGTTCTTTATTCCATGAGTAATGTCATGATATTTAGAAGGGGACATTTTCTGGAAGTAATGTTGCAGTATATTAGCACATTAATATATAAGCCACACGAGAGTTTCAGTGCTAAAGATCATTTAGATATTTTCATAAAACCTCTCTTGGCAATTGCTTCCTATCGCACTGATTTTTGAAGAATACTTCAGATTCTCTCTCATCATGGCTTATTAACATACGGTAATTCATAAAATACATCTATTTTGGGATAGTTTTGGGATATCAATATTAATTAACTCTTGAGTGCCCTACAACACATAGCAGCCTGCAATAAAAGGAGGTTAATTTGACCTGCTAGACATTTCTGAGGAGCTCAGAATTTTATGTGTGTCTCCATAAGGGACAGAGGATGCAGCATTCAAGTATTTGAGTTTCCCAGGTTCACATGCCAAGCGTGAGCAAAAATAAAGTCAAGGGGGAGGGAATTAAAAGAAAAAAAATCAATTATTCTGCTGCAAGTCAAAATAAAAACAACTAAGGAAGAAACATGTGTGTGCTAACTGTAGGAAAGCCTGAGCATTTTAGGGAAATTAGGCGCCCATTCCCCATGGGTTGCAATGAGAGCTGGGTACTAAACTCCTCTTTCTACCTTTGGAAATCTCCCATTTAAAGGATGCTGCTATACTTTGTGCCCAGTTAGAACCCCATGTTAGGAACAGCCTGCAGTCTCTTGCTCTTGTTGATATAGAAACCATAAGAGATGCAGCATAGTCAGTCTCCCCAGAATGGATAGGGATCGAGCATATTGTGCATAGCATATCAGTATTCTTTTAACCGTCAACATAAAAAAGTCATTGAAAACCTTATTAGATGCTTGCTGCATTCTTGAATAAAGAATGAATTTAGCAATCACAACTGCCGCGTGTGGGAAGGAGGAAAGGAGTAGTGTGGAGGTTTAGATAAGTTTTTACTTACTGATAATTTTACTTTTACCATAGTGATTGCTCTGGAAAGGTGACTGAATCCTGTGTGATCATTGGGCCTCCACATTTACCCTAATTGTGAGCTCAACTGTAAAAAAAAATAAGTTTATAAAATGTCACAAGAACCTAAAATAACAAAAATTGATGGGAAAATGTACAAAAAGGAGACAGAAGAACTGAATTAATCCAAACCAAAAAAAAGGTCTACTAATAAAACTCAAGGATTATGTTATGATCATGCTTGGTAAATAAAAAATTAAAAGACTGATAATTAAAACCAAAATTAAACCAAATATTAGGCCTAACTGGTGGACAAATAATCAGAAGATGGGCTATTTCACGCATCAGAGCCTTTTGGGTCCTTACGGAAAAAATGTTGGGGAAAAAATTGGCTAATAGAGCAAGCTTAACCCTGGCTGCAATCCACACCTTCTCCTGTACCCCAGACCATCTTTGTGCTAATCTGGAGAGATACCCTAACCAGAGTGGGCCAGAGAGAGAGGGACTCAAATGACATCACCATTTCCACCAGCTCCAGCTAAGTCCTCAACACCACCTGGGAGGTGAGATGGTTTCTCTCCCCTCCCCCACTGCCAATGTGTTCTTTTCCTTCTCCCACTGTATTTCTTCTCTTTCATAGTCCTCTCCTTTTTCCTTCTGTTTGACAAGAGTCTGGCCTAGCTGGCCAAAACTGTATATTTTACAACATTGCTGTAAGGCTGACCAGAACAAGGCAATGAAAAGCAATACCTTACACAGTCTGCTCTTTCTCCAGCAGTGAGGTTGCAAGTGAAAGTAAACAGCAGACATGGAAGTTCCATTTTCTATCTTCGCTATTCTTTTCTCTTCCCTTTCATGAGTGTTTGTTTTGTTTTGTCTTGTCTTCTAGGAAATGGCATGGGACTTTAACAGCAGCAACTATGACAGCTTCAGCCCATCTTAACTAACTCCTACTTTTTCCCCCAAAATGGACAGTTATTACCATCTTTGTTACCATCTAGAAGACTTTCAGACTTTCCCTTTTCACAAACCATTTCATCTACCTTCCCTTGTTGTAGTTTTGCCCCTTTTTTAATTCTCTACTTTGAAGTCTTTCTCCAGGTCACTGAATTCTTGGCACATATCTTGTCCCGTTTCTTCTTTCTCTATCCCCTATATAGACTTTTGAATCTATTCCTTGATACCTTGTCTACTCTGGTCCTGCCCTTTCTGGCCATTTGAATCTCCGGGCATTCCTGCTCTCCTTATAAGAAAAGGGATCCAATCTGTTGTAATTAATACCGACTGGTGCAAGGTCCTGACTACCCCAACACATTTCCATCTAAATGTTCCCTGAATTTCCGTGGGTACTTTGGCCACTGGACAAAAAAAGTCAGTTTTACTCTCTCTCTGCACCATCCAACAGGGTTTTACCCAGTGTCTCCTGACCCAGGAGCACTCAACAGCAGAGTCTACCAGGGTCATGATTTGTTAGTGCTCCAGTGTCACAGAGATGGTGGATGTCCATTTTGACTGCCCGCCAAGGGTTTCTGTTCACCCACAATGAACATAAAATCCATAGCAAAGCAGTCCCTTTTCAAGTGTTCCAAACTGCTGCATTGGTAGCAAACAATTTGGCGCTGTGAGGGAGGGGTGTCCTTGTCTTATTTTCTTTTCCAGTGTCTTTATTGTCTCTGACTCACTGCCTTTCCTCTCTGGATCTTGTCCTCTAAATGGATGGACTAACTCCATAAATTCGTCAGTGAGCTTTACGGCTGCTTCTAAGGTGGCAGGTTAGTGTTCTTGCACCAAAACTCTAGTGATTTAAAAGAGACTCTGTAATATTTGCCTCAAAATAATGGAGTCCATTACCTCCTCAATTCCTTGGCCATCTGGCCTCTGCCACCTAGTGATCCAATTGGTTAATTTTTGGCAAAGGCCCCAAGACGTATCCCCTCCAACTATCTGGCTGCCCAAAACTTCTGCCTGTACCATTTGGCAGATAGTCCCATTTAGCCTAGAATGGCTGCTTTTACTGTATCATAGACAGCTGCCTGGACATCACTAAGCACCATATATGCAGCAAAGAGTGTTAATATAACCTAGTTGCAGTTTAAGATCAGTTTTAAATAATGTTTGGTAAACAGAGACCTTAGCTAGCTTACTATTATGGCAAACACACATTATATTTTATTAAAAATTAAGAAAATAGTATGAAATAAGACTTTTATGTTAACATCTTTTTTGTATTTAGCTAGAGAGAGAGTTTTTAGAAGAAAAAATCTTATTTTTTTAAGATGGCATTAAAGATGGTAACTGCCTTTTGGGGGAAAGAGAAGAAGTTAGTAAGATGGGCTGGAGCTGTTATTGTTACTGTGTGATTTAGAAGACAAAATAAGATGAACACACACAAAAGGGAAGAGAAAATAATAGCAAAGATATAAAAAAAGCTTTTGTTTTTGGTGTCAACTTTTATTTATAACCCCGTTGCTGGAGAAATACGGGCACAGCACATGGTTTTGTTAACTACCTAGAGACCCAACAAACCGGTACTAGCATGGTTTTTAGTTGCTTTTTTGGTTATGGGCTTACAGCAGTATTGCAAAATATACAGTCTTGGTCAGCTAAGCCAGACTTGTAACAGACAGAAGGAAAAAGTAGGATAGGAAAAATCGAGAAGGAAAATGACACATGGTGGGCAGGGAAAGAGAGAGAGACTCAGGTTGTATGTGGGATTTAGCTGGAGCTGGTGGAGGTGGTCATATTGTTTGGTTGTTTAGTTGTTTTCGGCTTGGCTTGGTAGGACATTTTCTAGGATTAGGATAAAGAAGGTCTGGAGATTTAGGAACCAGGGGAGGTGTGTGCCAAAGCCTAAGGCTTACCACCACTTCAACACTTGCAACCTTTGAACTGGCACCTGGCTCAGTGTGAAAGTAGAGCTCCATTGTGAAGCAGACAATACACACATGACCAGACAAGGAGAGAAGTCTCTGTTGCCTCCTGCCTGAATGGAGCATGTCTGAGGCATGTTACTTCCTGGTGACCTGCCTTATCTCCAAGACCTTAAAAGCATAATTTTCAGTGTAGATACATAGTTCTTTAAATATTATGATCTGAGTGAGTGACATACAAACATTTCACAATGATTATGATGACCAGTAGGCAATAAGTTCTCGGTAAAGACTCCCATACCACCCTTTGGTGAAATATAATGTATATATCAGACCCACAGGATCCCTGAAAAACCCTATGCACCCCTGACACCTCTGCTAGTTGGCACAAAGAGGCCCCTTTATCACACCCTCCTAGAATGCATTTTTGCTTGTTTACTATTGTTAGTGCACGAGCTCATTAACTTCTTAAAACAAAAGTTGTAGAGGGTCTGATCCCTGGGGGATCCTGCTTCACAGAAGGGATAGCTAAAGGAAAGGGGACAGGGAAAGAGGCATTTTCAGCATAGATAGGCAAGGATGCCCTTATTCAAGGAGACACTCTTCCTGTGAAGAAAGGGACAGACTCAGATACTCTCAGTGACACCATGTCCCTTGACTCTGGTGGGTAGAATTCTCCCATCATAGCTCTATGTCTAAAGATGACAGAAGTCTGGCAGACCAGAGGCAGTCTTATTCTCCAGAGATTATCTATGGTCAGCTTGTCATCAGAACGGTCACAGATAAAGGAATCTCTAGATACCGATTCTCTTTTCTACACAAATGGCATCTGCAAGGCAGATAGAAGTAGAGGGAGGGAGAACTGGTGTAGGCAGCATCTGATACAAGGAAGCAACTCATACATGTGTCCACTCCAGTGAGCACCAGGTAAGAAATAAATCAAAGGAGGATAAGTGGAGCCTTTCTTAGAAGGACCTCGAAAAACTGTTACTTTGGCATATGAACAACTTGGTTCCACCCACCTGATGGAACGTATTAGGCAAGGTGATGTGAAAATAACAGGATTTTATTCCCCAGTTTTAGAACATGGATATAAAGAAATGCAGAAGATTATGAGGATGGCTGGAAAGCTAATTTAGATAAACTCATACATGTCTATCGGGAAAAGAGAGAACCTTAGCTCCAAGACGTAGGGAACAATGCTAAAAAAAATTGCACTTCCTTTTTTACATCAGATTTGTTGACATCTGATGGATTTTTGCATTTAACAGTTATCAGGGAAATAGCTTCTATTGTACATCAGATAGAAAAGATATTTTCCTCCAGGGTTCTCAATACTATCAGATGTAATTTCTCCTGTTTTCATCTGGTTTTTCCAGCTGCTTTTAATCAGACAATGTGCTATAATCCTTTGAATCTATACAATGGCATTCAAAATGTCAACAAACATTAGGGCAATGACAGTTTAAAACCTCAAGGGAAAATGAATTTGCTATATCTACCATTAATGGCATCTTCTTTATTATGAATTTACCTAAAGAAAATATTATATGCCATCCTATAAAGAGAGGGAAAGATTTTTTCAAAGGCACAAATGGGTGTGAGGTGTCCAACTTCCCATGAAAATCTTTCCCAGAGATTAACATGAGCGAAATATATTGTACTGATCAAGTCGATTGAAGGATACTATGCATGTCAACCAACCACAAAAATATTACTGGGCTTCATGAAAGAATTACTTGATGAAATTTTATGGCCTGTGTGTCATGGAGGAGATCTGCAGAAGTATGTTTCAGAGAAATTAAAAATTATGAAATAAAACAATGGACAGATTCATAAAATAAATATGTTTTAAGTTTGCTTTGAAAATAAACTTCAGCCTCTCCAGAAATAGCTAAAGGATTCACAATTATGAAGTAGCTTCAAACTAAAAGTTGTTCCTACCACTCTCCAACAGTGAAAATGGGAATTTTCAGCCCCTGTTGCCTATAGATTGAAAAGGAAGTGGGCAGACTGAAAATATAGAGATGATCAAAATCAAAGGGTGCTTTAAAAATAACCAGTAGCTTTCCTAAATTATTCTAAAAAGTTGCAGATAATTATTACAGTCTCTTAAAAGTATGGTGTGTGATATGTGCATGTGGGTTTATGCGCCAGTTCAAACATTAATAACAGTAGCAGCATTTTGGATAAAAAGAAGTCTGAAGAGAACCATCTGGGAATCTGTTAAACAATGGAATATAGTAGTCCAATTCTGAAGTAAGAAAGGCATGAAGCAGTGTTGAAATATCAGAGGAATGGTTTCAATTTAGCAATAATTCTGAACTGACATAATACTGAATTAGTGACTACACAAGAGTGATCCCTTAATAAATCTAAAGGTCATAATTTGAGTACCATAAGAGAAGTGTTCTGTGATCATCCTGAGTGCATGAACATTTCTCAGATAAGTCCATGAATCCACCAAATAAAATTCAGTGTTATTAGATGTGAATTAAAAGCAATGTATCGCCATCTGTGACTGAATCTCAATACGACGTGCCAACACAGCTGAATTTGACACAAATGAAAAGACTTAATGACAAATAAATCTGCAAATCAACTGCATTAACTGTGAAAATACATTTTTACTGATTAATAATAAAAAGGACAAAACAGGCTGTGTATGCAGGCAAAAAAGCATAGGGCTTAGAACTTAATAAAATCCTATGGAATGCAGCTGGTTACTGGAGCATAACTAAACCAGTGATTGCCCATGGTAACAGGAAATTTCAGTTTGTAAGCTATGAACTCAGCTGATTCAGGAAGGTGTTTTAAAAACACATGCCTCTAAACAGTCTAGCAAAATTCCAGGATGTATACCATCAAATGCAGCACAGAGATGCAGTTACACAAGTACAATGATTAAATTTGAATTTATCAACAATAGATCATTTGTGACCTTGAAGGAGACTACTGTGATACGCTTTAAATCCACACTGAAATTTCTCATTAAAAAAAAATATTACTAGACAAATGAGCCTGCAGCTAAGGGGCAATCATTTCTAAAATATCAGGCACAGACGAAAAGGAGGGATAGGGTCCATTGCTGGCCAGGATCTCTAAAGAAAGCAATAGATCATACAGACAAGCACAAAAAAACTGATACGTTCTATACATCATGAACTGTCTCAGCAATCACGGAGCCAACAACGTTAGTTAAAATGTTGGACCGAATGCAAGTAGCAGTTTTTCCAACAGCCATCTGAGTTATTAAAGACCTAGATGATAAGAAGTCACGTAGAATGAGTTCATCAACAGAATAAAGTCAGTGGGAATGACAACTAGGAATGTTTTTCTCTAGTAAATTAGGGCACCAGTAACACTGTTATTTGTTAAGAATCCAATTGTGTCATGATTTCATCACAAAATAAACCAATAGACATCCTGGAAAAGCAAGGTGTTATTCACCGTGAGTAAGAGTGGCAGGATCAGGCCCTCATTGTTTTATTGATGTGGGACCATAAGTGTGCACAAACCTAATCATTGTGGCTGGTAGGAATTCCTCACACATGGCAGCTGAAGGATTGCTCACAACAAGGGGTTTGTCTCCAGTGTCATCATTGGTATAAAATAATGTCAAGCCTGTTCCCCTCAGGATTGAACTGATAGAACCAAAGGTAGGAAAAACTAGCGCAGAGCAGTAGGAATATAAATACAGTACATTGACCCATTCGCCCCTACTGATCATCAGCAGGAAGGAACCTTATAGGATCCAGAGGATCAGGAGACGATTAATCCAATCACAAAAATCCTAAATCAGTTATCACCCGGGGGGGAGGGGGAAACAGGAAAGCACTAGGCAAGTGTAAAACTGACATATCCCAGTCATCATCAGCTGGGATCAAACCTGGGACCTCTGGAGCTTAATGCATGAGCCAAAAGACAATGCTGTAACAGGCACATCACTCTCCAGCTGGTCTAGCCACTACTAGAGAGGGCCAGAATGCCACATCACACAGTGATGGGTTACACAAGTATCCAGAGGTTCATGTTATGCCCTCTAGCCTCCCCAAGAGTAAAAATTACCCCTACACAGAAAACTTAAATCCCACTTCAAAACTTCCTGGGAAAGAAATCCAGATTGAAAAGAGAAGGATTGGGGATATCTGGAAAAGCTGGAGCCACATGACCATGTCAGAACTAACAAACCAGACTGGGCCTTGTCACAGATGACTTTACCAGATTTATCTATACCTGGTCAGTTCCACTCTTGCTCTGATTACACAGCCTAAAGATCCAAGACACATTAAAGCTTGAACTCCTGTGGTAAAATCTTCTTAGTTTGTCACAGTTCCACTATGCTCTGATCCTGTGCTGGAAATGCTCTTAAGTTTGCCTAGCTGGAGTCAGAACAGCTCTATCCACAACAGGTTGATTCCTTCTTAAGAAAAGTGACCAAAGACTCTCTGAAAGGAAACATTCTTAAATATAAGGCAGTCCTAGAGGAGTATGTTGCACAATTCTTAACACTATTTTAAGGACAAAATAAAGCACAGGGAACAAAGTGAGAATGGAACCTACGTCTTGAAGATTTATTCATGCTAATAAAAAGGCCAGAAAGACAAGGTGAGTGAGGTAATATCTTTCATTGCACCAGCTTGTACTGGGAGAGAGACAACTTTTGAGCCACACAGAGCGCTTCTTTACTCAAAAGCTTTGTGTCTCTCTCCCCAACAGAAGATGGTCCAATAAAAGATATTACCTCACCCATCTTGTCTCGTTAATATCCTGGGACCCAGGAGCGGCACCAGGGTTTTTGCCACCATAGGAGGCAGCGCTCCTCCTCTGAGCATTCAGCAGCAGGGGATCTTCTGCTCCGCATCTTCGAGGTACTTTGGCAGCGAATCCTGGAGCGAGCGAAGCACCCGCTGCCGAATTTCCGCCGAAGACCCAGAGCAGAAGGCCCCTCTGCTGCTGAATTTCTGCCAAGGGCGGCAAAATGCTGCCCCCTAAATCCTGCTGCCCTAGGCAACCACCTAGGATCGCCTAGTGGAAGCGCTAGCCCTGCTGGGACCAGCAATATGTGTCACATTATAAAGGTTGGAACGTGATACCCATGAATCCATTTCTACTGGGGTTTCCCCAATTCATGATGCAACCGTGTATGCCATAACAAGCATGATTTCTAGTCAAAATCACTTGAGGGCCAGCAGATGGACTTTTGCTGATAAATTTACAGGCTCAGACCAGACCTTTCAGTTATTTTAGCTCAATGTCTGAAAAAGGTTAGGCTTGAAATTATTGGATTTGGCTGAGATTCAAGCAAGTCCACTCATTTCTGAAAAATCCTTAAGTACTTTGTAGCAACCCACATCTTGTACTTGGGAACAATAAAGAAAGCAAGCAAATGATAAAGTAAAGTATGACAACAGCCACAGTTTTGTGCAGTTTTCTGGTGTTTTACCGTGGCTCAAAGGACAGAGGAAACAAAGCTTCTGACATACCACCTTGTGGTTCCTTGCAATCTGGTCAGAGAGAGAACTAATGTGTGGAAAGGCTCCACTGTCCCAATAGCCTCTTACATAACTGTTGATTTAGTTGGTGTTGGCACTGCTTTGAGCAGGGGGTTGGACAAGATGACCTCCTGAGGCCTCTTCCAACCCTAATCTTCTATGATTCTATAACACCGATGAACTGAGATTTAGTTAGTAGCCAGCCCACATGAACAGTCAAGCAAAACCTGATCCTGGTATGCCTATACAGATAAAATTCCCATTGACTAGGTGAGAGTTTTGCCCAATTAGAAGCTGCAGGATTCAGCCTGAAGAATCCTAAATAATCGGCTACAACATTTGCTTTTTACATCAAAGTGGCTAAATCTGTAGCCCACTGTGCAAGTTCCAGTTATTCTGACACTGTATGTTCAAGATTAGTCCAGTCTCAACACTCACAACATTGCACTTAATGTAAACTTCCCAAACTTACATGGCTGCCCTGTATAACACTAAAGGTCAGTAAATCCAGTCCATGATTCCCATTTCCAGCTCTCAGATGGAACTATTACCGGCTGACATTCCTAGGAGTAAGTTTGCAGTTGCTGGTTTCCTTCTTGTGTATGGGTACAAAGCCTGGATTCATAATCTACATGTGGCCTTCAAGAATTCTACTTGTATGCACAAAAGTGTTTAAATTGGCACCCACAAAACCTGCTGAGTTAAATGGATTCTGCTGATGCTTTTTCTAGCACTTGCCTTTGCTGGTGTTAAGGTGCTCAGATGAGGGTGATAAGAATCTATATGGAATAGAAACAAATAGAAGGCACACAGGTGTTAGAACATTTAGCTGCACAAATGAACGCAACTGAAAAAATAGCCCTTGCTTTCTTTCCCAAATGGAGAGAAAATATTACAGTCCATACAGCCTTAAATTCTCCAACAGCCATAGAAAAACGAAAGCACATAGCACTGGGAGGAACAACCTGGGTCTTGGAGTCCATCCAAGCAACCCCGTCATATAATCCTGTTCATAAATTTATCAAGCTGCAGCTTACAACTAATTAGGTTTTTTGTCCCACTATCCTTACTGGTAGGCTGTTCTAGAACCTCTCTCTTCTGAGAGTTAGAAACCTAATTTCCTGCCTAAGTGTATTCAGGTAATATAGATAGGAGTAGCAATAAGTACAGTTAAGGTTGAAATGTGTTTCCCCACTGTATGTCCCCCACCTTTTTTATTCAATTGCTCACAATATTATCAAATTCCTGTTTTGCTGAATTTTTTCCATGTTTGCTGTCAGCCTAAAGGCAAATATTTTGGAAAACTTAGAAAAAACTGTTTGAGCTGACCTTGGGTTCTGCAAATGTGAAAAGATACATTGGAAAAGTGTAGCCATTAGAAAAAGGGTATTTCAGTACAGTGGTCCATATATCATGCAAACAAAATTAGAGCTAGAGCTTCAAACTTGGCTTTGTTATAGATATTCCTGAGACTTAACAAGCTTGGAAGAATGTGAAGAACTTGAAAAAAAGATATGAATGTTTAAATTCTGCAATGTCTCTAAATTATTTTAACACACTATAAGGATGGTGGAGTTATTATCTAGTTGCTTATTATTATTATTAGCATATGTGCAATGTGCCTCAAGTGGCACCTGACTAGGGTTCATCAGCAAATTTGGTCTGCTGGTTGGATCACTAGCTTCCCCGGGACGGGAGTGCGATGTGAACACTGATCCATGCTCCCCATTATCTACCACACAGATGCAATGTGCAAAAGAAGAGATGCAAGTCATCGTCCATTGCAAGAATTTAGGTGTGTGGTCCTACATCCAATGTAGCCAATAGTAAAGGTTTTATTCACTTCAGTGGTGCAGGGGCATATGCTTAGTTATGTGTGCTGACAGCACTTTTACTATCAAGGTCACCTAGAAGTGCTCTAGGGAATTACCTTGCATTCCATTGATTTTCTGCAGAAAAGTGTAACTCTTGCAGTCACACATGTAGATAACATTGATTCGAAATAGACAAATGCAAAAGGAATAAGAATGACAGGAAATTAATATTCCAAAGCTCACAAAAATGTGTGAATCATTGTAAAAGGGAGAACTGAAGAGGATAATCAGTTGCCATATCAAATGAGACCCAGCTCTTCTGTTGGTAGAATAGGTTCCTACTGAAAAAAAAAAAATCACCTTTATCTCTGTCCAGGTGCTGAAAATATTCATGCAGTTGATATTACATACCAAATAGCCATATTCTAGATGCTTACATACAAAATCCTCTACAACTAAAAGTGAAGAAACCAATCCCTGTTGCACTTGCCATGATCCTGGTTTGGCTCTCACTTTCACAATGTTACTATACTCTCTTTGGGGAGTTCTGACACTACAATGTGTCTGCAAAATAACTCAGTAAGGCAAGGTAATGTGACATGAGCTGCATAAATGTATCAGTGGCTAACTATTGTCTGTAAATGCAAAATGTCCTAGGATAGTTTATAAAGGTGGATCGGGTTTATTCTTTGGACAGGTGATACATAATTCAATATCTGTTCATTTGTACACAGTCTTTCCCACAAACTGCATCCCCGAAGTGCTTTACAGCATAAATAATAGGATTGCAGACTGGTGGAGAACACATTAGGGATAAAATATATTTTCAGATAAAATTTGAAACAGGATGTCAAGCTAAAAAGACAAAAAAAAACACTGGAAGTCCATTTCTTGTGGCAGAAACTACAATGAAGAAGGGTCTTGAACCAATAAGAGGAGGACTGAGTGGGGGGACCAAGGAGATAGCTAGCATCAGACAAAGGGAGGAAGAAGGAGGAGGAGGAGAGAGAAGTCAGGCCTATGTGGTAGTCTGGATGATTTTAAAAAGCAAGGGCCCTCATTTTCAGAGATGTTGGGCAATTATACCTCCCAGGGACTTCAAATAGGAGTTGTGGATGCTCAGCTCTTCTGAAAATTAGGTCCAAGACAAGAAATTTTCAGCTGGATCCTGAAGTGAACCCAGAGCGATGACTGAAAATAGATGTGATACAGCCTGTTTCTTTGTACAGGCATGGCCAGGGCCGGCACTCCCATTTAGGCGGCCTAGGCAATCGCCTAGGGAGCCAGGATTATTGGTGGGCGGCATTTTGCCAAAGGGGGCAGCAGGCAGCTCCAGTGGAGCTGCCGCAGTCGTGCCTGCAGAGGGTCCCCTGGTCCGCGGCTCCGGTGAAGCTGCCGCAGTCGTGCCTGCGGACGGTCAGCTGCTCCCGCAGCTCCGGTGGACCTCCCGCAGGCACCCCTGCAGCAGCTCCACCGGAGCCACAGACGCTCCACTGGAGCTGCGGGACCAGGGCGTGGGGTGGCGAAATTGCCGTGCGTGTAGGGCACTAAAACCCCTAGCACCGGTCCTGGGCATGGCAGCAGTGAACAGCATTCTACACATGCTAAGCTCTGGCACGGTGGGCCACAAGGAGCAGTGTTGAAACAGATGAAATGAGAAGAGAAGTGGATTTCAGCAGAGGTGGCGTGAAAGTATTGGTGCTCATATGTAGTGTTACAGAGAGTTGGTGACAGGAAGGGCTGCAGGTGCAGGAAATATGGGAGGAGATGGACTTCAATGTATAACTGACAATAATAGAGTACAATTCACAGCCAAAGTCTGCAGTCAGATGGCTATATCTCTCTAAAGTTCAGTGTTAAATATATTGGTAAAAAACTTCAGAGTCCAGCAGATATCACCTTGGCTGTTAATGGTACTTAGTGGCTCAGTGATTCCAAACTAGTGCAGGGGCCTCCAGCCATACATTTGACACCTACACTGCACATTTGTCATTTGTTCCATGATTCAAAATCCCAAAACAGTGTTCACAATCAGAGGCACTAGATACAGGCAATACCATTTATCAGGCAAAACAGATCCTCTCCAGTACCTCATGCTGGAAATTGAAACTCTTTCTTTAGTTTGTATCTGGAACATAATGAATAAATGTGATACGATATTTGTATATAGGGAATTCATCACGAATGTGTCACTTGGAATGTTCAACGTGATTTGACAAATCTAATGTGAAATTACAGGCTTTTAAACAAATGGGCCTGTTCCTCCTCTCCCTCAGATTGGTTTATCACTGGTGTAACACCACTGATTTCAGTGAGGTTACTTTTGATTTAGCTCAGGGATTCTCAAACTGGGGGTCGTGACCCCTCAGGGGCTGCGAGGTTATTACATGGGGGGTCATGAGGTCAGCCTCCACCCCCAAAACCTGCTTCTCCTCCAACATTTATAATAGGGTTACATTAAAAACACATTTTTATATTTATAAGGGGGGGTCGCACTCAGGGGCTTGCTGTATGAAAGAGGTCACCAGTGCAAAAGTTTGAGAACCACTGGTTTAGCTGGGAGGAGAATTGGGTCCAATGGCTTTCACCCTGCTCCATATCATAGCTATACTCATGTAAGGTAAGAGGTTATATAGCTAGAGAATGGGATAAAATCTCACTGAAATGCTGCTTTCCCTGAAGCATTATTGACATGGAGTAAATCCTGTATCCCAGCTGAAAATAATGAGTTGGGAGTCAATGTGGAATACAGATTCATATATAAAGCCAAAAGGGACCTTTCTGATCATCTAGTCTTCCCTCCTGCAGGAGACAAGCCATAGAATTTCACCCAGTGATTCCTTCCTCAGGCCAAATAACTTATGGTTGAACCAGAGTGAATCTTTAGAAAACCACTCAGTCTTGATTTAAAGACTTCAAATGATGGAAAATATGGCCCAGTATATTCTGTAATGCCAAGCAATGGCTCCTTTGGAAGCAAGACAGTTAACAAAATAAAAGCACTCCGCACCTTCAAAGTAACCCATTAATGAAGTTTTTTCATCTCAGTATTTGTTTATGCTGTACAATCTGATCAACTTTGTCTGAAAAATTCCACTGGCTTAGAATCTCAAAGTGCTGATATTCCAGATCCCTATGACACTGGGTGAATAATTTGCTAACATATCCATTGCATAATATATTCTGCAAATGTTGCTAACTTTTCCTATTAAAATGCTTGTTAAATAATTGCTTTCAATATTCTTCCAGATCCTGCTGTGAACAGTTTTGAATTGAAATTTGGCTTTCAAATTCAAACAAATGTTTACAAATCAATTGTAGTATTCACTAAACTTTGCTACAGGAATCCTTCATTATCATATCTGCGTGAGTGAAAAACTGGTTGGAAAACCCTTCCCAGAGAGTAATTATCAGTGGTTCACAGTCATGCTGGAAGGGCATAATGAGTGGGGTTCCGCAGGAATCAGTTCTCGGTCCGATTCTATTCAATATCTTTGTCAATTATTTAGTTAATTGCATAGAGAGTACACTTATAAAGTTTGCAGATGATACCAAGCTGGGAGGGGTTGCAAGTGCTTTGGAGGATAGGATTAAAATTCAAAATGATCTGGACAAACTGGAGAAATAGTCTGAAGTAAATAGGATGACATTCAAGAAGGACAAATGCAAAGTACTCCACTTAGGAAGGAACAATCAGTTGCACACATACAAAATGGGAAATGACTGCCTAGGAAGAAGTACTGCAGAAGGGGATCTGGGGGTCATAGTGGTCCACAAGCTAAATATGAGTCAACAGTGTAACGCTGTTGCAAAAAAAGCGAACATCGTTCTGGGATGTATTAGCAGGAGTGTTGTAAGCAAGACATGAGAAGTAATTCTTTCACTCTACTCTGCACTGACTAGGCCTCAAGTGGAGTATTGTGTCCAGCTCTGGGTGCCACATTTCAGGAAAGATGTGGACATATTGGAGAAAGTCCAGAGAAGAGCAACAAAAATGATTAAAGGTCTAGAAAAGATGATCTATGAGGGAAGATCGAAAAAAATTGGGTTTGTTTAGTCTGGAAAAGAGAAGACTGAGAAGGGACATGAAAACAGTTTTCAAGTATATAAAAGATTGTTACAAGGAGGAGGGAGAAGAATTGTTCTTCTTAACCTCTGAGGATAAGACAAAAAGCAATAGGCTTAAATTGCAGCAAGTGAGGCTTAGGTTGGACATCAGTATAAACCTCCTAACTATCAGGATAGTTAAGAACTGGAATACATTGTCTATGGAGGTTGTGAAATCTCCATCATTAGAGATTTTTAAAAGCAGGTTAGACAAACACCTCTCAGGAATGGTCTAGATAATATTTAGTCCTGCCAGGAGTGCAGAGGACTGGAATAGATGACCTCTTGAGGCCCCTTCCAGTTCTATGAGTCTAGGAATATCAGCTATGTATGTTGTAACATTGTGTGTGGGAGACATGGTACATGGCTGACAAATCACAGATGAACATTTAAAGCTGAATTTATATTAAATAAATTTTTTCTGTTCTAAGAATATCCTTGATCAGATCACGATTTTGTCAAATATATTCGAGCTGTATCATTCTACACATTGTTTTGCAAATGATTTAATTCTCAGGACTGATCAGTTTTCTCTTAGAGCTGTGTCAGTTGTTTTTATTTATACGTCTAAATGTTCATAGAAGCACAGTTGTGGCTCAGGTACTGACCTTGCTAGGAGAGTTGTCCTGTGTGCCACTGTAAAAGAGAAGCTTCATGTTTACAAAGTAAATAGATCGTCATAGCTCTGTTGAAGTCAAGAGAGCTGTATTGATTTACAGCAGCCAAGGATCTGACCATTACCTTCAGTTTCAATTTTTTTTAAAAATGCATGTACGCTTCATGCCTCTTTCCATGGCATGTACAAAACATATTGGTGTAGCCCCCTTAGCATGGGTGTAAATAGCAGTGCAGCCAGTGAGGTCTGGCTAAGGAGACTAGAGCAAAGACACATCCAATAGGTGTGGGTACACATGCCAGTTCACTGCTGCTGGAGTCCTTCCATGCTGCAGGGAAAGACTCTGGGGGTGGGGGTGGGAGGTTGCACCAGCTCCCCACTATTGCAGCCTATCCCCCACGCAGGGAAAGGTTCCAACCTCTTCACGCTATGGAAACTCTCAGCCTTTCCCTGCTGCCTCCCCCTGCCAGAGCCTTTCAGTGACATGTAGCTACACACCACAGTGTGGACAAAGCCTGTAGTTACACTTACCCCCCGCACAACCATCAGTGGCGCATCGCGCAGCTGCAGCCTGAGATTCTCCTTTGCAAGGGTCCATAGGCTAGCTTTTGTAGCAAGGGTATTTATTACTTCCCCTGCAGTAGGGTATTTATGAACCTCAAACTCACATGAGAAATGCAAAGAAAAGAGACAGTACCTTTCCATAAGGAGAGAACTCTACTCCTTCCCATCTGCCCCAGAATTGCCATTCAGCCATTAGGAGTCAGCTACTAATTGAATGGATAATTGTTTTATGTAAGTGACTGACTTATCAGCCTTGATAGCTCCTCCCCTGGGAAAGGTCAGTGGCTCCCCAGGGAGATGCTTTTCACAGCCTGCAAGATGGTGCTTTAGTCAGACCTTCTTGCCAGTAACCTTTTAACTACAATTAGATCAGTTTGTTAACAAGAAGGTGTCATTTGTTAAGGCTTGTGGTGTTAGTTTGACATGACTTGCCATTTGAAACATTTATCTGATTCATTCTAACTTATGACCTCCTCTGATAATGTAACGTTAATCTTCTAGCTCACACGCACAAAGCAAATTTCCTGTCTAATTTAATAAGCTGAATGTAGGTAGATATTTTCCCTACAATTCAGCTAATTTAAAGGCTATTAAAAAATAAGATCAAGGAAAATGTCTGTGTTCTATTATGTTGTGGTCCAGTGATTAAACCACTAGGCTGAGAACCAGGACTCCTGGGTTCTGTTCCTGACTGCCACTGACTTGGTGAACTTCAGCAAGTCTTTCCATTTACTTCAAAGAGCTTTGGATCAGGCCCTGAATAATGCTGTGACTTATTTTCCATGAAACAGATATAATTTAACCTTACCCACCCTACAGCAGCCTTGGAGAGTTTGGATTAATGGGCCAGATCTTCAGCTGTGAATGGACATAACTCCATTGAAATCAGTGGGAGCAACAACCAATATACACCAGCTAAGGATCTGGCTAATGCATGTAAAGAGATTTCAGATCAGAAATGAGTGAGCATGGTTCAGTCAGCGTCATAGATAAAATGTAGTAGTGATTGCTGCCTTCCTACGTTCCCTCTTGAGCCCCTTGGGTTCAGAATTACATGCAGTTCCTGAGGTTTTCCATGCTCATCTGGAATTCATCTGATTCACAGTCAACAGTGGAAGATGACGAGTTTCCTGGTTGGTGAATTAGAAGCTTGATTCTCCTCTCACACTCTTGGCAACTTTCGTCTTCATGAGCTTGGTATCATGGGAACTTCTCAGGAAGCTTTTAGCCCCCATGAATAGGGAGCAGAAACTGTCCATCACAATCATTACCATAATATCAGAGTCTCCACAGTATCAGGCACCTGCGCCACTCGACACCAATCTGCAGAGAACAGAGACAGGAAGAGCAGAAGGGGAATACAGCAAAAGAGAAACATTAGTAGGCAGCTGGCTAGGATTTATACACACAGACAGAAGCTGCAGTTTAGGAGATCAAATAGGAGAAAAAGTCAGAACAAAGAATATTAGTGGCTTCTGTCTAAAAGAGGGAAGAAAAATCCCTTTGCAAAGCATAGAACAAAACTATACTACAGGCTTATGCTGAGAAAACTAAACAGGAATGCTTTTACTATAGAAGCCAAAAGCAAAGGTGATATACTGAACAGGATCCAATTGCAATAGATCCCTACTTCTAGTCTCACTTACACCAGTGTAAACCAGGAGTATCACAGGGTGGCTCGTCCCAGTAAAACAGTAGGTCCAGTTGCCCTGCGTCAGAGCAGGTGGGCTTGGTTGAGCCAATTAAAGGGAGCAGGGCTACACCTGTGGCTATAATGGCCTGTCAGATAGCAAGAGGAGGAGGAGTGTTTATCCGGAGAGAGAAACCTAGAGAGCCTCTGGAGCCAGGTATCCTGGATGATTGCTGTTCCAGAAGAACAGCAGAGCTGCCTGAATAAGGAGTGGTTGAGGAGAAAGTTGGCTAGGACTAGGCAACTGCAAGAAGCAAAATTGCTAAAGCCCTTGGGAGAGGAGGGCATGAAACCTTAGGACAAAGGGTGAGTGGAAGGACTGTGGGGTTTTTAATTTGCTTATATTTGGACAATAAACCTTTTAAAGGAGACAGTGTAACTTTGTCCGCTTGTCAGACTGGTGGGGAGAAGCTCTACCATGTCATAAGGGGTGATTCCACTGAAGTCAATAGTTACATTGCTGGAAGTGAGAACAGAATCAGGCCCCCAGTGCAGGAGGAAAGCCACTCCTGCAGTCATGCACTGCTGTAATTGTTTCAACATACATAACTGGTGTATGTTTGTAACCCTTCTGCCAGGTGGAGCCAGCAGCAACAGGGGCCAGGTTCAGTATCTAGGGATTCCTTTTCACCAATACAACACAGAACTGGCTCGAGTCCCCACCCAGTAACCTGGGACAATTACACACCACTCCCTGGGTGCCTCTAAGAGGTAATACTTCCCCTCTCGCAAGCACAGAGTCTGAGTGTAGCAAAAACTTTTATTAAGAAGAGGGAATTAACGCAGAGTTAATTTGGGAAAATACCGCAACTAGGGTTCATAAACACAAACCATGATCAAAAGACCCACCCCCAAGTTAGGCAGTGTCCTTTTCCCCTCGAGTCTTAAGTCCAGGAACCCAAAAGTCCCTTTAACATGTACGTCCCTTCTCTGTACCCCACTCACAACGCAGGCCCAGAGTTCATAGGTTCATCTGCAGAGTTCACCTCCCATCCTGTGTGGAAGGCAGGGGTGGGTAAGGAGGACCTTACATGCCGCACTGCTCAGGCACTCGCTCGTTGCCCCAACAGCCAACTGCCATGCCTCTGGGGGCTTTGTTCTCAGCTCTGGCCGTCTTCACCAGCTTCTCTGCTGGCCACTTGCCACACCTCTCCACCAGCCACCCTGATAGCCGCTCACCAAGATGTCTTCAGGGCCCCCCACACACACACACACACACACTTAACACAGCTCTCAGTGATTTCAGCTGTTAGTAGGGGAGCCTCACTGCTGCTACACACTGGACAGTCTCTTGCATCAGAGATACTGTCCCAAAGTAGGTCTAATACTTACACCTCGGTATCAGTGATTTCAGCTCTGCAGTGTGTATGAAGACTCTCAATTGAGTCTAAATTAGATCTTTTATTATACCATGGAGAAAGGAAGGATCAAATGATATCTAGGATTCTTAAACAGGGCCCACACCAGCAGGGCCCTTTTGGGCAGAACTTTTGTGCTTCCTGCCCCAAGTGTCAGTGCGCCGGCCTGAAGGAGGTATGGAAGGTGCCTCTGATTCCACTCCCAGTGGTCGGGGTCCCCTTCAAGAAGACTGGTCTAGATTTGGGGGGCCTTTGGAGAAAAGCAAGTTGGGGTTTCAGAATATCCTTGTGGTAGTCGACTATGTGACCCACTACCTGGAGGCTCTCCTGCTATGGACTACCACGGCCCCGGCTGTCGCTGCAGAACTCCTTCAGATTTTTGCTAGGGTAGGACCACCCAGGGAAATCTTGACAGACCATGGAACAAATGTTTCATCCAAGCTGATGATCAAATTGTGTTATCTATTAAACATCCAAGCCCTCTGGACACCAGTCTACCACCCACAGACTGATGGGCTAGTTGAGAGGTTCAACAGAACTCTAAAGGCAATGCTTTGGAAATTTGTGGACGATGACCCACGACAGTGGGACAAACTGTTGCCCACATGGCTGTTTGCAGTACGAGAAGTGCCCAAGCCTCAAAGGGATTCTCCCCATTTGAGCTCCTTTATGGGAGACAGCCAAGGGGAATCTTGGACCTCATCAGAGAAACTTGGGAGGAACAGGAATCAAGGGTCATAGGGTCAGTCCCCGGCAACTGCAGGAATGTCTCTAGAAGCGGGGGAGTTTGCACGGGAGAATTTGCTGCAGGCACAGCACGCACAGGAGTGCTACTACAATCGGGGACCAGAGCGGTCATCCCAATTCACCATACTCAAGGGACAGCTCTGCCCATAGTCTCTCACTATGTCCAGCAACCTGTGATGGTCTGTCCCTCTAACAGGGCTGTTGGTAATTGATATTCACTCCTGAGGAAGTGCCCCTCTTTTGTGACTTCACTGACTGCATGTGTAGGTGAGCTGGTGTCGGTGTCCCCCATCGCTCACTTAGATGAGCAACACAGATGCTTTGATACTTTAGGGGAAGCTCTCCTGCATTCATCCAGTTGCCTCCTAGTTATATGTGCTGTGATGCCTTATCAATGTGAAAGCATCTTCATAATTAGAGGGAAAGTGAATAAATTGTTCATGAATACTACTTTGAAATTCACACACAGTCATAGGTGGCAGCTTAGTCCAGCTAGTACACTTGTTCTGGTGGATGGAGTACTCATGCATTGTTCACTCTATATCAGATGAACAGCTCATGTGCTGTTCCACCTTTTGTTCGGTCCTTCCTGCCGACACTCGCTACTTAGCAAACAATATATGTGAGCTCTAGGCTTGGTGGACCCATTCTAATAAACTTGCACCTTATGGTTGCAAGTGTGGCAGCATCATGGCGGTAACTCATTAACTCTTAATCATGACTACAGGCAGCAGGTCCTAGCCAGTTAAGAAGGTGATGGTAGTCACAGACACAATACATGTGGCAGTTAGGGTAGGAACACTAACTCAACCTACTCGTGCTCCAAGGGCTCATCATAATAAGAGAAGGCATAGATGAAGATGAGTCAGTTCTGAGCAGACAGAGCATATGGAGCTGCTATGAGGCACAAAATCATAACTTCGTTCACACTCTCGGGTCCGGTGGCCTCAGAGACTAAACTTCTAGATTGAAAAGAGCTCAGCATGAGTTTAGAGTGCTCCCACAAAACAGTGTTTTACAGCTATTTCACATTCCCTTTGCACAGGCACAGATGTGAACACTGGACATTGGAGAATCATCTAAATTTTGGTTACATACGATAGATCTCCACTAGGTGAATCTAGAACGCATCAGTAATTACAGAACATAAGATATTATGATTCTCCAATATAACCTAAAAATGCAGTGTCCAGAATAATGGTGCCATACTGCAATACAAAATTTCAGACCTTTTTGCTTTGCTTTCCTCACTTTAAAATGGGAAAATACCTAACCACTTTTGTAAAGAGTTTTGAGATTTATTGCATCATATACATAAAAAGTACAAATGATTACTTACTGAATTGTTGTGTGGTGCATGCATACATTTTTTTGTGATCTCAGAGTGGAGCCAAAAAAAACGATGTTAATGTTCTACTTGTCTTCAACAGTCATGTTTATTTGTACACACCGTCTTAATCAAGATGCATGAAAATAGAGTTAATTATAAAAGAATCCTGATACAGTATAATAAATATGAAATCAGCATGGTTTAGTCTGATACCAGGCATCCTTGGCAGAATAACTAACTAAATTCTCAGCTGGTAAAAGTAGGTCTTACAAATAAGAGTGACTGAAGGACCACAGTAGCTTTTGAATTGTATTGTAATAACATAAACAAATGGTTATTTATGCAGTGTTGGCCCCAGGATATTAAGGACAAGGTGGATGAGTCAATATCTTTTATAGGACCAAACTCCGCTGGAGAGAGACACAAGCTTTCAAGGTTATACAGAGCCTTGCAGATATTGCCTCACCCACCTTGTCTCTAAATGGTTATTTATACCAAGTCTTATCACATGGCTATGTAATTAGTGTGAATGTATGTGTGGGTGTGTAAATTATACATATTTTTAAATAAATAGCTCAGCTTTTAGGGAAACAATGGACAAGACTGGAAGCCTCTTCACTTTCAGTTTTTAGCTGTTGTAGACTTATGTTTAGAAGCCTAATATTATTCTGCCTATATTCTGAAGATATCTGTCCTAGTCCAGTGTGAATTACATGCCCTGCCTGCTTGATCCGCTGGTGGAGCATCTTAGTTAAATCTGAGTACAAATAGCATTTCCACAGCATCATACCCCTGAGTAAGGCATCTTGCCCTTGGGTTCACACAAGCATATATTTCTGCATTACTGAAGTGACAAATGTACACAAATGTACAGTTACAAAACTCGAGTTAAAATGCAAGATTGATGTACTACTGACATATAAAACACTCAGCTGCTGAAACTTAAACAGTTGATGTGATTAAGATTGTATAATGCCACCAAATGTTTTCTAACAATCATCCACTATAAGTCAGGGAACAGGTCATTGAGATAGTACGCTATAGGCTAATTTCCAAATCATGTAATGCACAACAATCCCACACCTGAAAACTCATGACATGGAATAGGAGCACAAGGCTTAAATTGGTTTAATAAAAGATGTGTATGTAGAATACCAAAGAATCATTTATACCCTTTGTGGGAAGCTGATTTAACTTTAATCTGAGCAATAAACATCTCTAGAATAGTAACTGGGGGGGTAGTGGTTTTTCAACTGAAACTCTTTGGAGAAAAATGCAGATTTGGCAACAGTGAAACATTCCACGAATTAATGTCAACTTCAAGCTATTCATTTAGGGACAATGAAATTTGAAATCTGAACATTTTGTTTTGACACTTTCAAAATGAAACTTAGATTTCCCAATTTGAAAAATTTCCTGTTTTAGGTTTTTAGATGCTCAATCAAAAGGAAACATTTTGGTTTCAGGTCAAATTAAATTTATTGTTTGACCTATAATGACACTTTCAGTTTTTTGATTCAACTCCATTCCCTCCCCCACCTGCCCCAGAGTTGTTAGCAAACCAAACAATTAGCTATCTCCTGGCTCTCATAGCAACAGAAAAGCACAGTTTCGGGGTCTGGGTGACCCAGTACAGAACAAACAGCTAGTTCATATTTCAGAAAAATCTATAATGAAGGAAATTTAAGAAACAAAATCCTTGCACTAGGGACCCAGCCCAACTCCCACTAATGCTATTGATGTGGTTGAGCACACAAACGAAAAAAAAACCCTCATATTTGGTCAAATATGCTATGAATGCACAAGCAGAAATAACTTTTCCAATATCCTACAGACAAATTATTGGAAGTGGCAAATCTTTTGGTAGGTAACATGACTGCAGAACAAACTGTTTCATACTGGAAAATACTGTGAATATTAAATGGTAGTTATGACTAGAAACTAAAACAGGATAAATCAATCAGCTCCACTGAAGCAGGTTTACTGCAGCTGAGGATCTGACCCTTTGCCTTTAAAGTTGGATGCTGGAATATAACACATGTTAAATGTAATTGCAAAGAAAATGTTACTGAGGACAGATGTTCTGATACTATGGTAATGAGCCCCAACTAAGTACTCACATAAAAACTGTATAGAGCCTATAGCAAAACATAGTCCTATTCTAGACAAAGGACAGAATTTTCAAAAGCATGCAAGGGACTTAGGTGCTTTTGAAAAAATTAGCCAAAGTGACCTAGGAGCAACGATACTCAGTATTGTATGCAAGACCTGTAATTTGGCAGATTAAATTACATAAATCAAGCTCTAAGTTAGTGATTTCTAAGATAGTAAACTTTTACATCCAAAATGTCAGTGAATTCCATTTGGTATTAGTTCTGATCCTGAGAAGCTTCTGAGGAAGACTTGGTGTGATGTTGTGTATCAACCTTACACTGAGCAAACAAGGGCTGACCGATCACTGTGGGCCTAGGAAACCACACCTCTCACCCTTGCTGCACAAGCTCCAGGTGGAGGAGACAGATAAAAGGAGCAAACCGCTCAGCTGGGGCTGGCTAAGGAGGAGGAAGGATGTGTGCTGCAGGCCCCTGCAGAGAAACTGTCTGCTCTCCAGGCTATTGGGACATGGACCTGGACTATGCAGTGAATGACCAGCCTGATGGGGACACTGAGCCACTGTCAGCCAAGGAGGTGGAACAGGGTAGGCTGGGTTCCCCTAACCCCCTCCCCACACACACACACACACACTTGCTACTAGGTGGGGATACTATTACTGACTATGATGATGCGGGTACGTAGACTGAGTGTTTGCTCTGCCCCACTTCATGGGACTACAGATTAATTGTTCTGCCCTGCCCTGCTCTGCCCAGAGCCCCCAACTACTATTGTCTATGTAACCCTTCTGCCCCTCCGAGTTGGCAGCAACAAGGGCCAGGTTCAGTATCCAGGGGTTCCGTTTCAATAACCCAATGCCAAACCAGCTCGAGCCCCCACCCAGTGACCTGGGAAAATCTTACACACACCCCTAGGTGCCTCAAAGAGGCAATGCTTCCCCTCTCGCAAGCACAGAGTCTCGGTGTAGCAGAAAAGGTTTAATACATGAGATAAACAACAAACACTAAATTGGGAAAACACCTCAACTAGAGTTCATAGACCAAACCGTGAGCAAAGACCCACCCCAGGAAATTGGGCTGTGTCCTCTTTCCTGGGCTCTTGAGTCCAGCAACCCTCAAATCACCCACACTCCCAAAAGTCCCACAATCCAAAAGTCTCTGTCCTGGGTCAGTGCAGCCCCAAAGTTCGAGAGTCTATCTGCAGAGGTCCCTCCCCCCAGCCTGGGTAGAAAGGGGCACCTTACGTGGTCCAGGGCCAACTGCCCTGCCTCTCTGTGGGTTCTGCTCCCGCCTTCTCCACGAACTGCTCCGCTTTACCAGCCGCTCCACTCTGCTCCTCCAGCTGTCCTCACAAACTGCTCCACTCCACCAGCTGCTCTGCTCCACCAGCTGTCCCGTGATCTGCTCCAGCCGTCCCCACAAACTGCTCCACTCCGCCAGCTGCTCTGTTCCACAGTATAGCTTCAGGCTCCCCCACTAGTTAGCACAATACTCAGTGCTCTCAGCTCAGTAATCTCAGCTCTTTAGTGATTTCAGCTCATAGTAGGGGAGCCCCAGTGCTAGTGCACCATTAGCCAAAAGTGAGTTCAGCTCAGTAACCTGTATCTGGATTCTTAAGGGAATAAAAAAATCAACTCTGACATTCCACAGTGGAGAAAGGAGGATGTGCAATTGGTGTTCCAGGCCCTCACAAGGGGCCCATACCATCAGGTACACACACCAGTCCCCAACCTCTCTCCCTTGATGGGGTTTTGGAACCCATGTCCTATGTTTAGCAAATACCTCCCAACTGAGGTTGAGTCATCTCTGTCACAAAGCGGTCCCACAGCTCCCCATTCACACAATCAGGGTGACAAACTTTTTTTTTCCTGCCCCAATAACAAAGAAATTGGGGATCCCAGAGCTGTTAAAATAACCATCCCAGTCTGCTGTGGGCTTATGCTAAGTGGAGGGTGGATGCCAATGCAAATCTTTCCCCATTCTTTGAAATTCTTGGAATTCTTTCCACATTCCCTACAATTCACCACCAGATGTCAGGGTATCGCTCATCCTGACTCTGCTTACATCTACCCCAACCAGGAGGCTCAGGGCCACAGAGTGCCTGGTTGCTCTGCCCTGTCAGGAGTCCCGAATCCTCTGATCATGATTGTTCAACTCAGCAGGGAATCCTGATGATGCTGCACTGGGGAAACAGGGGCAGCCCTGCTTGACACACCAAGCCTCCGTGACATTTGGGACCAGATTTTTTTAAAGGTATTTAGAATGTTAGGCATTTAGCTGGTTAGTGTGTGTTAGGTGTTTTGAGAAACCAAGGGGAATAAACTTGCAACTTTAGGTACCTAAATACCTAAGGGCTAGGTTTTAAGGTAAGGTAAGTTTTTCTGAGGAAGAGAAATACTTACGCTGTAGTTTGAAAAGCAGATGCATCTTACTTGCAAAAGCTATCTATATTGGGCATAAATGGAGCCAAGATAGCTTAGCTGCTGATTCAAATTAAAATAAAATAGTTGAATTGTCCACTGCACAATAGAAAATGGATTTTAAATGATGGTAATGTATTTGCCAACCTCATTACAAATCTGAGGTCAATAAGCCCTTATGGAGCAAAATTACATTGGAAAGACAACTAGAAACAAGCATCACAGTATTGAACAGCATTAATCACTAATCTAAGTTTTAAAGTAATATACTTTAACTAAGCCACTTACATTGGTAGTAGGTATTGGGGTAGCCGTGTTAGTCTGTATCCACAAAAACAAGGAGTCCGGTGGCACCTTAAAGACCAATAGATTTATTTGGGCATAAGCTTCCGTGGGTAAAAAACCTCACTTATTCAGATGCATGGAGTGAAAGTTACAGATGCAGGCATTATATAATGGCAAGAGAAGGGAATACCTCACAAGTGGAGAACCAGTGTTGACAGGGCAACACTGTAGTAGATGGTACTAGACGCATCTTCCAAAGGACTAAGTGCAAGTTGACTTATACAGGAAAAGTAGCCAGATATATTTGAATACACACCCACAAATAAAACAAAGAAATCTACCACTCAGATTGAAAAGTACGTGCTGAAAATAGAAGCATTCCATTAGCACTGTCCATTATTTCCTTTAGAAACAATAAGTATGCACTTTAGCCACCACCAGATAAGCAAAGTCATTTGTGTCACTTGGTGAGCATATTATCACTGTCCTGTACCAATGTATGTTGTCCCATAACATTTCTTCAACTAAAGGGCTGAAGCATTGTAAATGTGTGCAACTGATTGGTCCTTCCTAAATAAATAAAATGAGAGAGAGGATTATGATGATGTCAACAGTGATAGAAAATATGTAGTATAGTGGGTACGGGAGGCAAGATCAGGAGGTCACTGCTAGCCAGTCTCCTGTGAAGTGACTGTGTGGCAGCAACAGGAAAGAGGGGAAAAAGGGTTATATAACTAAAGTAACTTTTGCTCCTCAAGTGAGTTCTCCTCAGAGCCACACTGACCTTCCTTTCTGATTGGTCTAGAATCTCCATTTCAAGAGCTGCTGTGGGTAGAGAAGAATTAAAGGCTAGTCAGAGGAGGTGTAGTAGTTAGACCAATACTCTACTAACTGAGGGAACCAAGATGGTTGCTATTATTAATAAAGACCCCATGGCCATATGTCCAGACACGTGATTCTTATGGAGTGACTTTGCAGAGTTACAACCAGAGAACCAATTATGTTGCTAAGCAATTTATTTTTTTTAGCTTTTGCCAGTTATTTTTTCTTGTGAATTTAACGATTTGAAACAAAACTGAATTCTTTCTTGAAATGCCAAGATCATGCTAATAGTGACCTCTGATATAGTGCTTTTTCATCAGTTCTCAAAGCACTTCACAATTTTTAATCATCCGCTACTGCCCCTGTGAGGTAGGGATGTGCTATTATCACCTTTATATAGTGGGGAACTGAGGCACAAGGAAGTTAAGTGACTTGCTCAAGGTCACACAGGAAGTCTGTGGTGGAGCAGGGAATTGAACCCAGGTTTCCCAAGTCCTAGGGTAGTGCCTTAGCTACTGGACATACCATCTGGAAATCATCCCAAGAATTTTACAAGCCACTTAATGCACACATGGGAGGTATAACAGCACGGACTAGGAACTGGCCAGCTTTCAAAAGGAGGATTCGTGTTTGCAATATTGCCCAAGTACTGGACACTGTGCTTGTTCCAATGCCCATTGAAGTAAGTAGAAATATTTTAATGGGCTTTGTCTTAAGCCCTAAACACAGAATGCTTCAGTATCATACCAGCACAAGCGCAGGTATTTCATCCTGTCTCCTCTATAAAAGTAACTAAACCTCAGTGTAGCATTTACAACAGATGGGAGCCTTCCCAGTACCTGAACATAATTTTTTTTTACAGCCACCTTCTGGAGCAGAGTGATGCAAAATTCAGAATGTTCATGGCATGATAGTTTCAATGAAAATGTTCACAATTTCCTTTCTAAACCCACTTTCCCATCCCAAATTTCATTTCCAACAAAGGTTAATGTCGGAGAACATGCAAAAAGCCAGGTTTCTCTGTTTTTGATGCAAAGCCACTTTTACTCAAATGTGCATTCTAATTACATTGTACATGAAAACAGACTTACATTTACAAAGAAATGCCAGAAACTATGATCTGAAGTTTGAACATGACAATTCACCCAGCAAAGTAGCTTCAGCCAAACAAACCCCTGAAGTAGAGTATGTAAGCAGCAGAGCATGTGCATCCTTCTTTTAGTCCTTCAAAATATTAGGATACCAGCTCAGTACCTTCAGAACCGTCAGGTTCCCCATATTCACAGTCTCCCCGGTGCTACTGTTTCCCAATCCCCTTATTCTATTACATACCCAGGGTTCCTGGCAGGGGGAGCTGATTCAATACATTTACCAGCCTATTCTATGTTGGATATATAAACTTGCATTTGACTATTGAACAAAGCAGGGTTAGAGAGGAGGAAGGCTTCTCCCAGGGCAAAGTCTGTCATCTCCCTAGGTTCCAGGCTGCAAGAATGAGTGGACACTAGCAAGCGCTTTTGCTTTTAATGGATTTCCAAATGGCTTCCAATACTAGCCCAGTACTAAAGAGTAGGATGGCATTAAACCTAGCATTATATGGTCACCCTCTCCTCCTACAGTGGGTCAAACTGGCACATGGAGAAGTCTTGAATATTTTCAATTTGGCATGGTTATTTTGAAATCTAATTCTGTTCTCCAAAGTGCTTGAAACCTCTCTCAGCTTGGTGTTATCCACAAGTTTTATAAGTATGCTCTCCACTCCTTTATCTAAGTCATTAATGAAAATGTTGACTAGAACTGTACTCAGGACAGATCCCTGTGGGACTCCACTACATAAATCTGCCCAGTTTCCCAGTGAACTATCCAACTACTCTTTGAATATCATCCTTCAACCTGTTATGCACCCACCTTATAGTCATTGCATCTAGATTCCACTTCCCTACTTTGCTTATGAAAATGTCATGTGGGACTGTTTCAAAAACCTTTTCTTAAAATCAAGATACCGTAACTATTATTTCCCCCATATCCACTAAGCCAATAAGCCTGTCAAAGAAGGAAATGAGGTCACTTTGGCATTTGTTCTTTACAAATCCATGTCAGCTATTACTTATCACACTATTATCCTCTAGGTGCTTAAAACTGTCTAATAATTTGTTCTATTATCTCTCCAGATTTTGAACTTAAGGTATCTGATTTGTAATTCCCTAGGTCCTCTTTTCCCCTTTTTAAATATAGGTACTAAATTTACCCTTTTCCAGCCCTCTCGGACTCACCTGTCCTCCCTGAACTTTTTAAGATAATTGCTACCTCCTGGCTGAAGGTCTCCCAGTTACAAAGTGCCCTCAGACATGGCACATAATGGGCCAGCACTGAACAACCCTCATGCTATAGTGCTGGGACTAGAAAAATGGGAGTCTGAAATACATAGCTATTTCCTTTTCAAATCTGTTAGACTACTATTTATAATGTCTCAATCCCACACAAATTAGTACTGATTGCCAGTTGTCAAATAAGTATGTGCTATGGTAATAATAATTAATAAAGTTCCTAAACGTTAATGATTATATATATTATTTTTTGAAAAGTATTAAGTGTGGGTTTCCTTTTAGAGAAAGGATAATTATTTTAAAATAAGTTCTAACAAATTTATGTCTTATGCCACAAGCTCATATCCACTAACTCTCACTTAGAACACTTGACCTTCCTTCTTAATCTGCTTAACCTCAGCATTCTATACTCAAAACATAGTTTGCTCACATCTTTTATTTAAATAAATCACATGCTGATAACTATCTTTTTATGTCAGCTACTAAACCATACACTTAAAGATGAACTGAAAAGCTTGTCACCAACCAAAACCTGAGTTCAGGTTTCTGCAACAGCTGAGGACTGACACAAATACCTCAGTTGGCTCCTCCATTCACTTTGATGGAACTACTCACATGCTATAAGTAAGGCATGTGCTTAAATGCCTTGACATGGGACCTCAGAGTAGAAATAGCTGCATTCCTATATTTCTTTTGATTTCTTTTTACCATATATATTACCCTTCCGTAGCTCCTTGCATCTAGACATCTCAAAGCATTGTTCAAACTTTAATGAATTAAGTTTCACAACACTCCATTAGTTCACAAATCGTCTTCCCCTGTTTGAGTAAACTAAGTCACAGAGGTTAAGGCCCATATTTCCAACTTGGTTGCGTAAAATTACATACATAGACCACCATTTTCAGGTGTGGGTGCCTAAAGTTAGATTTTTAAGTCAATGCTTGGGTATCTTTAATAAGAGTCCTGAGTTTTCAGGGTCGATGAGTAGCCACAATTCATAGATTCCAAAGCCTACCTTTTAAATGGCATGTAGAAGCTATATTTATAAAACTTTATATTGTGACCATTATTAGAAGAATATGAACTAAATTGGGTAGAGACTAAATAATAATTTTGCTTCTGGCCTTGCTTTTAGTTTAAACAGGCTGAATAAGCAAGTAAAAGTATGTAAGTGAAAGCACAAGGCTGTGCCCCCCTCTCCTTCCCCCTCACAGCTGGTAGCCTTAAATATAAGGAACTAGTTGAGCAAGGGATTGCTATGGTAACCAAGCAGCTGAAGGGGAGGGTGTACAAAAAAAAAGAGGTAAAGTCTGCTAAAAAGTAACCATGGCCAAAAGTAACTCACTCTTTACCCCTCCCATCAGGTACAAAAGAGGTGGTCTTATCAACCCTAGATTGAAGACCCCCGGGAACAGAACATGACCATATATTGGAAGGGGTGGTGCCAAGGGAGAGATACTACAAGAATAATTAACAGGTTCCAACAAGAGACTGCTGAATTGGAATTAATTTGCAAACTGGACACTATTAAATTAGGCTTAAATAAAGACTGGGAGTGGATGGGCCATTACACAAAGTAAAACTATTTCCCCATGCTTATTTCCCCCCCTACAGTTCCTCACATCTTCTTGTCAAGTACTGGAGATAGGCCGTTTTCATTACCACCACAAACAGTTCTTTTTCTCTCCTGCTGATGATAGCTCACCTTAACTGATCACTCTCCTTGTAGCATGTATGGTAACACCCATTGTTTCATGTTCTCTGCATATATATATATAATCTTCCTACTGTATTTTCCACTGCATGCATCCAATGAAGTGGACTGTAGCCCATGAAAGCTTATGCTCAAATAAATTTGTTAGTCTCTAAGGTGCCACAAGTATTCCTGTTCTTTTTAAGTATAATTAAGTTTGCCAAAAAAAAAAAAGAAAAGGAAGCTCCAAGGGCATGCAAAGCTAGGGGTAAGGAGAAGAAAGGGGTTCTATTGGCATATAGAACTGTAGTTGGGCGAGGGGAAAAGGAAAACTTTATCTGCATATAGAAATAGCTTGACTAGTGTGAAGGGCTTCAGAATATGCTTGCTTGTTTATCCCCAATAAACACGTCAAATTGCCTGCAGACTGGACTCTGGGCTGTTATTTTCCAGAGAACTGTGTCTGGGAACTGAGAGGGAGGAGAGAGCTGGACCTCTGCCAACAACCATTAACATCACTTACTCTTAATTCACCATATAAAATAGGAAACAAATAGATCCTCTTGCAACAGATGAAGCAAAAGCCTCTCTATATTACTTAGTTACTATACTTACTTTTCTTAAACTAAAATTTTTTCAACCACTACCATCCTGGTATATAGCATACTAGGAGAGGAAGGGTGGCCAATTGGTTTTAATAGCCTACACTTCAGGAGACCCACGTTCAAGTCTCAACTCTGCAAATACTTACTCTGTGATTTTTGGGCAATTCACTTACTCTACCTGTGCCTCAGTTCCCCATCAGTGAATGTGAATGATAGCACTTCCCTACTTCACAGGGGTGTTGGGAGGATAAATACTTTAAACAGTGTGAGGTTTTCAGATACTACAATAATAGGTGCCATACATGTATCACAGATAGATATATCATGAACACGCCATCACACAAACGCCTTGACTTTCAAAGCATTTGCAGGCAATGGTGCAAACTCCAAGTCCTGCAAACTCCAAGCAGCAGCTAACAAAGGTGAGTAAATTGTTGCATTCCCCCGCCCCATCTAACCACATACCCAGAACAAGTGCTGGTTACATCATTCATGAACCACACCAGCCAACAATAAATCTCTTCTCCTCAATCTCAGACAGCTCAGAGTCGAAGGGGCATGGAAGCTGAACTGATATGGAAGGATTTTGAGCTGTTCTATTTTCTTTCCAAGCACAGCACTGAAAGACATTGCTTCGCCATCATTAACTGAAAAGAGCGAAAAATTGAAATAAAATTAAATTGGTAAAAAATAGGGTGGCAGCAACAGACCATAACGTTGAGATACATAAGTTAACAAATAAGTAGATATTAAGGAAATAAGATAATTGTTTATAGTCATGAGGATTTAATAGCTTATAAAGGCAGTTTCAAGCAGTTATAGCTAGTGTGATGGGACTCCCTGGGACTGGGGGATCGCTGTGCCTGCTTTACTCCCTGTCCTGGGTTGTCTCTCAAGCCTTACCAGTGGCAAGCAGCAAACCCCTCCAAGTGCTGTTACCACTCGGTACAAGTGCATGTGGAGCCCCACACCCAGCTAGATTGCATGAATGCTCCCAGAGCCACCCACGAATCACACAGAGAAAGGCACCAGCCATATCCCCCCTCCAGCTCCCAGCCTTAGGAGTATACCATCTTGCACTGCTCAAGTCCATTTCTTGAGCAATGCAAGTTTATTAATTGATTCATAAATAGAAAGTGAACATACACCAGCCTTTGTAACCTGAGCAGATTTACCATGCACTTCAGTCAAACTCACTGGTAAGGATAAACATTAAAATAAGTTTATTGATTACAAAAGATCGATTTTTTTTCAGTGATTATAAGTGATAGGCAAAAAGTCAGAGTGGTTACAAAATAAAATAAAATATAAGCACACAGTCTAAACTCTCAACCTTATTAGATTGGGCAACATCTAGATTAAGCAGTTTTTCTCACCCCACTCAATATTGTAGGTTGGTTACAGTCTTTCATACGAAGGCTTTTCCCTCTTAGCCCAGGGGCCAGTCTCTTCAGCTCCAGCATTCTAGTTGCCTTCAGTGTAGGTGGGGGAGAAGAGAAAGGATAAAGCATGTGACCACTGTGGTCTGTTTTATACCCTTAGTCCATGTGCTTGGAGAACATAAGTCCAGGTATGTCTGGTGGGCATTGCTGAGTCACCAGGCAAGGTTGAGCAAATTCCCTGTTGTGGCCTTGTGCAAGTAAGCCATTGAATTGTAACTCTCTTGCTGGACAATGACTGTTTATGGTTGTTCAACACCTACCCAGGCTTAGGTGATCCCTCTAGTTATTAACTTTGGGGACCTAGTATCTGGGTGCTTCCTAAACTTACAGCATATTTTAGTGACAGCCATACAGCACAATTTTCATAACTTCATATGCATTAATGATATACATATTTAGATGGAACAGTGGATTTCAGGAGATCATAACCTTTCCTATGATACCTTACATGGCATGCTTTAGATGCAATATCACAATTATATACAAATGATGAACATGGAGGTTACAGGGTGCTCTCCCATGGTGTAGAGAGTCACAACTAGGAATAGTAAAATGGAAGTTTTGGGTGATCACAGCCAGAAACACTAAGATGGAAGTCTTGGAGAAATTTGACCTTTGGCAAGCCTGCAGGCAGCCGTTAGATAAAGGTTACTCCAAAACCTGAAGAGGTCAGTCAGTCAAGGCACAAGTTTACGGCTAGGTCCAGCTTTCATTCACAGACAGATTTAGTGGCTGTGATTGGTCTGTTCTTATAAACCAATCAGAGAGGACTTAAAGATGATTGGAGGATAGGTATGCTAATAAAAAGGGTTGAGGGAATAACCAATCAGAATAGGCCAAAAGCTGTATATAAGGCAGAAAGCTGATAGGCTTGAGCCAGCTGAAGAAAGAAGAAAGAGGTCAAGAGTAGAAGGTGAAGAAGCAGGAGAAGAAAGACTATCAAAAGAAAGAGCAAAGTCGTAGAAGACAAAACAAGAAACTACCGCAACAGTGACAGAGAAGCAGCAGAAGCAGCAGCAGCTACTGAGAAGTAGCCTTGGTGCTGAGACAAAATAGAAAGATCTCTTGTGATAGACCAGAGGGAAAAGATGCCTACAAAAGTGAGCATGTTAACTATAGTATAAGATACAGAATAGGGTTATGAATCTGCATACATGGGGATAATAAAGTTGAATGTCTGGGTATGTATGTCGCTATGTATAAAGTTTAGCTTCTAATTAAAATTGCTGTCAGCATTCTACATGTGATTGATCACTACATGTAGAATCTAATCACTTAAGCCACCTTCAGCTGTATGACACTATAGTATTGGGTATCCTAATGTGTATGTTTGTGCTAATAGGATTTGTGTTTCTATGTCTTAATATGTGTGTTCAAGATCTATTGTACTGAAGAATATTAATATGTTAAATAAAGGATATTTTGTTTTTGCAGGTTACTGCCTGAGTGTCAGTCCTTCAAGTGAAGGGCTGTATTCGTGTCCTCCCAAGAGTGAACGGAGTTAGTTTGTTCTGGGAGTTTCCTGAAGGGCATAGCGGAACCCCTGGCAAAACCCTGGCAATTCTTCTTGGGCAGGCTATGTCCTTTCACCTACCCAAACAGACAATTGAGTAACTGGATAGGCAAGGGGTGCCTTGAGTCTGTTTGCGGGTGTAACAGAACTTCCCTTCCCAGTCTGTGTCAGGGCTGGTGGTAACATGCATGGCAGCTGCCTATGCCATGCCATTTCTGTGGAAAACAAAGGAGCGTAGGGCCAAATTATGTGCTGCTTTACACCCTGTGACAGTGGGACAAGCAGCACAGTGTTTGGTCTGTTAGGGCCAGATCCTCTGAAGTCAATGGGAATCTTTCTGTTAACTCGAATGGACTCTGAGTTATTACTACTATTATTATGGTAGCAGCAAGAGGCCTAAATGAGGCCCTATTTTGGGATAGGAACTGTACAAACAAGATAAGAGTTTCTGCCCAGGAGAGCTTACAACTTAAATAGACAAGATAGATAAAGGATACACAGAGAGAAAGACCCAGATCCAGTAACAACCTTAAGCATATGTTTAAAGTTAAGCACATGCTTAAGTACCCTGCTGAATAAGGCCAAAGTGGCTTGCCCAGAGCCACACAGGAAGTCTTTGGCAGGGTCAAGCATCTCCTGAGTGCCAGTCTTGTGCTTCAACAAGGCCATCCTTCCTCTCTGAAAGAGGCCCTTAGTCTCCTGGATGGTCAAGTGCTTTTCACCACAACTAATTTCAGTTCAAATCTCAACTGTCCATCCAGGTTGCCAGAATATTTCTAGAAATAGGGGGTGGAGAGGTACCGGCACCAGAACTGGGGGGCATGACCTCCACTTTTAAACTTGGGTGTAGTTTGGATGGCAGGGGGCATCATTGCCCCCTCAGACTACAAGCCTTGGGCAAACGTGGAGTGGTGCCGGCAGGGGGATGGGCTTCATAGCAGTGTTGCCCCCCACAAACTGCAAGCCTCGGGCAGGCACAGAGCTGCACCAGCACTTCACAGCGGGAGAACTGATAATGCTGATAAGTTCCTGAAGCTTGCATTTTGGGGGGCGTCACCTCCTGCATCCCAGACTATGCCCATGTTAAAAATAGTGGGGGCCCATGGCCCTCTGGTCCCCCAATTCCGATGCTGTTGCTATCCATCTCTTTTTCCCCCTCTCTGTATAAAGCAACTTCATACAGCCAGGAATCTTAACACATGGCTGAAAAAGCTGTTATCTTCACTCGGCAGATACCAAGCATTGCAGAATCAGGATGGTGACAGGAGAGGTGTTGAAATACAATGTTTGAACACACTATCATTAAACCTGTTATTTCAACATTGTTCCTCAGCAAGTTCAGCTTTTACAAGGTATTCCCGAGAGGTGGTGTAATAAGAGGCTGCTCCCAAAACACTGGCACTGGCACGTGCAATACAAGAAACTAAAAAATCTCTTGGATGAATCACCTCTGAGCTTTTGCTGCTGCTGAGATTACTGATGCATTTCAAAAATAGAGATTTTGAGCAGTAGAGAACAGAGGGCATGGCAGAGTATTATGTGAGCACTATTCTCATGTTATAATAGAATTGAGTTCCTCTTCCTTACATAGCCTGGTGTGAACCCGTATGCAACAATATTCTGGGCCAACTATTTGTCTCTGATTCAACAAAGCAAAAGTTAAGCATGTGCTTAAGTGATCTCTTGAATGTGGGGGTCCATGTTAGCAGCTGGCTTTTAAATTTTGGATATGGCAGAATACGCTGTCCACTGTTTGTCCCTTAAGCAGGTCAAATTGCTTTCCAACAAAGTCAAACAATCCAAGATTCTTCTAGTTTAATTCATCATAGAAGATAATAAATTTAATTCACTATTGTCTAAAGTCTTGGCCACAGTGAATTTACATTTAAGTTATTAACTTTAATTAATACTATTCACCATATTTTAAAATATTAGCAATGGTACTATTGTTTGAATTACAGTAGGGACAAAGGTTTCGGTTGTGATCTGGTCTCCATTGTGCGGTGCTGTACAAATACATGGGAAGACATACACTCTCTAGCCGAGGAGCTAACAGTGTAAGAAAGCTGAGATATGCAGATTGTGGGGGGAGGAATACAGTCAATAGCTTCATTCTAAGTAGTATGTCAGCCCTCAGGAAACTCCAACTACTCCTGGATGCTACAGTATGTCTCCTCAGGTACACTTGCTACTGTGAGCACATCAAAGCTGTCCTCCATTTTCTACACTGGCTTCTCATAGAGTATTGAATCAAATTCAGTCTTCGTCCTTATCTTCAAGGCACTCAGTGGTTTGGGCCCAGAATATTTAAAAGATTGCCTAAATCAGGTTTGAGGAGTGCTCTAGGCAGCACCACTCCTTTGGTACAATAGTGCTGTCCACTGCAAGAGAAAAGCTCACCTACACAGGAGACAAAGCTTTCCTGGGGTACGTTTACACAACAGATATACACGTGTGGCTGGACTTGTGCTTGTGGGGCTTGGGCTGTGGGGATCTTTCACTGCTGTGTGGACTTCCGGGCTCAGGCTCTAGGACTTTTCTTTCTTGTTTGGACATATCCTCAGGGGGCAACCTAAAATTCTGGAATGAACTCTCAGGAATTAAGAACCACTTCAAACCACCACCCCTTCACCTAGCAGGCATCACAGAAGTGGTGTTGAGGATTTTTGAGTTTGATTCACCCTCACTAATTCACCAGATAGACTTCCTTTAAGCACAAGCCCTGCATTGTGCTTGTGTAATCCAATTTAGCTCCCTGAGTGCAATTAAGGTTTGTACTCACCACCAATATTCACCACACCACTGAGGGAGAAAGACACACAAATGACAAAAAGAATAACTGGAATAAAGATGGGTCCCCCCAAAAGAGAACATTCTCTTTTCATGCCCATCCCCAAGGCAAGTTATTGATGTCTCTGCTCTAGATGTGAGGGAGGCAACATTACAACATAACATCAGAGATCAGGGAAGTGAACAAAGAAGATAAAAGAACTGTAAAAAAATGCTTCAAAAGACATGCTTAGAGGAGTTTTATTTTATTTTTGATTAATTATTTGGGCATATTTTGTTGGTGGTATGAAGTGCTATGCTACATTCCTTTCTGTCCATCTCATTCCTGGTAGCAAAAGTATTGAGTGGAGTTAAAGGAGAGGGGAAATAGGGAAAGAAGAGTATTAATGATGGTATACAAATGCTTTAACAAAGTGTCATTAATGTAGGCTGGCTAAGGGTATCAGAGTCAGTAATGCTACATCCTGGGCTGTAATTTATTTTCATAATTAAACCCAATCATAAAAATGTTTACAGTGTAACAGCACTGTTCATGCCACTATGGAGAAGGCAGTGTCTGTACAATGAGGCTCCTCCTTGAAGGTCTACAGTCTGTCCATAGATTTAATCCAGAAGCAAATATAGGAAATGCCCTAGGTTCAAGTTTTGTCCTCAACACGACCTGAAGACCAGGAATGAGGTTAAATGGGCTGCAGCTTTATTAAATTGACACATCTGGGATCTGTCTGGCACATCATCCCTCCTGCACCCCACCCCATTAATCTGGTCCCAGGACTATTGCAGGGATCTCTCATATAAGGGTTATCTCCTTGCTGTACCAGACATTAGGAGTCCCAACCCCATTCCCCACCCTTTAAAAATGTCTTCTCCTAATCAACTCCTGCTTCCACCTGGACCCCTGGTGAGTGATTGGTCTGAGCTGTGGCACATGGCACACCATCCACACTACTGGATTTTCCAGTTTGAGTGAGCTGGTATGCCTCTATCTACCCAGGCTAGGAGGCCTGCTTCCAGCTGCAGTGCAGGCATACCCAAAAGGGACCAAAGTTTCCTTTTCCATGCTCGCCCAGACAAAGCCTTCCCACTTTCTTCTTCTTCATTACCGTATTGCAGTTAAAAGAACAAGAGTACTTGTGGTACCTTAGAGACTAAAAAATTTATTTGAGCATTTATTTCATGCTTTCGTCCTTATGCGTAAATAAATGTGTTAGTCTCTAAGGTGCCACAAGTACTCCTGTTCTTTTTGCAGATACAGACTAACACGGCTGCTACTCTGAAACCTGTTTTGCAGTAGTGACTAGGACCGGCGCAACCCATTAGGCGACGTAGGTGGTCATCTAGGGCGCTAACATTTGGGGGGGCGGGGACTGCGGGAGCCAGACCTTCTGCCGCTTCTGTTGGGGGCGCCATTTCGGGGGCGGGACCTTCCGCCACCTTGGGTGGCAAAAAAAACTGGCAGCACTCCTGGTCCCAACCATGCCCCATTGTGTGAGGTGCTGTACAAACAGAACAAAAAGCCATGTGTACAGCTGGATTTTGTTTGATACCTTTGTCAGGCAGAGAGGAACAAACTGTTTGCGCAGATTTGAAATTTTGGTTCCATACTAATTAAAACAGTTTTATTTCCTCTTCAGTTACATTTTACTATGCCTGCAACTCTTACATCAATTTCATTCAATGTTATCCCATCAAATTCATTGGAATTACTACTGATTTGAAGCAATGACTCAGGCCCCAGATATCAGAGAAGCCTTCTTACTTTTGTGCATTTTCTATCAGACTCACAAATAATGGATCCCTTACCGAAAAATCCATGTGTTGTAATAGGATGCTTTCTGTCATTGTATGAGATTCTTAATATGAAGTATGTACTCCATGGTATTCAATGATAACAATCACCAGCTCCTGCCAATGCAGATTAAGCTGATATTGACTTCTGAATAAGTGAATATAAAGATATATTGACTTAAGAGTCAAACATTGAGGAGAAGCCAAGGCCAATATTCTCCTAGACCAGGGGTCAGCAACCTTTCAAAGAAGAAGAACGATTTTTTTGTTTTTGTCTTTGACCAAAATATTTTGAGAGCCTCATTACACGCAAAGCTACTTGTAGAGTTAGAATTTATCAATTAATAATAACTGAACATATTAAAGTTATTACTACTTGCCAATACTTTTAATGCGACTTCTGCCATTTGAATTTGAATATAAACAGGAGGGGGCTCTGGGTTGGGGCAGGGTATTGGGGTGCAGCGGGCATGTGGGTCTGAGAGGAAGTTTGGTTGCAGGACGGGGTTCTGACTTGGGGCAGGGGGTTGGGGTGCAGGAGGGGGTGCGAGCTGCAGGCTCTGGCCAGGAGGCACTTACCACAGGGTGGCTCCTGTCCAGCAGCGCAGCAGGGCTCAGGCAGGTTGCCTGCCTGTCCTGGCCCCATGCCTCTCCCGGAAGCAGCTGGCTGCTGGCACGTCTCTGTGCACCTCTGGCAGGGAGAGGCTGCTCCGCACACTGCCCCAGCCCCCAGCACGATCCTCAGAGCTCCCATTGGCCGGAAACTGGCCAATGGGAGCTGCAGCGGGAGTGCTTGCAGATGTGGGCAGTGCACGGAGATCTGCTGCCCCCCTTCCCCCAAGGGGCGCACAGAGATGTGCAAGCAGCCATCTGCTTCCAGGAGCGGCGTGGGGCCAGAGCCCTGCTGCACCACCAGCCAGGAGCTGCCTTTGGTAAGTGCCTCCAGGCCACAGTCTGCACCTCGCACTCCCGTCAAAAAATGGCTGCCCACAAGGGGGCAGCCAAAGAGCTGCATGTGGCTCTGGAGCCACAGATTGCCGACCGCTGTCCGAGACCAACCATAAATTAGGATCTGAATAAAACAAAATAAAAAAAATAACGAGTCATCAATTAATCTGTTTTTGCAGCTACTGAAGTTAATGGGCCAGAATCTAAGCCACAGCTCCAAGGGCTTTGTGTTGCATAAGGCAAACAGAGGTTTCCCTTGACAGAGGGGAATCCTCAGGGTGTCCGCCAGTGGTAGAGGCAGAGCCTGTAGCACTGTGCCTGTACCTCGCCGAGCAGAGCAGTCCATAGGGAGCCACACTCTGTGGGGTTATTTAAAGCAGCCCTGAGGCTGTGCCTAGTTAGGCTGGCGACTGTCTCAGCTTCTGGCCAGCCCAGGATAGGGAAGCAGACAAGTGCTTCCCCATTGCTCTCCTCAACTGTTCTGAGATTACAGGCTGGTCCAATATGCTCAAACATTCCTGTGTCTGAGAAAGTTTCTGCTTTGGATTCAGCTCTGTACACTCCACCCCCCGGCTCTGCTCCTGAGCATTTGGAGGTCTCAGCCGTACAGTCACAAATTGTACCACTTTTACTTCAAAAATATTCTGAAGTGGAAACTAAGTTAGAGATATAGGGAACTCTTTCCCCTGTCCCACCCCAAACATATCTCCTCTAAGAGAAACAGTTTTCAAGGAATTCTCTGCAGGCAGAATTCAACCTTTACATAAGTGATCAGACTATGTAATATTATTGACTTCATTTTACATATGGAGCAGGATGACCCGAAATTAAGGGGAAAATATCGGGACCACCGCAGAGGAGGGACATTTTTTGTTTTGTTTTACACTCACCCGTCTGGGACTTCGTCGGCAATTTAGCGGAGAGTCCTTCAGTCACAGACAGTCTTTGGTAGTATTTCAGTGGCGGGTAATAAACCTTGCCGCCAAAATACCACCGAAGACTGTCAGCAACTGAAGGACTCTCCGCTGAATTGCCACCGAAGACCAGGAAACAAAATATCGGGACAAATGGTGTCCCAACCGTACTCTGGTCGGGACGTGGGACAAACTCCTCAAAATCGGGACAGTCCCGATTTTATCAGGACGTCTGGTCACCCTAATATGGAGCCACAGAGTGTATGTCTACACTGCAGTTACACAACCCTGGCCTGTGTCAGCTGACTTGGGGTCATCAGGCTTAAGCTACAGTGTTGTTTAACTGCAGTGAAGATGGTCAGGCTCAGGCTGGAGTCTGGGCTCTGGGACCTCCCTCCTCACACTAGTCTGGTCCCTAATACTCAGATATTATCAGGGATCCTAGCTTTCCATGATTAAAAAAATTCTCTAATTAAAAAATAAATAAAAAATCTATGTTTTTACACAATTAAAATGAAATGCTGAACTTCAGTTTCTCTAGCCACAATATATATAGTATCAGTTGAACACAGTGTTTTTATATAGTTACAAATCTTTATGCAAGTTCAAAGCCTTCCAGTGCCATCAATCATTATAATAAAATAAAAGTAATAGAATTGCAATTTGTAGTCCACAGCCTGGCTGCTTCAGTACAGAATATGAAATTTGTCCTTGCCAAACTCAGTGACACGGTCTTTAAGGGTGATTTTTAAACTTTTCGGCACCTTTCTATAATTCGAATTACTCACGTCTGGAGGCTGAAGTGAAATTTGAGATGCATTAAAACACAAACCCCTATACGCCATCGAGAAACCTCTATACGCCAGAAGCAGTATATTGGAGCATGCTTAGCTATGAAAATTTAAAATATCAACCACAAGAGGAGGAGGCTGCATGCACAGAATAAGTGACACTGGTACTTTCAATAAAATTTATGTAATACATGTTTTTGTTTTGTTTTTCACAAAATGTAAAACTAAAGATTCTCTAAAAGCGCAAAATTCATGTTTTTTTCACCACTGCAAATGGATTTCTAAGATCTCTGGATATTATAATTGATTCAATTTATTTCTTCGTGGACATTAGAATCCCACTAATTTGTATGGACTAGGGGTATGGAGTTTATTGAAATAAGGAGGCTTTGGGACAGGAAGTGGAGTTTGAAATTGGGTTATCCTTTGACATGCATCAGTTTACATGTTACACATAATTATATGCGCTACTGAACACAAAACTGAGTCTTCAAGATTCCTTTTTAATATTTATTGTTTATATTGTTTCACACCAACTATGAACAAACACTGATGGATTTTGTTCCTTTTGTGCTTGCTGAGCATTCAGTTTCATAGGTAGGAACCTCTTTTGCTAGTAGATTCTGTATACTTTACTCCTGGGGGAATTCTACACCAAAAAATAATAAATCTGCATATTTTATTTGTCAGTATAATTACAGCAGTTTCATTTATTTTGGTAATTTAGTTCAACATACTTTTCACAAGTATGTCTGTAACAATACTGACACAAAAAAGATTCAGGAAATATTTATTTGACAAATAGATTCCTTACTAGGCATATTAATACAGAACTTTGAGTAATAATTCATTTAAACTACAATACAGAAATGTATTTCCTGTACCCCGCACAAGCAGTGCAAAGGCTTGAGGGGAGTCAGGGATAATGGAGAAGCTGAGGGAGAGGGAAGGAGCCTGGGAGTGAATCTGGAGGATTGTTGGGTGTGGGTGGGAGAAGTATGGAACAGGTTTTGGGGGCTAGGGATTGTTAGGGAGTTGGGGGGCCTCCCCCATGCAGACCCTGGCTGATCCCTCGAATAAGAGAGGCTGTCAGGCACATCTGCCCCTGTGTGCCCCTGAACCCCCCATCTCCATGTGCCCCTGGCTCAGTGCTGTCATCCCACTAGCTCTTGAGCCCATGCCCCGTCTGTCCCCCACACACACACTAACCCTTTTGAACCCCAGTCTCTGACCTCCCGACCAGCACCGTGTGCCCCATTCTGTCCATCTAATGCCTCCTCAACGGGCCCCACCAGCTGGCTGCCCTCTCTTGTGGCACCACAGCAGCTCCTGGCTGAGTGAAAGATGTACCTGCAGTATCTCTGCAGCAGATTCTACATTCTGCGGAGAAAAAAAATCAGCAGAACATGAATTCTATGGGTGAGCAGTGGCATGGAATTCCTCCAGGAGTAGAAATTGTTATCTCCTGAATCACTATAATCTCTCTCATTTGTTCAATTTTAACATAGGTAAGCAACCACTTTTCATTTCCAGGCCCATAGGCCTTTTTATAAATGTTTGTTTTCTCTTTTCTTCTGGCAATGTCCCCTGTATAGAGCTCAGTCCCATTCTGAGGGAAATCATAGAGCAGAATGGAGATGTTTGCTGCTTTAAAGTCCAAATAATTAAATCAAGGAAACCAAACTAAAGATTTAAGGGGGAAATTGCCAAATAGAAAACTCAGAATCATCTAGTACTCTAGTACCTGAGCCTCGTCAGCTGTACTATATTGAGGAAGGGAGAGAAACGCAGGATTATGCAAAATGAACCTGCTTGTAGTTAAAAGTTTCAGTGTATTAGGAAGATGAATAGCAGACAAAACTAATATCCAAATTGTAAGACTGAGCAGAGAGACAGGGAGATGCAAGTTGTTTGCCTTGGACGCAGCATAATCGAATTTCATTTTCCGGATAATTAGATTTTACTGAAAATTGACATTTCTGAACATTCAAGATTAAAAAACACTTGTAGTAAAAACCTATACAAACACAAGTTTGACAGAGTCATCCTCTGGAGTTTTCTGTCTCCCAATTTACCCAACCTACTTTGTAACTTAATTTAAAGTTCAGGCGCAGTGCTAAAGTAGCAAGCTCGAAAAAGTGAAATCCTCTTTACCCACCACAGAGGAATTCTGTGAAGGCAACAGGCATGTAATTTTCACTACACAGCCTAACAAAGGACCACAGCCATGCCCTCAGGGGACTATTTCAAAGGGTTACCATATCCACTCAGTCCCAGGCCAGTATGTTAAGACTTTCCATAAGGGTACCAAACATGTAAGTGGCTTTCACGAGCTCTACGGTCATCAAACACTGTTCTTATACACCAGTAAAAAGACAACCATGTCAGTTACTGTTGACTTGATTTGGATTCAGGCCATTGTTTGAGACCCCAAACCAGCAAAGCCCTTAAACATAGAATCATAGAACTGGAAGGGACCTCGCGAGGTCATCTAGTCCAATCCCTGCACTCAAGGCTGTCATAAACAGATAGCTAAGGGTTAATGTCTCTTTCACCTGAAGCACCTGACCAGAGGACCAATCAGGAAACCGGATTTTTTCAACTTTGGGTGGAGGGAATTTAGTGTCTGAGTCTTTTGTCTGTCTGCCTGCTTTCTCTGAGCTTTGGAGAAGTAGTTTCTACTTTCTAATCTTCTGTTTCTAAGTGTAAGGACAAAGAGATCAGATAGTAAGTTATATGGTTTCTTTTCTTTGGTATTTGCATGAATATAAGTGCTGGAGTGCTTTGATTTGTATTCTTTTTGAATAAGGCTGTTTATTCAATATTCTTTTAAGCAATTGACCCTGTATTGTGTCATCTTAATACAGAGAGACCATTTGTATGTATTTTTCCTTTCTTTTTTATATAAAGCTTTCTTTTAAGACCTGTTGAAGTTTTCTTTACTGGGAAATTTCAGGGAAATTGAGTCTGTACTCACCAGGGAATTGGTGGGAGGAAGAAATCGGGGAGATCTGTGTGTTGGATTTGCTAGCCTGATTTTGCATTCCCTCTGGGGGAATAGGAAAGTACTTTTTGTTTCCAGGATTGGGAACAGAGAGGGGGAGTCACTCTGTTTGGATTCACAGAGCTTGTGTCTGTGTATCTCTCCAGGAGCACCTGGAGGGGGGAAGGGAAAAAGGATTATTTCCCTCTGTTTTGAGACTCAAGGGATTTGGGTCTTGGGGTCCCCAGGGAAGGTTTTTCAGGGGGACCAGAGTGCCCCAAAACACTCTAATTTTTTGGGTGGTGGCAGCAGGTACCAGGTCCAAGCTGGTAACTAAGCTTGGAGGTTTTCATGCTAACCCCCATATTTTGGACGCTAAGGTCCAAATCTAGGACTAAGGTTATGACATGGTGTAGCAGTGGTGGGATATAGACAGAATCCAGAAGCCAGTAGGAATATTATATTTTTCTTTTCTCTGCTAAGGGCTTTTTAGCAGAGAGAAACAGTTTGGTTTTAAAAGGGAACCAGAGAGAATTTTTTTTTCTCTGCTCTCTCTGGCAGTTTGTGGCTTGCATGTTAAGCGAGAAGCCATTAAGAGACTGTTAAGGGTCTTTTGTCACACAATAGCACTCCCATTGAGAGTCATTACCAGCACTATATATATGCAAATAAAGTGGTTTTTCTAGTTTACGCTAGAGAGAGAAAAGGAAAAAAGCACTGTTGCTAGGCAGACTTCAGGAGGCAACAGAGAACCTGCAGTTCAGAAGATAAACACCGGAGGGCACCCCAACACAAGAAAACAGGAATCATGACTTCTAAGGCAAAAATTGAGGCCGAAGAGCAATTCAGAGAAGCTGAACACAGGCGACAACTGGAAATAAAACAAAAAGAGATGGAGATGAAAGAAAAGGAAGAAAGCATCAAACTGGCAGCCTTCCAAAGAGAACAGGCAGCCCAAGAGGCAGCACACAAAAGAAAACTAGAAGAAGAAGAGGTAGCCTACCGAAGGAAACAAGCAGAAGAAGAGTTGGCCCACAGAAGGAAGCAAGAAGAAGAGGAGGCGGCCCACCACCGAGAAATGGAAAAAACACCAAAAAGAAATGGAAAAACAACAAAAAGAAATGGAAAAACAACAAAAAGAGAATGAAGAGAAGGAAAAACAGAGAAAACATGAACTGGAGTTGGCAAAAGCTGGGCTGCATGTGCCAGCCAACCCTAACAACCCGGCGCCAATTATTGCTCCACAGCACAGGAAATTTCCCACCTACAAGGCAGGTGATGACACCGAGGCCTTCTTGGAAAATTTTGAAAGAGCCTGTCTTGGGTACAACATCCCCGAAGACCAGTACATGGTAGAATTGAGGTCACAGCTCAGTGGACCTTTAGCAGAGGTGGCAGCTGAAATGCCTAAGCACCAAATGAATGACTATAAACTTTTTCAAACCAAGGCCAGATACAGGATGGGGATAACCCCAGATCATGCCCGTCGGCGCTTCAGAACCCAAAAGTGGAAACCAGAGGTGTCATTTCCCAAACACGCCTACTACATTGCAAAAAAACTATGAGGCCTGGATAACAGGAAACAACATTCAAACCTTGGAAGAACTGCACCTCCTCATACAAATGGAGCAGTTCTTGGATGGTGTTCCTGAAGACATCACACGGTACATACAAGATGGAAAACCCAAAGATATCGCTGAGGCGGGGGAGATTGGAGCCAAATGGATGGAACTGGCAGAAAGCAAGAAAGCTACTGTCAAGGGGAACGATTACCCCAGGGGGCACACAGACCATAAACCCTACAACCGAGGACAGCCAAATACCCCACATACCACCCAAGTAAAGCCACAGACACCCTACCCTTCCACCTCACCAGTCTCCAGTAACTCACCTCGGCCCAGTGACCCATCAGATGGAAGATGCTTTAAGTGTAATGAACTGGGACATATCAAGGCCAACTGTCCAAAGAACACCATGCGAGTGCAATTCATTACACCACCATCACACCAAAGATCCCCAGGCCCAGATGCCTCTCAAATACCCTTGGAGCGAAGGGAAAATTTGAGAGTGGGCGGAAAGAAGGTTACTGCGTGGAGAGACACGGGGGCACAAGTGTCAGCTATCCACCAATCCTTCGTTGACCCCAAATTCATCAACTCAAAGGCCAAAGTTACAATTTACCCCTTCATGTCACAAGCTGTAGACTTGCCTACAGCTCAACTGCCTGTCCAGTACAAAGGCTGGTCAGGAATGTGGACTTTTGCAGTCTATGACAATTATCCTATCCCCATGCTACTGGAGGAAGACTTGGCCAACCAGGTGAGGCGGACCAAGAGAGTGGGAATGGTTACACGTAGCCAAACCAGGCAAGCTTCCAGACCCATCCCTGTTCCTGAACCGTCCACAAACGCCCCGTCTGTGTTACCAGAGACCCAGACAGAGGTAGTGGATCCAAATTCCATGCCAACCACTGAAACAGCCATAGCACCTCCAGTCCCAGGCCCGGAACTGGAACAGCAACCAGCACCAGCGATTGCAACCCCATCTTCAAACTCAACGCCAGTGGGCGCCAGCGAGCCACAACTGGCAGAAGCAACAGACAGCCATACCCAAAAGGCTCAGCCAGAGCCTGAAATACCCTCAGGTGCACCAGCGGAGAGCGGTTCACCAGCAACGGAAACAACCCCATCACCTACATCGCTTCCAGAGGGACCAAGCCCAAGTCCACAGTCTGAGGAAGAACTGGTGACCCCAGCCTCAAGGGAACAGTTCCAGACTGAGCAGGAAGCGGATGACAGCCTTCAGAAAGCTTGGGCGGCGGCACGGAGCACCCCACCGCCTCTCAGCTCTTCTAATCGATCCCGGTTTGTTATAGACCAAGGACTTTTATACAAGGAAATTCTTTCTGGTGGACACCGGGAAGAATGGCAGCCGCAAAAACAGTTGGTGGTTCCAACTAAGTACTGGGGGAAGCTCTTAAGCTTAGCCCATGATCATCCCAGTAGCCATGCTGGGGTGAACAGAACCAAGGACCGGTTGGGGAAGTCCTTCCACTGGGAGGGGATGGGCAAGGACGTTGCCAAGTATGTCCGGTCTTGTGAGGTATGCCAAAGAGTGGGAAAGCCTCAAGACCAGGTCAAGGCCCCTCTCCAGCCACTCCCCATAATTGAGGTCCCATTTCAGCGAGTAGCTGTGGATATTCTGGGCCCTTTCCCAAAAAAGACGCCCAGAGGAAAGCAGTACGTACTGACTTTAGTGGACTTTGCTACCCGATGGCCAGAAGCAGTCGCTCTAGGCAACACCAGGGCTAACACTGTGTGCCTGGCCCTAACAGACATCTTTGCCAGGGTAGGTTGGCCCTCTGACATCCTTACAGATTCAGGGTCTAATTTCCTGGCAGGGACCATGGAAAAACTGTGGGAAACTCATGGGGTGAATCACTTGGTTGCCACCCCGTACCACCATCAAACCAATGGCCTGGTGGAAAGGTTCAATGGAACTTTGGGGGCCATGATACGAAAATTCATCAACGAATTCTCCAATAATTGGGACCTAGTGTTGCAGCAGTTGCTGTTTGCCTACAGGGCTGTACCACATCCCAGTTTAGGGTTTTCACCGTTTGAACTTGTGTATGGTCACGAGGTTAAGGGACCATTACAGTTGGTGAAGCAGCAATGGGAGGGGTTTACGCCTTCTCCAGGAACTAACATTCTGGACTTTGTAAGCAACCTACAAAGCACCCTCCAACACTCTTTAGCCCTTGCTAGAGAGAATCTAAAGGATGCTCAGGAAGAGCAAAAGGCCTGGTATGACAGACATGCCAGAGAACGTTCCTTCAAGGTAGGAGACCAGGTTATGGTCTTGAAGGCGCAACAGGCCCATAAGATGGAAGCATCATGGGAAGGGCCATTCACGGTCCAAGAGCGCCTGGGAGCTGTAAACTACCTCATAGCATTTCCCAATTCCTCACTAAAGCCTAAAGTGTACCATGTTAATTCTCTCAAGCCTTTCTATTCCAGAGACTTACAGGTTTGTCAGTTTACAGTCCAGGGAGATGATGCTGAGTGGCCTGATGGTGTCTACTACGACGGGAAAAAAGACGGTGGCGTGGAAGAGGTGAACCTCTCAACCACCCTGGAACGTCTGCAGCGGCGACAAATCAAGGAGCTGTGCACTAGCTTCGCCCCATTGTTCTCAGCCACCCCAGGACGGACTGAACGGGCATACCACTCCATTGATACAGGTAATGCACACCCAATCAGAACCCCACCCTACCGAGTGTCTCCTCATGCCCAAGCTGCTATAGAACGGGAGATCCAGAACATGCTACAGATGGGTATAATCCGCCCATCTACCAGTGCATGGGCATCTCCAGTGGTTCTGGTACCCAAACCAGATGGGGAAATACGCTTTTGCGTGGACTACCGTAAGCTAAATGCTGTAACTCGTCCGGACAACTATCCAATGCCACGTACCGATGAGCTATTGGAAAAGTTGGGACGTGCCCAGTTCATCTCTACAATAGACTTAACCAAGGAGTACTGGCAAGTACCGCTAGATGAACCTGCCAAGGAGAGGTCAGCATTCGTCACCCATGCGGGGGTGTATGAATTCAATGTCCTTCCTTTCGGCCTTCGAAATGCACCCGCCACCTTCCAGAGGCTGGTAGATGGTCTACTAGCTGGACTGGGAGAATTTGCAGTTGCCTACCTCGATGATGTGGCCATTTTTTCAGACTCCTGGCCCGAACACCTACTACACCTGGAAAAGGTCTTTGAGCGCATCAGGCAGGCAGGACTAACTGTTAAGGCCAAAAAGTGTCAAATAGGCCAAAACAGAGTGACTTACCTGGGGCACCAGGTGGGTCGAGGAACCATAAACCCCCTACAGGCCAAGGTGGATGCTATCCAAAAGTGGCCTGTCCCACGGTCCAAGAAGCAGGTCCAATCCTTCTTAGGCTTGGCCGGATACTACAGGCGATTTGTACCACACTACAGCCAAATCGCTGCCCCACTGACCGACCTGACCAAAAAGACCCAGCCAAATGCAGTTAAGTGGACTGATGAGTGTCAAAAGGCCTTTACCCAACTTAAGGCAACGCTCATGTCGGACCCTGTGCTCAGGGCCCCGGATTTTGACAAGCCATTCCTAGTAACCACAGATGCATCTGAGCGTGGTATAGGAGCGGTGCTCATGCAGGAAGCAACAGATCACAACTTCCATCCTGTCGTGTTTCTCAGCAAGAAACTGTCGGAGAGGGAAAGTCACTGGTCAGTCAGTGAAAAGGAATGCTATGCCATTGTGTACGCCCTGGAAAAGCTACGCCCATATGTTTGGGGACGGCGGTTCCAACTACAAACTGACCATGCTGCACTACAGTGGCTTCATACTGCCAAGGGGAACAACAAGAAACTTCTTCGTTGGAGTTTAGCTCTCCAAGATTTTGATTTTGAAATTCAACACATCACAGGAGCTTCTAACAAAGTTGCTGATGCTCTCTCCCGTGAGAGTTTCCCAGAATTCAGTAGTTAAAAAGTGTTCTTAAAATGTAGAAGTCTGTTAGATATATACTTAGTAGTATATGTAAAGGTGCATGTGTTGTATTAATCTGTTTATTTTCAAGTTCTAGAAGGAAATCGCCGCCAGTGAGCTTCCCCACTGTCTGCAATTTGGGGGGCGTGTCATAAACAGATAGCTAAGGGTTAATGTCTCTTTCACCTGAAGCACCTGACCAGAGGACCAATCAGGAAACCGGATTTTTTCAACTTTGGGTGGAGGGAATTTAGTGTCTGAGTCTTTTGTCTGTCTGCCTGCTTTCTCTGAGCTTTGGAGAAGTAGTTTCTACTTTCTAATCTTCTGTTTCTAAGTGTAAGGACAAAGAGATCAGATAATAAGTTATATGGTTTCTTTTCTTTGGTATTTGCATGAATATAAGTGCTGGAGTGCTTTGATTTGTATTCTTTTTGAATAAGGCTGTTTATTCAATATTCTTTTAAGCAATTGACCCTGTATTGTGTCATCTTAATACAGAGAGACCATTTGTATGTATTTTTCCTTTCTTTTTTATATAAAGCTTTCTTTTAAGACCTGTTGAAGTTTTCTTTACTGGGAAATTTCAGGGAAATTGAGACTGTACTCACCAGGGAATTGGTGGGAGGAAGAAATCGGGGAGATCTGTGTGTTGGATTTGCTAGCCTGATTTTGCATTCCCTCTGGGGGAATAGGAAAGTACTTTTTGTTTCCAGGATTGGGAACAGAGAGGGGGAGTCACTCTGTTTGGATTCACAGAGCTTGTGTCTGTGAATCTCTCCAGGAGCACCTGGAGGGGGGAAGGGAAAAAGGATTATTTCCCTCTGTTTTGAGACTCAAGGGATTTGGGTCTTGGGGTCCCCAGGGAAGGTTTTTCAGGGGGACCAGAGTGCCCCAAAACACTCTAATTTTTTGGGTGGTGGCAGCAGGTACCAGGTCCAAGCTGGTAACTAAGCTTGGAGGTTTTCATGCTAACCCCCATATTTTGGACGCTAAGGTCCAAATCTGGGACTAAGGTTATGACAAAGGCAGGACTAAGTATTAACATGTAATTAACAAAGTATATATATTAGCAAAGTATATGAGCTTAAAGTGGTGCACATACGTAACTGCTTTGCCAGACAGGGGCCTAAGCCCCATGCCTGCAATGAACTCCCCATAGGCAGACCCTGTGTCCGTATGAAGTCCAGTTGACTTGACTGGGTCCCAGCACAGGATGCTGATTACTTTAAGTTCATTCCAGGTGCCGTTGCACTGAACGTCCCATTCACTATCTCTTCAGAAAGTAGGTTTCAATTTTTCAGAAAATTTGAGACAAACTAGCTCTGCCCTCCTTTTTTAATTGTTTCCTTAATTTCCAATATATATAAGGCAGAGCTTTTTCTGCAATATCCCTTTAGAGGGCTTCATTCACTGCTGGTACTCCAATTTTATGTCCTGTAAAATTGCATCATGTTCGCACCATTAGGTTAGATAGAGTTAGTCTTCATAGTACAAAGACTTATTACTAATGGCCAGGATAAACCTCTGAACCTTGTTTAATCTTTTTATCAATTTTTCTCCTACAGGTACAGTGAAAAAACACTTCAGATTGGTTTTCCTGCTAAATGAGAGGAATTTGCCCTTTTATTTAAGAATGAAAATGAAAGTCTCAGAAGTCCATTGCTCTCATTTTCTGTATAGGGATGAACAATCTGCTTACATGATCAAGCAACAGATGGTAGTTCTTAGATTTTAATGCTGACTCAAATCATAAGACCTGGGAGCTATATTATGATCAAGAACTGCAAGTCGAACCTCTGTATTCAAGAGCCAGATTCTTATCTGATTTACACCCGTGTAAAGCCATAGTAATTTCATTAACTTCACTGGAGTTACTCCAGTTTTACACTAAGGCCTGATCAACGTAAGCCTTCTATCAACCTAATAATGTCTGTGTCTACATTACCAGGTCCCTTCCACTGCCGTAACTCGCCTGCTACGTCAACTTAATTATTCCACCTCCTTGAGAGGCGTAACGCTTAATTTGACATAGTTAGGCCTATGTAATGGCAGTGTAGACACTGCAGTGCTTATGTCAACTTAATTGGCCTCCAGTAGGTGTCCCACAATGGTTTGCTGTGACTGCTCTGGTCACCATTCCCAACTCCACTGCCCAGCAGCTAGGTATGCAGGAAACAGCCCCTCCCCTGTTAAAGTACCGGGAACTTTTGAATTTCCATTTCCTGTTTGTTCGATGTGGAGAGCTTGCCTGCCCAGCTAATTATGCCAGCTCCACACTTCAAACGTGCTCCAGCCTGGAGGAGACAGAAAGGAGTGGATCTTCTGGGTCTGTGGGGAGAAGAGGCTGTGCAGGCACAGCTCCGATTCAGCCACAGAAACGTAGACATGTATGAGCAGATCGCTCAGGGCATGGGGGAGAAGGGCTACATCCAGGGACACACAGGAGTGCCAGGTCAAAAATCAAGGAACTGCGGCAGGCGTGCCAGAAAGCAAGGGAGGCAAACAGTCGCTCTGGTTCAGCACTGCAGAATGCCACTTTCACAAGGAGCTCCATGCTATTCTCAGCAGTGACTCCACCACAACCCGCAAGAACGATGTCAGATTCCCAGGCCACCAAAATCAACACTGAGGAGGAGGTCTTGGACAAAGAGGAGGAGGAGAATGGGAGACAGGTAAGCAGGGGATCCATTGTTCTGAAGATCCAAGAGCTGTTTGTAAGCCTGGAGCAGTCCAGCCACTCGCAGCATAGCAGCACGGCCGAGCGGGATGCCAGGGAAGGAACCTTTGGTGAATATGCAATTTCAATTAATATTTGGGGGTCACATGTTCTTATATGCTACTTTTTATTTAAAAAAAAAACAGTTGAGGTAGAGTGGCTATCTGCTTTCCAGTGGCTGCACCAGCTAGGCAGAGGGTACCCTGTGAAAAAGATTGTTTATATACATAGGGATGTCCCAGGAATCCTCCATAGAGATCTCCAGGAAACTTTCATGGAGGGACTCTAAAATCCCTTAGCAGATTTCTGGGGATGGCTGCTTTATTTCTTCCACTACAGCAGGACATTTTCCCATGCCACTCCAGTATTAATTCGGCTTGCATCACTGCAGTACATAGCATAAGGACCTGGCCTGTACCCAAACACTTACAGCAGCTGTTCCTTCACCGCCTCTGTTCCATCAGGTTCTCTGCACCCTGAAGTCTTTAAACCGTGATTTGAGGACTTCAGTGGCTCAGACACAGGTTTGATACAGGAGTGGGTGGGTGAGATTCTGCGGCCTGCATTGTGCAGGAGGTCAGACTAGATGATCATAATGGTCCCTTCTGACCTTAAAGTCTATGATTCTATGATCAGCTAGGGTCACCTATGGGCGATGGTGGTCATTTTCATTTCAATTGCTTGGATCGCAAACAATAGTACTTGTGTCCGCCCTCCACCCTCTTGTGATTGTCCACCTCTTCTCCCTCGCTTTACAAAACATGGCCATAATTTGGGTGGCAGGGGTTAGTGTTGACCTCAAACATCAAGCCTCGTGTGCTGGAGAGCAGTAGCAACAATGTAGGGGCAGGGAGGACTATGGTGGCTTGATTCCCTCTGGAGCCCCTGCAGAATGGTATTCCAATACCACCGTACATCCTCTCCCTCCACCCACCCAACACATGCAGTGGCACTGGAACATTTTAATTAGCGGGGGTGCTGAAAGCCAGTCCCCTTACTTCTGTCCACCCCCCACTCCCCAGAGCTGAGGCCTGGACCCTGGGCGTGCGGGGCCGGCAGCTGGGACCCCAGGCTGCTGCAGCACCCCCGGAACCCTTAGTTCCTACACCTATGGACACACTTTCCAGCAGGCAAGGTGGGCCAATGCAATATCCCTTCCACTCAATTCCATGGGAGGGTGCCAAGAATAACAGCTACACATCAGCCTGGCCTGCCATACATCAGCACTTGACAGGCCAGGCTGCTGAGCTTTTAAAGATAAGATAAGTGTGTTTTCTCCTCTCCCAATTTTATTCCACCGTCTTTGCAAGGTTTACTTCTTTGTCAAATCTTTCCATGTCTATATCTGAGTGCAATAAAAGTCCATGTCTTGAAAATGAAATCATCTTTATTGATTCAAAGTGTAAGGAGGAAAGGGAGGGACAGGGAAACTGAGGCACAGGGGGGCTGTGCACGAGAAAGGAACAGCAGTCATAACAATGTTCAGACTAGGGGTAGGCACAATAGAGAAAAGCAGCGCACATTACTGTGGGTCATTACTAAAACGGGTTTTCAAAGCCTCCCTGAGATGCATTGCTCCATGCTGAGCTCTTCTTATAGCCCTGGTATCTGTCTGCTCAAAATTAGCAAACAGTCTGTCTGCCTCCATGCCCCACTCCCAGGGAATCTTCTCTCCCTTTGCTTCATAGATATTATGAAGCACACTGCAGGCAGCTATAACAATGGGGATTTTTTTTCACTGAGGTCTAACCTAATGAGCAAACTGTGCCAGTGACCCTTCAAATGGCCAAAGGCTCATTCAACCACCATCCTCCACTTGCTGAGCCTATTGTTGAACTGCTCCTTGCTGCTACGCGGTGTTTGGTCTAAGGCTTCATGAGCCATGGGAGCAAGGCGTAGGCTGGGTCTCCCAGGATCACTATGGGCATTTCAACATCACCAAAGGTGATTTTGTGATCTGGAAAGGAAGTCCCTGCTTGCAGCTTTCTGAGCAGACCTGTGTTCTTAAAGATGCATACGCCACGCACCTTCCCAGACCATAGAATCATAGAACTGGAAGGGACCTTGAGAGGTCATTTAGTCCATTCCCCTGCACTCATGGCAGGACTAATTATCTAGACCAGTGGTTCTCAAAGCCAGGCTGTCACTTGTGTAGGGAAAGCGCCTGGCAGGCCGGGCCAGTTTGTTTACCTGCAGTGTCCGCAGGTTCGGCCAATCGCAGCTCCCACTGGCCGCGATTCGCTGCTCCAGGCCAATGGGGACAGCAGGAAGCAGTGCGGACCAAGGGATGTGCTGGCCGCCCTTCCCGCAGCCCCTATTGGCCTGGAGCAGCGAAACGTGGCCAGTGGGAGCCGCAATCAGCCAAACCTGTGGACTCGACAGGTAAACAAACCGGCCCGGCCCGCCAGGGGCTTTCCCTGAACAAGCGCCGGACCGGCTTTGAGAACCACTGATCTAGACCATTCCTGATAGGTGTTTGTCTAACCTGCTCTTAAAAATCTCCAGTGATGGAGATTCCACAACCTCCCTAGGCAATTAATTCCAGTGCTTAACAGTTAGGAAGTTTTTCCTAATATGCAGCCTAAAAATCCCTTGCTGCAATTTAAGGCCATTGCTTCTCGTCCTATCCTCAGAGGTTAAGAAAAACAATTTTTATTCCTCCTCCTTGTAACAACCTTTTACATACTTGAAAACTGTTATCATGTCCCCTCTCAGTTTTCTCTTCTCCAGACCATCCCAACTGATATCGGTAAAAGTCCTCAGTGATCCACCAGTGCTTGCAACACCATAGAAAAGTATCCCTTTCTGCTTATGTATTCTTTGGCAAGGTGGTCTGGTGCCAAGGTAGGGATATGCGTGCTATCTTTCACCCCACCTCTGTTAGGGAACCCCACTGTGGCAAAAACATCCAGTATGTCCTGCACTTTGTCCAGACTCACTACTCTTCTTAGCAGAAGGTGATTAACGGCCCTGCATACTTGGATTACAGCTACCCCTATGGTAGATTTACCAACTCCAAATTGATTCCCCACTGACCAGTAGCAGTCTGGCTTTGCAAGCTTCCACACAGTGATCGCCACTCGCTTCTCCACTCTCAGAGCAGGTCTCATTTTAGAGTCATTATGCTGCAGGGCTGGGGAGAGGTCCGCACACAGTTCCTGGAAAGTGGCCTTGTGCATATGAAAGTTCTGCAGCCTCTGCTAGTCATCCCATACCTGCATAACAATGTGATCCCAAGTTTCTTGGGATCAGAACCAGTGTTCCACCATGTTCAACTGCTGCACGACTGCCAACAGCAACCAGAAATTGTTTCATTGCATGGCTTCCAGCAGGGCTACCTGAAGGACATTGCAATGTTCCGCACAGCAGTTTCTCTCACAGATCTAGAAATACTGCAGGATAAGGCATGTGGTGTTTGCAACGCTCATCACAATGGTTCACAGCTGAGCAGGGTCCATGCTTCTCTGTAGATGGCATATGTGCAACTACGCCAGCCTTTTGAAGAAAGGCATGAAATATTATGAGTCACAGATGAAATCAGGGGAGGGAGAAAACTGCATCACAGGACGTTGAAGCCATGTTCCCCATCACCTCTGCAAGAATGTTTTGGTTCCATGAGGACCAAAACCTTCCCAAAACCCCCGCGATGAGTTGCACTGTGTACAGCTACCCATGGCACACTGCTCTCTGCATCAATGCAAGCAATACTAGTGATGACGCGCTCTACCAACACAAGGAATGTGGTGTGGACATGCACAACTGACTTAATTACTGCGGCAGTTGGATATCGACTTAAGTTTGTAATATAGACATGCCCTAAGATAACTACAAAAGAAAAAAATGGTCCTTAATTTCAGGCTCAATGAAAAAAAGTCATTAATTTGCCAGTGAATTCCCAATCCATTATAGAAAGTATTCATTTATCTTGGAGTTTGGGAATAGTTCCAAAGCTATTAAACAGTTATATTTACAAAAAACATAAAATAAATAAAACAAGCATTTCAGACAATATGGCATTTTCTAGTTAACTGAAGGAGACACTGGAAGATTTTTTTAATAAAATTTTGGAACAGGTGAGAGCTAAACAAGTATTTCAAACATTTTATTGAGAAAAGTCCATCTAGGAGCTGTTAACACAATTACACTTCTTTGCAGGAATGCAGAGCAAAGCTCAGAAGGATGCCTGAGAGCACAGGCCAAAGCAATCTCAACTGAGAAGATCTGGCTATGGAATGAAATTCCAGGGGTGACTAGATGAATCCAAAGTCCAACCATCTTTAACCAACCTTCCTTGATAGTAATTAACAATAATTTTCCACAATAACTAGAACAAACATTTAAAACATTAGACACCCCCAAGACGACCATCACCAAAACAAAACAAAACAAAACAAAAAAAAACCCTGTTGCAAGCAGAGCTTTTAAGAACATGAAAAGCAAAAAAGGTCAGAGACTCAAGACGTCCATTAAGGACTCTTCTATTCTGTCAATCTGTGTTGAGTCTATTATCATGCAACACTCCGTATGTACTGGCTTTCCTTGGGTAATCTGAAACTATGTATTAGCATATGTATTCATATGCTAATGTCATTCAGGTTTCTTTTAAGATCACTTCTAATCTTTCCTCCACTTCTATCATTATGTGATCTTTTCCTGAGAAAATAACGGCTTGGCAATCACAAGAACCTATTAAAATACAATGCTAATAAAAATGAACTATTGAAGTGAACTGTTCTGCTTCCAGAATTCATTTGTGACAAATTTTCCTTCTTTTGGTGGTTCTGTTATCACGACCATTACCTACTCCCTAAAATTTTGGGGTTCTTCTGATGCTCATAATAAAAAAAAAAGCAGTTTGAGAGAACACAAATGCATTGACTATAATTTGCACAATAAAAAAGATAGGCCAGATTCGAGACCAGTGAAAATCAGCATAGCTCCATTGAAGTTAAATTGACTTATAACAGATAGCCATTGGTACAAGATACATTGGATGGTCTTTTCCAGGCTCTAAGATTAAAGGCTCAGTGGAATATTAAACTACAGTATGCAACAAGGATCAGATGTACTCACTGGCACAAGACCTTCGCAGGGCCTTTGTAGTTGACTGGGCCATAGGCAGTCAGACCTAGTGATGGAAGCAAGCATTCAGCCTATCGGTTAGAGCTGGGTCCAAGATGGGCAAAGTCCAGGAACCAACCCAAGGGTCAAAAGCCAAATGCAAAAGCCAAGGGGTAAACCAGAGTCATCAGCCAGAGGCAGAGCCAGGGTCAGTACCAGAGAGAAAGAAACCAAATGCTAGAACCAGAGAGTCTACCAGAGTGATAACCCAGAGGCACAGCTGGGGATTCAAGCCAGCAGTCTGAAGCCAGAGGGAAGCAGCAACTGGACCAAGAACAAGCACAGCTGCAGGTATAATATCCATTAAGCAGCCACAGATCCACTGTGAGGGCCAGTCTTGTAAGTAGCGCTGCTAAGCCAATCCGGGGCTGCGACCACTCTGTCAATTCCAAGGCAGTGCATCTGGGCTCACTGGGTGCCCAGCAGTACAGTTAGTCAGGGAGCAGGCCAGCACAGCCCTTTGCACTTCAGTAATGCCTCTTTAGTACCGCAGAGTGGGGGCTCCACTCCCCTGCATTTGACATTAATGGGATGGAGCTTTGATGGCCTCAGGTAGCTTGGTACATTAGATCAGGGTTAGGTCCTAACCCTCAGGTCAGAATAACAGACTATACACAGCCAAATTCCACTCCCTCACACCTCACCCTCTGCACAAATCTGGTTATTCCAAACCGAAGTGAGAAGGGGTGAATTGAAACTATGATGTAACTGTTTGTCCATCCAGAATATTCACAATCCAAAAGCTTTCCACAATACAGGATGAAGGATTCATTATTTCACTGCTTCTCCCCCTGTACTAACACAGCTAATTGCTTCACAGATTCCTGGCTATTATTGTATGACTTACAGAGAATGTTGCATTGCAACTATTGAAAAGAAAAGCTCGTGTGAAAGAAAAGTCATAATTGTCTTTCATTAACTTTTCTTAAAGTCCCAAAGGGGAGCAAAATAATTCAGTGTGACAAATCTGGGTTTATTTCCCTTAGATATTTTCCATTTTCTTTTATAGTCCTCTGTGTTAAAAGAAAAATAAAAGGGGGGATGAGAAATGAGTAGGTTGAACTAGTAATCTTATTAAGTTTCATCCAAGTCTTGGCTCATGCTTTCTTAGGAATTCATATGGCTATTCATCTGAACTAATTAACCAGGGCCGGAATTAGGGGCAGGCAAATAGAATGTTTGAAGTAAAATGTTTCAGGGATTCTGTATGTGGATTCATTTTTCACTAACATCCCAGAATGTTCTGGACCTTTATAGAATCTTGTGGAACTTTCCAGACATTCTGAGAACTATATTTTCCTTGAACCTCCTAGAATGTTGTCAGCCATGCCTTCATGGGTACATAAGGAGTAGGGCATTGTCATTCAGCCAGTGAGATATAAGAACGAAGTGAGATCCCAGCCACAGTATTGTGAACCTTATTTTATTGTGTAATTGTAAAAGTGTACTTGTGTTTTAATACTTGAAGAGTATAAGTAGTAACTAATAAAGGACATATTTAATGAGACACTAGAGATATCTAGCAAACACCTATATATGCAACAATATAAAAGAAATACTGTTACTCCTTTTCTCATGCTTAATGTGTAACGTTTGATGACATTCTAAGACTGCAGAACATAGACTTTTGCTCTCCCTAATACTGTCTGTTTTCCCTCATAGAAAATAGAAGATGCCCCAGAAGAAGCCTTCAGCAGTTCAGTACAGGAAAGGAAAAGCTTCCAGCAAGGGGAAAATTTGATGGGAAAATATCTGCAACAGAACAACATACAGGGCCGGTGCAACCATTTAGGCGACCTAGGCGGTTGCCTAGGGTGCTGGCATTTGAGGGGGCACCATTTTCTTCGGCAGCGACCACGGCAGCCAGATCTTCAGCCGCCCTGGTCGCCACCGGCATTTAGACGGAGGGAGCTGAGGCGGGAGAGCGGGGAGGGCCACCTGTAGCATGTAAGGGAGACGTGAAGCAGCCACGGCGTGCTTGGGGAGAAGGCGGGGCAAGGGTGAGCTGCTTCACTTCTCCTGCCTCCCAGGCTTGCGGCGTCAATCAGCTTAGGCACTGCAAGCCTGGGAGATGGGAGAAGTGAAGCAGCTAAGGCGTGCTCGGGGTGCTCGTGCTTGTGCGCAGAGCAGGGGTGAGCTGGAGTGGTGGGGGGTGCTTCAGGGCAGAGGGGGGGAGCTGCTATGAGGGGGGGACTGCCTCAGGCCGAGGGCACAGAGGGAGGGAGGGCGCAAGGTGGAAGTTTCGCCTAGGGCACGAAACATCCTTGCACCGGCCCTGATAACATAAAGTGGACTTTAGGCAGTAGAGATTGTCCCAGTGCAGACAACATTGAGGAGCAAAGGGTAAATGATGGAAGTCCTATTACTAAGGAATTAGCAGATTTACTTGAAGATAAGGAATGGAAATGTTAGGAAAATGATAAAGAATTGTCCAGTTTTTCTGGCAGCGTAAAGGAGAGTGAAGATAACGAAGAATGTGGCTCACATGAAAAGAAGACAATGAATAATCTGCTTTACATGAAAAGAAGAGAAACGATGAATAATAATCAGCCTCACATGATGACAAAAACAGCAATGAGAAAAATTGCACACCAGAAATCAATACATCAGATCCTGCTTTATGGCTGGTGATCCTAAATTCTGCCAATATTGATCATACAATTTTGAACAGGCCAGGCAAAATCGTGGATATGATGTTTCCAGTAAATGAGCAGAAGCAATACTTCTGAAAGTCACACTGCAAAAGGGTGCTCAAGAACAGTGAGAAACTGAATTGGTGTTGGCTAGTCTACTCAAAATCAACTGACAAAGTGTTCTGGTTCTGTTGCAAAATATTTGACAAAAATGCCACAGAGCTGCTCGTGCTTTCCAGGTACAATTACTGGCATAACTTAGCTGGTGCTCTGAAGCAAAGTCACTCAGTGATTTTAGGGCATACTTCAAATATATGGAGGTCGAGTCCAGGCTCAAGCTGAATAAATGCATAGACGCAGAAAACCAGTATATTATTAATGTAGAAACCAAGCTGTAGTGCGGAATCCCACCACCTCGCTCTAGTTCGCTGGCCTTCAGCTCTGCGGTCGTGGGGAATAACGCACACTCGGTTAGGGGCTCGGGCCCTTGAAGCAGGGGCTGAGTCAGTAGTCAAATGGCGGCCCAGGCCCTCGGTCAGGGCGGGGCAGCCAGCAAACAGTCAGAGACTCAGGCCCTTAGGCAGGGGCTGAGTCAGCAGTTCAATAGCAGCCCCAGCCCTAGGTCAGGGAGGGGCAGCAAACAAACAGTCAAGGACTCAGGCCTTGAAGCAGGGACTGAGTCAATAGTTCAAATAACAGCCCAGGCCCTGGGTCAGGGCAGGGCAGCAAACAGTCCAAGACTCAGGCCCTTAGGCAGGGGCTGAGTCAGCAGTTCAATAGAAGCCCAGGCCCTCAGTCAGGGCGGGGCAGCAAACAAACAGTCTAGGACTCAGGTCTTTGAGCAGGAGCTGAGTCAATAGTTCTATATCAGGAGGTCCTAGCCTTTCCAGGCCAGGGAGAAGGGGGAGTCTGCCACCCAAGGAGTGGGTGGCAGGGGGGAGACACAGGCCCTCTCACAGACTCATAGACTTTAAGGTCAGAAGGGACCAATGTGATCATCTAATCTGACCTCCTGCACAAAGCAGGCCACAGAACCCTACCCATCCACTTCTATAACAAATCCCTAACCTATGTCCGAGTTATTGAAGTCCTCAAATTGTGGTTTGAAGACCTCAAGCTGCAGAGAATCCACCAGCAAGTGACCCATGCCCCACGCTGCAAGGGAAGGCGAAAAACCTCCAGGGCCTCTGCCAACCTGCCCTGAAGGAAAATTCCTTCCCGACCCCAAATATGGCGATCAGCTAAACCTTGAGCATGTGGGCAAGACTCACCAGCCAGCACTCAGAAAAGAATTCTCTGCAGTAACTCAGATCCCATCCCATCCAACATCCCATCACCGCCCACATGGCATACTTATCTGCTGATAATCAAAGATCAATTGCCAAAATTAAGCTATCCCATCATACCATCCCTTCCATAAACTTATCAAGCTTAGTCTTAAAGCCAGATATGTCTTTTGCCTCCACTACTCCCCTTGGAAGGCTGTTCCAGAACTTCACTCCTCTAATGGTTAGAAACCTTCGTCTAATTTCAAGTCTAAACTTCCTAGTGTCCAGTTTATACCCATTTGTTCTTGCGTCTACATTGGTACTAAGCTTAAATAATTCCTCTCCCTCCCTAATATTAATCCCTCTGATATATTTATAAAGAGCAAGCATATCCCCCCTCAGCCTTCTTTTGGCTAGAATAAACAAGCCAAGCTCTTTGAGTCTCCTTTCATATGACAGGTTTTCCATTCCTCGGATCATCCTAGTAGCCCGTCTCTCACTCCACTGCGTCCCAGTCCGGGGCCCTAGCAGCGGCAAAGACTCACTGCTGTCAGTGGGGATCCTGGCAGCAACACACTGACATCGGCTCAGGCAGTGTTGCAGCCAGACTGGGGTTGGCTGGCCCCGGGCTACTTCCACACTCCCCCTCATAGGGTACCTGAGTCGTGGTAGCATCGCTGGCGGTCTCAAACACCATCGGTTCCTCTGGGTAAGTAGTGGATGGTAGGCTCGGCTCCTCCTCAGGGTAGTTGGCAAGAGGCAGGCTCGGCGGCTCCTCCTCAGGGTAGCTGGCAAGAGGCAGGTTTGGCTCCTCGGAGTAGCAGGCAAGAGGCAGGCTCAGCTCCTCCTCGGGGTAGCGGGCAAGAGGCAGGCTCGGCTCCTTTTCAGGGTAGCTGGAGCAGGGTAGTCTTGGCCAGTCCTCCTCGGGGTAACGTGTGAGGGAAAGGCTCGGCCAGTCCTCCCCGGGGTAATGAGCGAAGGGTAGGCTCGGCCATCCCGGTGTGACCTCAGGCCGGCCGCAGCCTTCTGCTGTCTCCCCAGAGGGAGCTCAGTCGCAGATGTCTGGCCTCTCTGGCGGCTGGTTCCCAACTGAGCTCTGCCGGTGACCTTTTATACTTCCGGGTCTGTGCCGTGACCTCTGAGGGGTCGGCGCAGGACCCAGTGACTCTGCCCATGTTGTTGTTAGGAGAGGTCCGTCCCTCAGCGGGGCTGTGGGGTATCCCACCGCCTCGCTACACAAGCACTGGAGGATGTGTTTGAGCATCTGAGCTCAATTACCCTCCTCCTTGCAAAGCCCTCTTCTTTGGGTTTCTGGGGCTCATTGGATAAGTTGTTCACAGAACATAACAGTCATTTCCTCAGTTTCGTAGAGCTCCTTGGGAAATACAATGATGTCATGCGGGAGTACTTACATTGAGTAGTTCATAAAGAAGCTATGGATCATTACTGCAGCAAAACAATTCAAAACAAATTGATTGACCTTATGGCAACGAAGGTGTTTGATAACATATTGATGCAGCTTGGCAAAGTGAAGTACTACACCATAATAACGGACTGCACTATCAACATTAATCACAATGAAAAGATGTCATTTACAGTAAGATTTGTTGACAACCAGGATGGCTGTATCCAAGCAAAGGAACAATTTATCTGTTTCCAGTCTGTGGGCAAGTCTACTAGAAAAAGCCTAACAGAACTGTTTATAAACATTTTGAATGAGAATAAAATAAAACTTTAGGACGGAAGCAGTCAAGGCTACAACAATGGCACAAACATGAAAGGAAGAAATAGTGACATCCAGGCAAGGATTTTTGTGCTGAATCCAAGAGCTTTCTTCATGCCTTGTGCTTGCCATTCCCCCAGCCTGGTAGTGTCAGATGCAGCATCATCTTCTTTAGATTCAGTATCTCTCTTTGGAGTACTGCAAAGGATATACATCCCATTTTCAGCATTAACTATAAGGTGGAAGAACCTCACGGAAAATGTTACAAATCTGACTATGAAGTCACTAAGTGACACTTGCTGGGAGAGCCACATTGACACCATAAGGCCAGTGAAGTACCAAGTGACTGAGGTTTCTGAAGCCTTGATGCAGTCGAGTAAAGCCGATGCCGGAATCCGACATGAGGCGCAAAGCTTGGCAAACCAGATCATGGACATCAAATTTCTGGTCTCAACTGTGGTTTGGCACAGTAATATCCTCTTCCAAGTAAATGCAAGCAAGGCATTACAAACTCAGTCAACAGACATCGCGACCGCTACTATTTTGATGAGAAGCTGCCTTGATTTCGTTGTGGTCTATAGAGACAACAGATTTGAAGATGCTATGACTGCTGCCAAAGAAATGGTGGAAAACAGGCCTTGAGCCTCTCTTCAAGAAAACTCATATTGATCAGAAGAGACAGTTTAGTTACGAGGGCAGAGATGAGGTGATGGGAAGCTTGGAAGAAAAATTCAAGATGGAGGTTTTTTTGCTCTCTCATTGACACAGCTTGAGTGTGCATCAAAGAAAGGTTTGGACAAATGAAGGACCACAAAAAGACCTGGGGGGGGGTTGTATGACATTAGTAAGCTGCCAGTGGATAGGAAAACACTCTTGAACAATTGTATGAACTTTCACCAGACACTCACACATGAGGAATTTTCAGACATCAATGATAAAGTCCTCTATGTCAAATTGGACCACATCCATCATATTCTGAAACCTGGGAAGCACTCTCCACCCCAAGTTCTCCAATTCATTAATGATGCAGAGCTGAAGGATATTTTTCCTAATGTGTGGATTACCTTTGAGGATTCTGCTCACGCTGCTGGTCACAGTTGTGAATGGTGAGCACAGCTTTTCTAAGCTCAGGTTCATTAAAACATATCTTCGATCGATGATGGCCAACAAGAGACTTATATCACTTGCTATTTTATTGCCCAAAAATGCCATTGGCCAGTCTTTGGCTCTCTCTGATGCTGTGCTTCAGTTCATGAGTGCAAAGGTGAGAAAAAAGCAACTTTTTGAACTAAAGAACTAGAGTTAATATTCTATCCCCTACAGTAACATTATTTCTGGTCCACCCAATGTTGGTGCAAAGTCCAATTACTTGATGTTAGTACATTTCAGTTATTCTTAAAATTAAAAAGTTTCTACAAGCTTAGAAGAAACAAAAAAAAATTATTTGCTTATATATGGTATGAATAAATACAGTTTTACAGATCCTAGCATGCAAATTCATTGTCTTACATGACAGGGATAAATCATGCATGCAAATTGTGCATCAAAGTCTTGAAATGGGATACAAATACAAGAAAAAATATGGTATTCAAAAGTTCAACAAGTGGGGGAGGGGGATGCCAAAAATGGTCCTTGCCTGGGGCACCATTTGGTCTAGGGCTGGTCCTGTAATCAACTTGGAAACCGAACATGATAATATTTTGAGAAAGGGCTTTTTGCCCAAGAGATAGAGCTAAGAAATTGTCAACTGAAAACAGATACCGTATTTCTTAGTGGAATGAAGCTGGATGCCTCAAAAGGGCAGACTGATACAACGACCATGTAGACTTAAGAAGGTAGCTGCCATATTAGGTGTTTGCCCTATCAACCAAATTGAATAATTTGATGTACATAATTAAACCTAATTATTTTTGGCACTTTCATATCCTGGATACAGTAATGGATTTAAAAAAAAACACTTTCCAAAATATGACATTGTGAAAAGCTGCCTCTGCAGGTTGAGCTGCCTCTGCCTAATGCAGGTCGAGATCCAATATGCAGAACCAAAATACTAAAGGATGATCAAGGTAAATAGAAATTAGCAGATTTTTTGGCTGACTCTACATGCATTTTCCCCCCTAATATTTATACAAAATAGTGGGGAGATCAACCAAATTCAGTGTGATATTTTTCTGTGGTTTGGTATGTGTTTTGTACAATGATGAAAGGACCCATGATTTCTGATCTGCTACTGTACACACCTCCACCACCCAATATAGCTGCAGAATCTAATTGCTAAATTCTGCACTCAGTGACATCACTCTTGGAAAGTAAAGTGGAGGTATTTGTTACTATGAAGGGCATCTCCACTTTCTTTTCTACTGGGGTACCTGGGCAAACACTTTTTAAGGGGGCTTGAACTGCTGGTTATTTGGTTCAGCAAACCCCCATCCTCTGCCCCCCACATCCTCTGCTCACCTATCATCTGCCAGTGCATCCAACAATAAAGAATAAGCATTGTGGCTGGGTGTTTCCTTTAAAGTGATTGGCAGTGAAATAGTTAACAATATTGACGTGTTAGTTGTTATCATTAGGTTTCTGAGTTAATGGCCTGAAATGGTATTGAGAGGTCAGTTCGCACTTCTCTTAGAGCTGCTGGTGCCTGGTTTTGATCTTACATCAGTATAAATCAGGCATCATCCTGTTAAACTCAATGGAAGTCAAGGCTGCTGATGCCAGTCAGTTTCCTCTGGTGTAAACAATGCAGAATTTGGTCTTAGCTTCTGTATGTGCACCATGGGAATGTAGTGTGAACAGGTTATCTCAGAAAACAATTAGGGCCCCCTTTTGTGTCAGAGAAGAAGACTCATGCAATGGCCAGCACTTGGGGGCACTGTAGTGTGACCCTCTGAAAACACATACCAATGTGCAGGGCCATTCCTAGCCATTAGGATTCCCTATGCAGCCCCACTGTGAGGGGGGGGTTGTGTGGGGCCCCAGGGCTCCCCCCTCCTGGTGTGGGAGGCAGGAGCTGTGGGGGTCCACTTTTGGGGGCCCCACAGTCCCAGAGTGGCTCAGGAGATTAGCGGGGAACCGGAGCAGCCCACTCCGCTTCCCTCGCCCCAACCCCAGCCTTGTCCCAGCAGTGGCAGGAAGCGGAGCAGCCCAGCCCTAGTCCGCTGTATTCTGCCAGCTCCCAGTTGCGGTGCTCTGCTTCCTGCCGCCGGTGAGAGCCAGGAGCTGTCCTTTCCTCAACCTGAGTGACATGGCTGGGGCCAGGGCAATGAAAGCGGAGCAGACTGGGGCCGCTTCTCTCTGCTTTCCACTGCCAGTGAGTGCCGAGGGCAATCCTTTCCCTGTGCTCAGCGGTGGTGGGAAGCGGAGCACCGCGGCTGGGAGCTGGCAGAGTAGAGCGGGTTGGGGCCGGGTTGCTTTGCTTCCCATTGCTGCCAGTGAGCGCAGAGTCGCTGGGGGAAGAGGTGGAATGGGGGTGTGCTGGGGGGGAAGAGGCGGGAAGGGTAAGAGGCAGGTTGGAGGGAGTTGTCTGGGGCCTCACACCCACTTAGGGACGGCCTTGCTCCTTGCAGGGGTGGCCAGCTGAGGGATAGGGCTGGTCACTGGTGCTGGTGCTGCCACATATGCAGCATGCAGCTGCCTAGGGCACCATGAAATTTGGAGCAACTTGATGCCCCAAAGCTCATGGTGCCCTACGCAGCTGCGTATGCCGTGTATGCCTAAGGACGGCCCTGCCAATATGTCTGCCTTCAGTGTCAGCTACCTCTGCACTACCCTTGCTCCCTGTACAATGACAAAATTGCTGTCAGTTTCTCTCTCCTTGTTTTCAGAGTAGTTATGGAATAGTCTCATTTGATCATACAAACCAGGCCCCTCCGGGTATGTCTACACTGCACATTAAGCCTGGGTCTGTGGGACCCAGACTTGCAGATTTGGTGTTTCCAAGTCCACGCTTGAGCATCCTCACTGCATTGTAAAACTGGCTTGATCCAGGTCTCACAACCACAGTAATATGACCATACTTTGTACAGACTTTTTAAGTCAGGTCTGCAGCTTGACCTGCTTCCACACTAGAAAATGACAGGGCTTGGACCCAAGTCACAGTGGGAGTTGGCAGGGTCCTAGGATCCAGGTCCTGAGTGTCTGCTGACCCAAGTCAGACTGAGTTGTGTGTAGACAGAAATGGGGCTTGGGGTCAAATCTGAGTCAGAACCCAGGCTCAGTGTGTAGTGTATTTACCCTGTTAGGGCAGGATATAGTACAGGGAATCTAGCAAATGTCAAACTGTTACGCTATAGGCTGGGAAGAATCAATGATTCAATGCTACAGGGTTGCTGTTATCCTTTCCTCATACTGTACATTGTGATTTAGTTCCATCCCTTTTCTCATGTGCAAATTAATTTCCACTACACGCACAGATTCTACATTCTGATCAATGTTTCATTTTGATGTTGTCTGCTCACATGGGCTAACCCTGTTCAAGCATGCCAAGGGGGACATGGAGAGGCCAACAGGCACCTTCCAGTCCTTCTGTCCCTGCATGGTGGCCAGCCACAATCCTAGACTTCCCCCTTGTCTGAGCACAGAGACGAGTAGGGCCACTAGAAACCCCTAATATGTAAGTGGAAAGAGAGGATTCTCTTTACTATACAAGCCATGCAGAACTGAATGCACACGTGTTAAATGGTGCAATAAAACATAGCTCCTATATAGACCTTTTTGCCTGTTGTTTTCAAAGCACTTTACAGATGAGGAATCTGGCACTGAGGTGAAGTGATTTGCTCAAGATCAGACAGCACGTCTGCCACAGAACTGGGAGCACAAGTCACATCACCTGACTGCTAGAGCAATGGCCCATTCCCCGGATCGCTCTCTGCCACTGCTGAGTGTGTACATGCAGTGTTCCCAGAGATGGTGTCCAAAAATTCTCCTTGCAACCCCTCCTGAAAACCCACATCTGCCATGGTGCCTACAGATCACTACCGTCTGGCAAGTGACACACGGAGACTTTTATTTCTCTGCTAAATTCTGTCCATTGTGTCCCCTCATCCTCCCAGCTCTCACCCCATTTGTCTGAATTGACCATGGGTCACATCCGAGATCATAAACCTCTCTGACAAGAAAAGAAAAACTGGCCAGCTTAGGCAACCTGACTCTGCAGGGAAGCACAGGCGGCTGTATGCACCCAGAAAAGCAAGCATCTGCTTGGGGCAGCCCATTTGCAGGGGCGGCATGGGAGCTGAGAACCAACAGGGGGCTCTGGGAGCTGTAGTTCCTTGGTTAGTTCCCTGCCTATAGAGCCAGCCCTGGACCAGTGAAAGAACTACATTTCCCAGCATTCCCTTGGCCACTACCAACTGGAAAGGAAAGAGGGGGACCTCATGGAGCGGCATGCTGTGAGTGCTGTGAATGGTAGGGGGACCCTATTTTAACATTCAAAAAACAGGAAACTCCAGGGGGAGGGAAGCCCCACTCTGCCACCATCCACTGCCTCTGACTGCCCCCCCACAGAAACCCCAAGTCATCCAACCCCCCCCTGCTCCCTGTCCCCTGATCATCCCGTCCCGGGACCCCTGCCCCTAACTGCCCCCCAGGACCTCACCCCCTATTTGAACACCGCTGGTCCTTGTCCCCTGATTGCCCCCTCCCAGGTCCCCTGCCCCTAACTGCCCCCTAGCACCCCACCCCCTATCTAAGCACCGCTGGTCCTTGTCCCCTGATTGCCCCCTCCTGGGAACCCTGCCCCTAACTGCCCCTTGGGACCCCACCCCCTATCTAAGCCTCCCTTTTCCTTGTCCCCAACTGCCCCCTCCTGAGACCCCCCCAACTTCCCCCAGGACCCCACCCCCTACCTGTCCCCTGACAAACCCCTGGGACTCCCATGCCTATCCAACCACTGCCTGTCCCCTGACTGCCCCTCTGAACCTCCGCCCCATCCAAGCCCCCCTGCTCCCTGTCCCTTGACTGCACCCCCCAGAACCCCCCAGCCCTTCTCCAACCCCCCAGCCCCCTTACCGTGCCACTGAGACCAGCATGTCTGGCTTCGCGCAGCTCCGGACACGTTGCTGCATACATGCTGTCGTGCTCCCCCATGGAGCCCACAGGCCCCACCCCCCGACACACACCCAGCACCTTCCTTCCAAATTTGAACACCTCAAAATTCAGGTGTGCTCAAGCTCAGTTTGGGCAGATGTTACTTCATTTCTCCCAAATCAAATATACTGATCCACTGTAACTTGCTGTAGAAAAAGTAGGATAAAATTGAGCAAGAAGTGCTTCCCAGTGGTTGTTAGGGCTGGAATTGCTATTTTCAACAGCCATTGCCTTTTTTTGTTTGTTTAAAAGGAAGACAGTCTTATAGTATGCATCCAGATATCCTCCAATCACACAAGCTGAAAATTGTTCCACATTACTGCAGCTCTGTAACCATATGGGAATCAATCCTGTCTGTGTTTTGTGCAAATCCAACATTTCTGCTGAATGACCCGCCCTGGGAGCGAGTTATCAGTGACCCAGGGCTGCGGCGGAAGGAGGATGCAGGTGGTGGGGGAGAGAGCCCAAAGCTGGGGTGGCAGGAGGTGTGGGGGGGCACTGGTGGAGGGGAAGGAGGGAAGGGGGGAGCCCAGGGCTGGGGCGACAGCGGGGTGGGGGAAGGGCACTGGTGGGGGGGAAGGGGGAAAGCCCAGCACTGGGTGCAGGGCATGTGGGAGGAGGAGAGCCCAGGGCTGCGGTAGCAGGAGGGTACAGGGGGGAGCCCAGGGCTGGGACGAGGGGCAACCAAAATTTTTTTTGCTTGAGGTGGCAAAAAACCTAGAGCCGGCCCTGCTGGGAAGGTCACACTACAGGCAAGGAGCTGTGCAGTCTGGAAATACTCTGGTCAGGGGGAAAAGAAATGCATGTCTCCACCCAGGGCTGGTGCAACCATTTAGGCGTCCTAGGCGGTCGCCTAGGGAGCTATGATTTGGGGTGCACCATTTTCTTCAGCAGCGACCGCGGCAGCCGGATCTTTGGCGCCACAGTCACTGTCAGCATTTAGGCAGAGGGAGCTGTGGCAAGGGAGCACGGGGAGGGCTGCCAGCAGCAAGTAAAGGGGGGCGGAGGCGGCACACAGCTCCCTGCCCCAGCTCACCTCTGCCCTACCTCCTATCCAAGCACACCATGGCTGCTTCATTTCTCCTGCCTCCCAGGTTTGTGGGTGCCTAAGCTGATCGGCACCACAAGTCTGGGAGATGGGAGAAGTGAAGCAGCCACGGCGTGCTCAGGGAGGAGGCAAGGCAGGGGTGAGCTGCTTCACTTCTCCCGCCTCCCAGGCTTGCGGCGCCAATCAGCTTAGGCACCGCAAGCCTGGGAGGTGGGAGAAGTGAAGCAGCGACGGCGTGCTCGGGGTGCTCGTGCTTGTGTGCGGAGCAGGGGTGAGCTGGGGTGGGGGGCGGTGCCTCAGGGTAGGGGGGTGGGGAGCTGCTGCAATTGGGGTGTCTCAGGGTGGAGGGAGGAAGCTGTCGCCGGGGTTGAGGGGTCGCCTCAGGGCGGGGGCACAGGGGTGGGGGTAGGGTGCAAGGTGGAAGTTTCGCCTAGGGTGCGAAACATCCTTGCATTGGCCCTGTCTTCACCCAAGAGAGTTGGAGGCTGAGAAACTAGCTGCTTAGAGTAGATGCCCCTAGAAAACCATGAACGGGAATATAGGTGCAATTGCTCTGAACTGTTAGAGTCATGACATGAACATATCTGACACAACTCCCAGGGAGCTACCATAATACAAATAATAGTTATAACAATAATTGTACCCACTTTGGGCACAATATTTCTGTATGCCTCTCTCTTACTACAGCTTAGTCAGATTAAAACCCACAGCAAAGCCCCATCTACAATATAAAGCAGTACAATTACTGCCCACAGAAATCAGACTGGCTTCATTCTTTCGTTTTCATCCAAAATCGTTTTACTACAAATTTCGTATCAGGATAACCCCAGTGAGCTTCAAGGTCTGGTTTCTAATGGCTTCCTAGTGAAATGGGAATTTAATTATCCTCTGCTTGATACAGATCTTTTCAATCTCATGAACAATGAACCCAAAACTGTCCTTTCTTAAAATTTCCAAGCTCATTACTCAGCAATGGGAAGGATTAGACTGAAGAAAATAGGGTCTCATTTGGCACCCTATGCATATATGGGGCAGGATGCAACACAGGCAAAATCCTGTTCTTCCTCCATGACAGTGGAGAGCTCCAGATGCAGTAGAACTGGTACGGGCCTACTGCATATGGGTTACAAGCAGGTTCATGGGGGGTGCACGCATTCTGATAAGCAGCAGGGCTTAGAGCACTGGGAAGCGAGAGCCTGGGAGGACAAATCTAGGGCTGTTGATGCACCTGTATACGATGGAGCAGTACTGCAGCCATTCTCATGCCTGAGGGGAAAAGGATACTTTACCCAACACTTCATTAGGCCAAGCCCTAGTACTATGGTTTGAGGTGAGGAATGGAGGATTGATTTTGCTCAAGTAACAGTTCTGGGATAATATTGTGATCTGCCACAATGAGCCACCAAACTCACATGCAAACCATGGTTTATCACCTGTGCATTGTCCCAGGTGCCAGCTGTTCTCCCCCTTTGTTTATATATATTTGAGATTTCTGGAAGGTCTTTTCTCCCACCTTCTTTCCATATTTTTGTTCTAATGGAGTAACACTTCCCAAGCCTCCCTCTAAACAGAGACTGTTCTTTCTAGGATTATCCTTAAGAAGGCTCCCTTTGATTATATTTTCTATTACCCCCACCCAATCCTCTGTGTGTGTGTGCGTGCGCGCACGCGTGCCACTCACTGATAAACCCTCCCAGATACACGCTCACACACAGTCTGTGAAATCTAGCAATCACTGAGAACACCAGCCCACTTTAAGTACCTTATCTCTTTTCTACTAAGAAAGCACTCTGGAGCCTAAGTTAGCACATCTGGCATGCATATAGCATACAGATTGGTAAATTTTATTCTGTGGATGACATAACTGCTTTCAGTTATTATTTAGGTCACTGCATTCTATGCTAGAACTGAGCAGGACGAAGCACCAGGGAATGCATTGTGGGATATTATATTGCACAGTGGGGTAAAACTGTGAGGAGAGGGCAAAGGACTTTAAACATTCTCAGGGATGTTGCTGAGCAGGGTGGGAACAGGGCCACGCAGAGATGGGGACAAGTGGGCCAATTTGCCCCGGGCCCTGCAGGGGCCCTGCGAGTCCTGGCTGAGAATCCCTTCCCTGGCTACTCACCTGGTGGCGGTCCCTTCACTCGCTCTGGGTCTTCGGCGGCACTTCAGCGGCAGGTCCTTCAGTGCTGCCGAAGGCTTGGAGCAAGTGAAGGACCCGCCGCAGACTCGGAGCGCCGCCCGGTGAGTACAAGCGCTGCAGGAGGTGGCACCTTTTTTTATGTCTGCTCCCCTGCTTTGCCCCAGGCCCCCTGAATCCTCTGGGCGGCCCTGGGTGGGAATGGCTTACCCTCTCTAGAATCAGTTACATTATCATCTGTAAATTGGCAAGGAGCGTCCTTTATGTGTCACCAGCCTGTAGCGATCTAATTAATCCTCCCAATGCCCTGGTGAGGATGGCAGGTCAATAGGATTTACAGTTTGAGGCACAAAGGCATTAAGGCACCTAAAGATGAAGAACAGCACCTAGTGGGATTTTAAAAAACTTACACAGTTTGGGCCCTATCTCTTATTGACTTTCCATGGGAGTTAGGTACCTAACCTGAACAGGCACTAATGTAAATCACACTAGGCATCTACCTATCTGCATCTTTAGCAACCTAGATACGTTTGTAAATCGGGCCCAAAGAAAACAAATTACTTTGTTGCTGTCACACAAGTCAGAGGCAAAACTGGGATTAGAATTCAAGACTTCCTGATTCCCAGTTTTGCACTATACGACAACATCCCGTGACAGGCATTTCACAATCTTTCATTGATACATAACGGCCCAGTCCTGCGAGGGGATGAGCTTTTCCACTGGCTTAAATGGGAACATGGCAGACTTGGCTCTTTCTTTCCAGTTCGGCAAAGTGCTGAGTGAACATAAGCACTCAGCACTTTGCCAAACTGGAAAGAAAGAAAGAAAGAAAGAATTTAATTTAAATGTCATATATGTTGTATGGACACTATTCTTCATTCCTGAAACAAATCTCCATTGAATGAATGGTGAATCCTTGAATAAGACTCATCCGTATCACATTTTGTAACTTCTCATTTCTTTTATATCAGCCTGCTGCCTCTTGGCTGCATCTTTTCATGGTTCTAGTGCAGAGACTTGGGAGCCAAGTCTGCCATGTTCTAATCCTAAATCTGCTACTGACTCAATGTATGGATTTGGGAGAATCATTTTAATCTCTGTGCCTCAGTTTCCCCATCTGGAAAATTGTGTTAATAATAACCTAATTCCAATGTATAAGGCTTAATGAGAGAAATATGCAAAGTGCTTAGAGCTCTTTGAATAAAAATCATATAAAAACACAAAGCTTTGTCATAAAGTATGATTAAATTAATAATTCAATGTCAAATATTTATGTAACAGCATTGCAGCAGTTTGTTATTTTCTCCAAGCAAATCTGCTTGTGAACAAGATTATACTTTTCTCAAAAAAACTTTATGGATAAAATAATAAAGAAATATAAAGATACAATCGTGATGTATGTAACATACCCAAAATATGACAAATAATGCAGATGTATTAGCTAGAAGCAGTAATAGAGGTAATATTAAATACTTTAAAGGGCCAAATCCTCTCTCGGTATACATCAGCATAGATCTCTTAACTCTAATTGAGCTAAAAAGATTTACCTCAGCTGAGAATCTGGTCCTTTAGGAAGTTCTTTCTGAGCTGAATATGAATACATCTGCTAAGTGACAAAATAGAAGAGGTGCCAGGGTGACTGTCTACAATCTTTTGATATGCTTAAATACCAAGGAAGGAGAAGAATTGCTTAAAGTGCCACAAGATAATAACGGGATAAGAACAGAACAGTTGAGGCTGAATATCAGGAAACATGATAATATGATCTACTAGACTGTGAAATAATTTCCCAAGAGAAGTAATAGAATTCCCATCTCTAGAGACACATCGCCACATTGGAAAAAGCATTAAAGAAAACACTGCCGAGGATTGTCCTGAACTGACATGAGATGAAGTAGATGTCTCTAACAGGTCTTCTCCATCTTGAACATCTATGCTGATACTAGCATGGGAAGAAAACAAACCATATAAACGTTCCAGATGGCATCTACAGATTCCACCTACTATGCCATCTTACATATTAACATTAGTGAGAATAGTTCATATAGCTATTGATTATTGCCTGGAAACAGTTTTTCTTCATATTATGGATGGATGATAATTTATTATTTCCCCCTTTTCCTCCCACAAAAAAAAAAACCCAAATTTTGTTTCAGCTATATACGTAATGTAAACAAAAAATGTTCCTGCTATTTTTCTCTATAGATTCTATCACCAAAAGGAGACTATGGAAATTCTCTAGTCAATGAAGTCCAATTTCCTCAGCACTTTCATTTTTATTGCAATGGATTATTTTCAACCTCAGTAAGCACTGCCATAAAGTATTAGGGAGAAGAACATGTTTTGAAACATTTTGACTTCTGAGAAGCTATTGAAATTACAGCCTTTCTCTAAACTGAGGAAATTAAAGTGAAGGAATACAGTAGTACTTGTCACTGCTAGACAGGGGCGGCTCTAGACATTTCGCTGCCCCAAGCAGTGCGGCGTGCCGCGAGGGGCGCTCTGCCAGTCGGCGGGATGGCGGCAGGCGGCTCCAGTGGACCTCCCACAGACGTACCGGAGCCGCGGGACCAGCGGACCCTCCGCAAGGACACCTGCGGGAGGTCCACCAGAGCCGCCTGCCGCCCTCCCGGCAACCAGCAGAGTGCCCCCCACGGCACACCACCCCAAGCACGCGCTTGGCATGCTGGGGCCTGGAGCCGCCCCTGCTGGTAGAAAAGGATACTCAACTCTAAGGCAACAAAATATTTACTGGTATGCTTGGCTGAGGACACCAGTCAAAAATTTGGACTCTACAAATGTTAACCTCAGAGGTGCTACGAGGGTTTTAGTTCTGAAAAGTTAATTGAGGAAACATTCAGTTTAATTTTTGAAGTCCAGCTCTGAATCAAATTCCTCAATGACAGAGTATTTCCCTTCTCTCCGCACTCTGCAATTTATTCACTAAAAATAAATTAGGCAGAGATTTTTTTCAAAAGATCTGATGTCCCACTGCAAATTTTCATATTTTGAAGAATGCTGATCGTTCTTTATTTTCATTGATCAACTGTTGGGTGCTTTGGGACCAATCTCATCCACAAGCTAGTTGGTCAAAAGCGTGTCAAAACTCATCTGAAAAGCTTGGATACACTTCATAATAAAAGTCCGTTAAGGCACAGTGTAGTTACACTGTGGGATTGTGCCTGTCTGTGTATTTACTGGTCCATAGCTCTTTCTGACCAGTATCCTGTGGTGAAGCCCCAGAGTTTAAAAGCCAATGTCATCAGCAAGAGGGATCTTAAGAAGCATGCGATCTGGCTGTCCTTGAGGAATATTTTAACAGGATGGAAAGCCCCTTTTAGGGCCAAGAGGCCTGAGGCAAGCCCTGTTGAATTAACTCTTCCCTGCTATGACTGGAAATAAGGCATACATTTGTAACAGTGAGGGTAATAAACCATTAATTTACCATCAGTTGTGGTGGACTCTCCATCACTGGCAATTTTAAAGACAAAACTGGATTTTTTTTCTAAAAGATATGGTCAAGTTCAAACTGGAATTATTTTGGAAAAGTTCTTTGGCCTGTGCTATACAGCATAAATTAGATGATCCCAATGGTCCCTTCTGGCCTTGGAATCTGTGCATCTATGAACATGCACTGGATGCTGGTCTTAAGAGCAGGAAAGCCCAGGAGCCAAAAGCTGAGAGAGGAGGAAAGTGGACAGACTGCTCCTCCCTGGAGGCAAGAAGCCTGGTTGAGGGCCAGAAGCTGTCTGAGGAATGTGGCCAGCCAGAGTTCTTTGTAGGAGGGTCGGCCTGGACTGGTTTAGTGGGTTGACCAGAGCCCAGGTACATGTTGGTGGGCATTGAGACAAACCATTGCAGCTGGGGTCTGACTATGAGGAAGGGGGCTGGATGCAGAGGCCAAATAGGCTGAAGATTCATTTATTCAGTGCTTCTGTTAGACTTTATCTAAAAGACTCTATTACCCTAGAAGGGACTGAACACTCTAAAGTGGATTGGCTGGAGGGTTAGGTCATGTCTATGACTAGAATAGATCAGAGTGTGAGGGGAAGCTGATGGCAGAGTGACTGCAATGCCACATGACACTGTGAGGGGGGGCACTTTGGGACAGTGAGCATTGCACAAATACCAAGGGCCAGATTTTGTGCTGCGTCCCTCAGGGTGCAAAACATAGAAGGTGTAGCCCAGTAGGAGGTGAGGCAAAGGTGCTTTATGACACCTTGCACCTGTCAGGATCTGGACTACTCCGGGGCCCAATGTGGACTCTGGGCTGCTCCCAGGCCTTACTTCAAGTTATGGAAGTTTCCCCATTGCTGCCAATGGCCACAGCCCAGAATGCAGGGAGAGCAGAGTGCTTCAGCCAATCCCAACCCAGCCTCCTCCTCCCCTTACCCTACTATGCGAATGGCACATAGGGCTGTGTATAGCACCCAGGGGCTGCCCTTGTACTAGGTGAATCTCTCTCACCCCTGTGCACTGCTGGAGTGGCATACAGAAGCAAGAGCATGACACAGAATCTGGCCCCAAGTCTGTAGTGGAAGAGAAGTGGCCTGCACTTTGTTCCTCTGAAGTCCTGCAGCTGGAGTGAGGGAAGCAGGCTGCCACAGCTCTCCTTGATGAAGAGTCTCTGCTGCCAAAAGGACAAGGGAATCAAATGGGCTGCTTGGGCCCCCCCCTCAGGTGACCAACCACTATAGGAATGATGTGGAGGGTGGGCCTCTTTTGTGTTCTCCAAAGCAGAAACCTGACCATGCTTGTGCAAAAATACCATAATCTTTCCTTTATATACAATATCTTTCCTTCCAAACTGTAACCACATATAAGTAAGAGAATATTTTTACTACAATTCCCACATCTTTTTCTTAGGACTTGTCTACACAGGGGCATCCAGCAAAGGAAATCCAGATTAAATAAAGGTGTGAATTTGAAGTTAATGAACTAAACCCCTATTATTCAGAATTAAAGTGGCTTTAATGCAGTTTATCTTAATTTACTTCCAAAGGCCACACAGGGATTTTATGCAACTTAACTAATCGACTTCAAATTCACGCCTTTAGTTAATTCAGATAAACTTTTTGGATGTCCCCACGTAGACAAGCCCTTAGTTAATATAGCAGAGCATCTTTCCATTTAGCACACAAGATATGTTTTCTGCTTTGAGTCTTGGTTCCCAGACTCTAGTATACAGATTGTGTATTTATATACAGTGAATAAGACCCACATCCACTGCCTCAATTATGTAAATGACAGAAATCCTTTTGTTTATAATTGCTTTATTCCTCATCCCTCCTTTCTGCTGGCAAAAAAGACAACAATAACCCAAACCAAGTAGACTTGATGTTAGAATCAGAAATACAATAAGTTTACTAGAGTTTAGACAAAATGTGCTACATGAAGTGAACAAAGAAACATTGCCAATAGGGCAGCGTAAGTTTGCCATAAACTGCTCTAGAGAGCTGTAGACTCTTGAGCCTCTGACAGCTCAAAACCTTATTTTTCACATTGCAGTTCAGCAGGGCTGGAAGGGAATTTCTGGGTCGCATAAGTCAACCCTACTCACAAATTCCTTTAGCCTGCTTCTTGGTTTGTCTCCTTAATCCATCTAACTCCACTAGGACCCAGAGTGTGGAAAATTGTGTCTGCTGCTGATGCATATGTATTCTTTCTTCTCTAGATGCACAGAGATGGTGGAGTGCTGTGCTGGAGGAAGGAGGGCACAAGAGACGTAAGAGGCAGGCAGGAAAAAAGGTGAGAGGGAATAACAGAAAGCAGCAGAGCTGCAGGGAGAGAGAGGAGGAGGAACCTCTTATGTACCTCCCTAGCACCTCCAGGAGCCTGGACTGATTAACACCGGCTTCTCAGGGAGCTTCCTGTTTCCTGCTGCTTCCCTGAACCCACTTGAGGAGAACAGGCAGTCAACTGAAGTAGTAGGAGCCAGTTAGGCCCTTAAGATGCTGATATTTTCCCTCACTCAGACCCTACTACCAGCCTGCTTATTTGTCCCCTTCAATTGAGTGTTGAGAGCAATTATAGCTGGCACAGAACAGCAGTCATGAGTGAAAGAAGAAAACGCCCCTCTGGGGCAGCATTCAGAAAAAGAAAGAAAGCAAAGGAAGCTTTTCTATCTAAGCAGGAAGGAGTTCTCCTGAGTTACATAGACACAAATGTTCACGGTGAGCCTTCCAGCCCCAGTGAGGATGTGAGTGGTGAGGACATGCCTGATATTCCAGTTAGTCAGAGTTCAGGTGACCTGGCAGCTGCTGCAGCATCCATATCTCCATCTCAAATGGATGTAACCATGCACATTCCTGAAGAAAAGTGTAGATCAGAAAAGAGTATGGTGAAGGCGCAAGAAACAGTGCTGCTGAGTTTAGTTCCTTAAATCTAGTCCTTGAGCAGTAGCCTGAGGGACTTCCTTGTACTGCATGGGCCACAGCAAGTGAAAAACTTCATGTTCCCAAAAGACAATGAAAATAGAAGTTTCCATCCAACACATTACTGGTGTGAAATCCCCAATGGTGACAAAGTGGAGAGGCCATGGCTTATGTACTCAAAAACCCAGAATGCTGCAAACTCTTGGTTGGTTGGTTGGTGCAAACTCTTACAGTCTAATGTTCCAGCTACTTTAGGTTCTACTGGAACAAAGGACTGGAAAAGTCTGGCTAGAAATCTGTCATGCCATAAGAAGGCAGCAAATCACCAGAGAGCATTTCATAGGTTGAAAGAGCTTGAGATGAGACTAAGGTTAAAAGCCACCATAGATGATCAGCATCAAGAGAAGATTGCATCAGAGTCTCTTTACTGGCAAAATGTTCTGAAAAGGCTCATTGCCGTTGTGAGAATACTTGTTACCCAAAATCTAGCGTGGCACTTCAGATCAGCTGTATGTGCCAAACAATGGAAACTTCCTTAAAATTGTGGAGCTGATGGCTGAGTTTGATGCTGTACTCCAGGAGCATCTAACAAGAGTCTCCACCCAAGAAATATACTCATACCACTACCTTGGAAAAAACAATTCAAAATGAGATCATACAGTTACTGGCAACAAAAGTCAAACAAGATTGTGGCAGATCTGAAGTCAGCAAGATGTTACTCTATTATTCTGGACTGCACACCTGACATCAGCCATACAGAACAAATGACTTTAATGGTGCGTTTTGTAACAACAGAACCTAGTGAAAATGTCCCTGCAATGGTGACTGTGAGAGATTATTTTCTAGAATTTATTGACATTGATGATACTACGGGAGCTGGTTTGACAAATGTGCTTCTTAAAAAGCTGTAAGATACAGGAATCGTGATAGCTGACATGAGAGGTCAGGGCTACAATAATTGTGCCAACATGAGAAGAAAGAACAGAGGAGTGCAGATATGGATCCGAGAGTTAAACCCTTGAGCTTTTTTAGTCCCAGGCAGTTCTCATTCATTGAACTTGGTGGTCAGTGATGCAGCATCAGCTTCTAGTGAGGCTGCTGAATTTTTTAATGTAATTCAAAGTATCTATGTATTTTTCTCTGCATCAATTCATCGATGGCAAATTTGGAAGCAACATCTGGGAATATCCTCTCTGACACTGAAACCACTGAGTGCCACGTGATGGGAAAGTCAAGTGGAGGCGATAAAGCCTATCAAACACCAAATTGGGAAGATAGATGATGCCATAGTTGCCGTTATGGAGGATAATGCCATGGCAGCAACTCTTTGTGGGAGAACAGTGGCAGAGGGAAATGGAATCACCAGAAACATACATAACTTCAAATTTCTGTGTGGCTTAGTATTGTGGCGTGACATATGGTTTGAAATAAATTTTGTACGCAAGAGACTCCAAGGTGTTGACCTTGATATATCTGGAGCAATGAAACAACTGGACAAAGCAAAGTCATACCTATAGTCTTACCGGTCAGGTGAGGGATTTCAAAACGTTCTGAAAAGTGTGCAGAAGTTGGCAGAGGAACTTCACACAGAAGCTGTTTTCCCACCCATTCAAGAATACAAGAGTCACCGAAGAAGAAGACATTTTGATTACAAGGCATGGGATAATCCCATAAGAGACCTCAAACAACAATTCAAAGTTGAATTCTTCAACCAGGTGCTAGACTGTGCAATACTGTCAGTTGAAGAACATTCCATGCAGCTCAAGGAACACAGCAGTATATTTGGGATGTTGTATGATATTCCAAAACTCCTCACTATAGCTGAAGAAGACTTACACCAGCAATGCAGGGCACTAGAGACAATGTTGACACATCTATGCTCCACAATGACACAGGAGAAGCTGGTCGTCCTCTCAATAAAGCATGAGCTGGCCCAGACTGTGGACCTACAGGAAGCAGTTCAAACCTTTGCAACCAGGAAGGCACGGAAAGCACCACTTGGATTATTCAAACATATAAAAATGCCAATGTTTACTATGCAGACAAGAAAAGTTACATTTGTTGTTCAGGTATTTGAAAGTTAAGTGTTACTTAAAATTTTTGAACAAGGCATTTTAAGTTGTTAGTTCTCCTTTATTGGGATAGGTAGCAGAGCAGTACCATGAGAGGAGTAGAACAAGAAGAAGGGAGAATTGAGACCTTTCAAAGTTTTGGCCCAAGTGAGGGGGCATGGGGGCGTCATTTGAGCTCCCTGCCTCAGGTGCCAAAATGTTGTGGGTCAGCCCTGTTCTTGGAGTTCTTATCAACAATGTTCAAGGCATGAAGACCTCCAGGAAGTTGAGTAATTTTGCAGTCCTCAACAATGTGTGCCATAGTTTGTGGCTGCCCACATTGAGTCATCTCTAAAACAATGACTCCTAGTCATAGGTCTGGAACATAAGGTCCTCCAGCTGAGTGTTGACGGGTTGTCTACCGCCAACGGGGCACTGTCATAAACAGATAGCTAAGGATTAATGTCTCTTTCACCTGTAAAGGGTTAACAAACAGTGACCTGCAACATCTGACCAGAGGACCAATCAGGAGACAAGATACTTTCAAATCTCGTGTGGAGGGAAGCCTTTGTGTGTGTTTTGGGGTTTGGCTTTGTTCTCTCTGGGTCCTGGACGGGACTAGAGGTGCAACCAGGTTTCTCCCAATCTCCCTACTACAGTCTCTTATCTATTCAGAATAGTAAGTAAGTACAAAGGCGGTCATAGTCTTTTAACTTGTTTTTCTTTATTTGTAGATGTGTACTTGCTGGAAGTAGCTTAAATTGCGTTTCTGCTGGAGAAAGCTTCTTTCTATTGTCTATAAGCTAAAAAACCCTGTATATTTACCATCTTGATTACAGAGACAATTTTTATGTTTTTTCCTTCTTTATTAAAGTTTTCCTCTTTTTTAGAACCTAATTGATTTTTTTGGGTTATCTTTGTAAGACTCCAGGGAAGGGAGTCTGCACTCACGAGGGAATTGGTGGGAGAAAGGAAAGGGAGGAGGGAAGAAAAACCTGCTCTCTGCGTTTATCTCTGTATCTCTCTCCGGGGAAGAAGGGAGGGGGAAGGTAACCTTCCTCTCGGGGTGGGTCTCCTAGTGTACCCAGGGTGGGAAAGAGCTGGGAGAAAGAAAGGAGGGGGAAGGGAAATGGTTTATTCCCCTTTGTTTTGAGACTCAAGGAATCTGGGTCTTGGGGGTCCCCAGGGAAGGTTTTGGGGGGACCAGAGGGTATCAGGCCCTGGAATTCCTGATTGGTGGCAGCGCTACAGAATCTAAGCTGGTAATTAAGCTTAGGGGAATTCATGCTAGTACCCATATTTTGGACGCTAAGGTTCAGATTTGGGATTTATACTATAACAGGAACTTATTGGTGTTCTGGCAAAGGAAGTTCCAGCTGATTTTCTAGACACTATTTAAATGCATATTGGGGCATGTGCCCTGCTGGGACAAACTTGAGATTTACTGTAAGACAAGTCACAAGTGGATGAAACACTAGGAAGGAAGGCGGAGAAGGGCAGGGAAGTGATAATGAGACCATGCAGTAACACAGGCTAGTTGTGTACATGACCTGATGATTTCCAATCATTTAAAGTGTTTATCTTTTAAATAAATGAAATATAATCAGCTTTGAGTGACTGTTGCTCAACCATTATTAGTTTGTTGTTTTCTTATCAGTATCCCTGGGGAAGTGGGTCTTGACTGAGAGATTTGAAGGAGACTGTGGTAATGACCTTATGGATCAATTCAGGAAGGACATATAAGTAGGGTGGAATTAAATGCTAAGGCACATATGGCAGCAGGGGACAAATGGGCATTAAAGACTGACCTCACTGATGGAATAAGAGATTATAACTAGATAGAATAGATATGCTCCAGATGAGAGTGAGGCCTGTTTCTTACCTCATCATGAAAACTGGCAGAATTCTGTGCCTTCTGAGCCCTTCCAAATTTGCACTGATTCCTAGGACTATTCTTCTGAGTCTGAGGGCAGGTCTACACTGCCGCTTAAATCAATCTAATTTACGTCACTCCAGGGTATGAAAAAGAAACACACCCGTCAGCGATGCAAGTTACAGTGACGTAAGCACTGTCCACACTGGCACTAGATCAGCAGGAGATGCTCTGCTGTCAGCATAAAGCATCTTCACCAGACGCGCTACAGCAGCGCAACTGCATCAGTGCAGCTGCACCAATGTAGCACTTCTAGTGTAGACCTGCCCTGAATGACACCATCAGAACTGAAATTAACATGTGAAAAAATTTCACCATGAACTGACAGAAAAACTTGTTTGTGAACAAACCATAAAGTTGAGCCAGCATTTGAAACTAGCTCACTCTGTCATGAGTTCATTCTGAGCGTGGTTTTGGAGTGAGGTCAGACTAATTGGTGGAAAAGGGAGAATGTACTGAGCAGTTTTGCACAACACAACGAAAACAGGGAACGTGTTACCATGGATAATTGAACAAAAGCTTCTAACAATAGATCTTGCCAGAAAAACTGGATAGCTTTATTAGTAGATACGGGAAAATAGTGTGTGTAAAGTATTTGATGGGTCTGTAAATGGGTGGACTCTCTTACTAGCCCAGGAAACAACCACACCTGAGTCTGTTCCAGGCCCTTGCCTCAGGGCACAATTTCTTACTGAAATGCCAAAAAAATTGTGAAGCAACATAAAACAGTGATTTCCCTGACCAAAGCAGGCCTGCGGTCAAGTGAGCCTCCTTTGGTTAGAGATTTTTCCCCAGGCATCCCTCTATCAACTGACTCCCTAACCCCACAGTTCCACCTGGGAGACAACTGCTCAGTCACAGGCAGGGCTGGGCCTTTCTCCCTTTAATGGGGCTGGTTGGAAGCACCTGCAGAACTAGAGCCTGGGATCATAGAGGTGTGGACTGCCAAGGCTTCCATCTCACCACAAGTAGCTCATGTGAAGCTTGACACTGCAGGAAGTACTGCCCAGCAGGGGCTGAATGACAGCCCCATGCAGCCCACTGATTGGTCCATGCCAGTATATAAACCAGAAAGGCATTACAGGGAGCTCTCTGAGCAATGATGCTGACTGCCTGCTTGCTTCGTCCCCATATCTTGCCTTACTGTGAACCTTAGATTCTGGCTCCTGACCCTGATTTGTTTCCAACTCTCCTACTTACTTTCTGTCTGTAACCTGGTGCCTGACCTGGACTTCCTGGTATCCTGACCTGTCTCAACTCTGACTCCACTATAAATCTCCTGACTGCAGCTTGGTAATGGACCAGTGCACACCAGCTGCCCATGGCCCAGCCCTGACAGCAGCCACCCTGTGACAGTGTCATTGGGATCTTAGCCACTGACTTTGATGGTAGTGGGCTGAAATTCTTACATGAAAAATTATTTTAGTGTCTTGGATTTGTCATGTGGATTGAAATATGATTTAAGAGTTGTAAACAATGGTATAAGAATGAATGAGATAATACTGAGATGAGGCAACGGATCTGTTTTTTATCCAAGGTACATACTTCTGATAATGATCTAAGAAGGGGAGGAATGACAGTAGAACCAAAGCACAATAATGACATTTACAGAGGATACTGAATTGGAAGGAATTGTCATCACTAAACATGGTATCAGAAACACAGGAAGATGACAAAATGAGAATCAGTTTGGAAAAATACATGCTATTGTGGCATTCTGGGGGAAAGTAACAGCAGCATAGGCAAGGATGGGAAAGCTGGGAAACAGAACAGATGAAAGAGACAGAGGAATTAAAGTGAGAGAGGGTGAATGGGACTGCAGCTCCTTCTGCCTTTGTTCTCACTGGCATGAGAGAACTCAGCACCCCAGACACCCTCTTCCTCCCCAGCTTGTGACGCAGAGGAACTGGAAGAGAGAAACAGTAGACAAATTCCAGGCAGTCCATTATATGGAAATAATTGACAAAGTAAAGGTAGTTCAGAAGTTCATAGAAATATAGGGCTGGAAGGGACCGCCAAAGATCATCTCATCCCCCACAACCATCCCTCCAACCCGTGCTGGGTTTGAAGTAACCCCTCAGCCAGAGCCTGCAATGACTCTTTCCTCCGGTGTGCTGCAGCAGCCAATCCATGATCAAGGACTGGCTCCAGCACCTGCAGGAAGAGCAGCAAGCCGGTCTGTGTAACATCCTCACTCAGATAGGAATGCTCCCTCTGCCTTGCTGTCGTGGCAAGGATGAGGGCAGTCAGACTAGTGGTTGGAGCAGGTATCAGACCAAGTCAGGAACCAGAAGGTCAGAGTCCGAGACAGGCCAGAGGTTGAACTGAGAGGCAGGAGAATCAAGTTACCAGGAGAATGGGGCCAGGCGCTAGTTTACAGACAGTAATTGAAGAGCAAAGGACAAATCAGGGATGGAAGCCAGAGCCTAGGGTTGATTGCAAGTAGGGGCCTGGCACAGAGGTAGGCAGGCAGTCTGTGTTGTTGCTCAGACAGCTCCCCTTCCTGGTTTAAGTACTAATATTGGCCAATCAGGGGTCTGCAAGAGGCTGCCACTCAGGTCCTGCTGAGGTATACTGCCTGCCTAGCCCAGCCTCACATGGTCCTCCCATGGGAGATCAACCTAGGCTCCTGTAGCAATGTGAAGGTGTCAGCAGCCCAGAATCCCCATGGTTCCAGCCTTATACTGATCTAATTTAAGTCTTGAAAATAGGGTTTAGGTTTGGTTTAAGTGGTACATAGGCCTTATGCCTAACTCCAGGAGAGGGTTCATGGCTGTCAATCCCCAGTGAAGGCAGTGCCTCCTTCCAGACCCAATTTAGGAGCTTAACTCCCTGAGGGGAGTGAGGCTTAGGTCAGACCTCTCTCCTCTGCATTTTCTACTGACCAGATTAGGCAGCTCCCTGCTTAGCTTGCTGACATTTGTAGATCCCATTGTTAGGTGCCTAGCTCTCCCCATAACTCAGGGCTGTATATTCTACTAGGCGGAGGGCACCTAAACATTAGATGTTGAAGTGCTGAGACTAAGGCCATGTCTACACTAGAGAGCTCCCAGCGGCACCAATGCAGCCGCGCCATTGTAAGATCTCCTGGGTAGCTGCTCCATGCTGACGGGACAGAGCTCTCCCATCAACATAATTAAATCACTTCCAGTAAGCAGCGGTCTCTCCCCAACATAGCGCTCTCCACACAAGTGCTTCTGTCGGTATAACTTATGTTGCTCTGGGGAGTGGTTTTTTCACACCTCTGGGTGACATAATTCATACTGATAAAAGTACTAGTGTAGACATAACTTAAGTCCCCTTGATGGAATTAGTTCTTAGGGTCCAGTTTTCCCAACACTGAATATTAATTTCTTAGCAAATGCATCCACATGTTTTCCCTTCGTTTTTAAGTTTTCAAAGGCCAGTCATATTCTAGTGATCAGCAGGACACACATCAAGCTCTGTGAATTATAATGTGCATTATAAGGAACCAGAAGATGCTAATTCCACCTGATTGCAAACCAAAGGTTTGTTGTTAATGACTATATTATTTGCCTAAAAAGTAAACAGACCCGGACTTGGAGAGATCCAAGATATGCCATTTTCGCAGTTACTAAATAATATTAAAACTTCAGTTATGAAATGCTTGACAGCATTGTAACTCCCAAAGACTGAACTTCACAAGTAATGTTTCTGGAAAGAATATCAAAATGAGATAACATTTCAAAGTACAATGAATGTTCAAAGAAGCTGAAGGATTTTTCTTCCTTCATTGTGTCTGTTGTTGTTGCTCTTTGGGACTACATGAAGTCAAATATTAAAATGTCCAAATCATGATGCAAATATTACAGGTACAGAATATGAGCTACTGTACTTACTAAACTAAAAGTTTGCATTTGGTGCTACACTTCAAAATGCCTGTATTTTCTATAATTTAGGGCCTGATCGTGCAATCCTTACTTATGTGACTAATCCTAATTCATACTAGTAGACTCATTGAACCAAATCCTAAACTGATACAAATCAGTGTAAGTTAAGGGAGCTACACTGATTTACACCAGCTGAGGATCTGGCCCATTGATTTCAATAGTTCTGTTGGTATAAGGATGGATTGCAACAGGATTGGGCTGCTTCTACAGGGATTCTTATTTAATCTGAAACACTTTATTTTTGGAGCATGGGAAACATAAGTAGTTCACTGCATTCAATTAATAAAATTATAGAACATTTTCCAAAGAACAACAATAAATTATATGCCTATAAAAACTCCTTTACAGTTTTCTAGATTAAGAAAAAGCTATAAAAATCTAGCACACCTATAACAAAGACTGATTTATTGTTTTGTGTGGGACATGAGTTTTTACAAGTTGCACTTCTACCAGAGTGAAGACAGCATGCAAGTCCTAACAATAATCTTAACAAATATAGTACACCTCTGCTTATAAACTAAAGGAAGCACCCAAATGAGTTACAGAACCCTGTTCATAAAGCTGATGTAAATAAGAAGCTTAAGAAGAAATAGCCCACGTAAGGAATCTCATAAGGTGACTGATGGGGGAAGGGAAAAGCTTCTGGCAGTGTTCTCAGTGCTGTGCAAGATGCAAAATACAGGTCCTGACAAGCGCACAACCTAACCAGGTCAAACACAAAGGAGACAGGACACAGTGGGAAGTCTCCAGGATGACTATGGCTTATTAAATCTTTATTATTAATATCATTGCCTTCCTGTTTTGTGAGTCTACCTCCAGCCCAATTGTTAATTTGCCTAGTCTATAGTCACAGTGTGATGTTCTGGATTCAAACAGATATTGTACAACATGTTCTGGCATCTAATAAGTTTAGTAAAGTTACAAGGGCAGCATTAGTATGCAAGGCCAAGAGTACAGAAGTCTCTTTCAAATATACTCTGGCAGCAGAGAGCAAATAACGAATAAACTTGGGTGGGTAGATTGGAAAACGGAGCCTTTCCAAGCTAGTTCTGTTTCCATATATGCCGTATCCAAATCAGACCCCCCCACAGCTACCTGGCACAATGACATGATAACACTGGGTATTGATTGGAGTTACAAGTGTAACTTTGGCTTTGAAAAGCCTGGAGGTTTTTCTGTGAGGCATGGGAAAGAAATCAGAGATAATCAGCTTTCCAGTATGAGCAGCAAGGCAAGAAACCTAACTAGATTTGAGATGGAGCTTGCTAAACTGGGCATGGCTTCTCTCCTACCTTCTCCATGCAGAAACTGCACAGACTCCCAGGGTTGTGCCTTCACTGTGTCCTTTTATTTTAAGGTCCTTCCACTTTCACCACAATCCCTGTGCAACAGTCTATTTACAATGTTAACCTAGCATTTGTCTGTCTCACTAGGGCTTTGAGGGGAACGGAGGTCTCCCTACTCTGAACTTTGGTGTGATATGAAGGGGCATGGCTAACTCTGTTCCTTTCTCTCCCACTTTGTACTTCCTTCCTATGCCTCTTATCAGCCCTGGGCTGGTGGGGTAATTGGCTCCACCAGCCAGCCTGTTAACTAATTATCCTGTCAGCTTTCTCCAGGGGAATTAATTAATATTGGAGTGATCAGAATGCAGGCTCTCCTGTTTGCACCCTGTATTCTATCACAAAGAGATTATATGATGTGATTGTCTGCATTACTGGGAGACTAGAAAGGACTTCCTGGATCATCATGTTCTTAGGTCAGCTCACTTCCCCAAATGAACAGCTTTTCTAGCCATATTCCATTCCCATAGCATGGGCTCTACCAGGCTGCCAATGGACATTGCTCTTCCAATAGAATATGGTTCTTTTGGATAGTTCCACCAGAAATCATTTGGGATAGATTTTTTTGGAGAGGATGGGGCACATTGCCAGGATACCTGAGAGAGAAAGAGGCTGTAGCTGGAAGACTGGCCTACAAACTTGTGAAGATGCAACTTGCTGGAGGGCTCTGCTTATTGAGAGCCAGAAAAATTATGATGATGTTCGGTGAGGAAAATTTGCATTTGATCTGTAGTTGGAAGAGGGGCACAAGAAGGGTAACTGGGAATATGCAGGAGAACTAGGTGGGAAAAAACAGATGGAAGCTCTGAGTTTGAGAAGCAGGAGCTGCAATTGTGCATAAGAGCCAAAATAAAGCATGTGGAAATTGTAGTTTATAAGTAACAAGAAATGAGTACATTTTAAGCATTTTAATGAATAATTACATGATTAAGATTTTGCTACTATGTTGGAAGGAAGAAACTGTTCCACAAGATTTTAAGGCTGCTCGTTTCATCCAACTCTATGAAAACAAAGGAGACAGGAGTGATTGTAATAACCACAAAGGTATATCTCTTCTTAATGTGATGGGGAAAATCTTAAACCGTATTCTTTTACTTAGACTTCAAACTTTAGCTGAGAGAATCTATCCTGAGATCAACTAAGGCTTCTGCTCAGGAAGGTCCACCATAGACATAGTCTTCACAGTATGACAACTGCATGAAAAGTGCAGAGAGAAGCGTATTCCACTGTATATGGCTTTTATAGATGTAACAAAAGCCTTTGACATGGTTAGTCAGTCAGGGCTTTACATTGTTCTGAAGAAGCTTGATTGTCCACCTATATTGCTAAACCTTGTGAAGTCCTTACATAATGGCATGAAGGCAGCTGTAATGTACGAAAACCAAGAGTCTGACTCATTTAACATCAACAATGGAGTGAAGCAGGGTTGCTTTCTAGCTCCTACATTGTTTAATATTTACTTCTTATTCCTGCTCAACATGTGTTCTGTGATTTTCGAGAGGGTGTCTATCCTAGCACTAGACATGATGGAGGTTTGTTTAACATTGCAAGGTTCATAGCTAAGATGAAGGTGAAGGAGACCATCACAAGGGACCTGCTATTTGCAGATGATGCAGCCCTCGTGGCTCATAGCGTCGATGCTCTACAATGTCTTATTACCAAGTTTTCTGATTCCTGCAAAATCTTTGGGCTAGCAATAAGCTGTTATTGTGCACCAAGGCTCTTCACAACCAGTCACAGATATCACCTTTGATGACATTGTTGACCAATTTTGTACCTTGGCTCTGCTGTTACCAGCAATGTAGATCTTGATGCTGAGCTTACTAGTAGAATCAGCAAAGCAGCCATAAACTTTGGTCTTTTGCAAGACAGAGCCTGGAACAATAACAAATTGTTAACTAAAGTGAAATTCTGAATTTATGAGACATGTGTTTTATACACTCTTCTATAAGGCTTAGAAACATTGATGACTTATGCCAAACATATACCAAAAGATTAAATAGTTTTCGTATCAGATGTTTGTGTAAAATTCTTTGAATAAGATGGCAAGACAGGGTGACAAATGTGGAAGTGTTAAATCGTGCTGGTATGTCATTCATGGGAACGTTGATAAGTAAGAAGACTTGGATGGCTTGGATATGTCAAGCGAATGCCGGACTACAGGATCCCAAAGAGTGTGCTGTACTCTGAAGTTCCCAAAGAGTCTAGAAAGAGAGGCAGACCTCTGAGCAGATTTTAGGATGCCTGAAAGGATGACTTATTATATCCTTTGGAATCTCTGTGGATGATTGGGAAAGGAGTGCAGAATGCCGCTCTGGTTGGTGGAGTCAGCTTGTCGATGGAGTGAGGCATTTCGAGGCAGACTGGATAAAGCTTTGTGATGACTGGCATCAGAGGGGGAAAGAATCTGCTGCTTGGATTCAGAGCATTGCTAGTGCATGAATGTACCCTACCTGTGGATGGGACTCTCATTCGCACATCGAACTCAGCAGCCATCAAAGAACTCATCAGTGCATCCACCATGCTCTGCAGAGAGCCGCGGTGCCACTGATTGACATGATTAACAGTATAATACTTTTACACACTTAAATTTGCAACTCTATGCAATTCAACTCCCAAAGCAAGGCCTAAGTGCATTGATCTCACCATGCTCCTACTTTAAAGTATGCAGTAAAACTGAGCTAAAGCAACGTCAAGTGCGAAAAGCAAGCCAACTGGAAAAAATAGATTCTTCTATTTGTCTTTAATCTCTTTCAGTTTCAGATACCTATTTTTATTGCTCTTTGTCACAGTAGCATGAAATGAATGGTCTTGGAGGTAAGGTAGGATTTTCCAACATATGGGGTTCCCCCCTCATGGATTGCAAAGGACTGGCAGGGGAGTGAGGGAGAGGTGCAGTGGAAGATGTATAAATTAAGATGAAGAGGCATTTAACAAAGCTGTTAGGAGGGGGCAAGGGCATGACTGAGCTAGTTCTCCAGACTAACATCTTGCAACCCCACCTGAATCTGACAGCACCTGATGGGACCGGACTACAGGTGTTGGTTTCGAGTTGGGTTGGAAAACTCCTGACCCTTTTGGACTCAGGTCAGCTCATGTTATCTCTGATCACCTCCTCCTGCCCATCTCACACCTGCCAACTGCTGACACCTCGCTGCTGCGGAGTGAGTGTGCCAGTGAGTCACAGCACCTCTAACTCTACAGAATGCTCAGCGCAGAAAGACAGCCGACCCCACAGGCAGGGTGTAGCTGAAGATGGATCATGAATGTGCGGAGTGGGAAGTCTCACCAAGGTCAAGCCCCAAGGACGAGGCTGCAGTGCTGACATGGTTTAGGGGGAAGGTTCGGATTGGGTTAGGTCTGAAAATGACTCGACCCTCCTGAGCTCAGGTCAGTACAGGTGGGCTCAGATCAGGCTTTAAAATTAGGCCTGAGCAAACCTCTATTCCAGATTTGGCGGGGATAGGGGGTGTAATCAGCACTGAAGTAGGTTGCTGGATTAGGAATCCATAAATGTGGATCTATTCCCAGCTCTGCTAAATCACTCAGCCTCAGTCCCCATAACTGTGAAATGGGAGTAATATCACTTTTCCACCTCACAGGGGTAATAAGACATCCAGCTACTGTACTGAGGAGTGCAATAGAAAAATCTAGCATATATAATAAATAAAAGTCTTTTCAGATACAGATGTGATTGTGTATCTTGCAAATGTCACCTGAAATGGGATATGCTCACCGTTGTGGAGGTTGTGTGTATATACTGCACCACTCTGGGGACCTGATTCATCTCTGCACTACTCTAATGTTATGCTGGTGTTTTCCCATTGAATGTAATGCAGTTACAGTACATTGATATCAAAGTGGAGTAACATAACAGTGAATCAAACCTTATGGGAATTTTTGTTTTCCTCTTTTGGCTGTTGTACTAGCCCTACAGGCTAACAAAATATTACTATGTAAATTATTTTCACTTTTTTCCCCTCTGGAGTCAGAATTGGATTTTGTCGATTATGTAACAACTGTGCATATTTACTTATCCACACAGAGAGCCTTCAGCTGAGAAAACAAATATGTTAAAGATTCAAATCATTATAAGAACTTGAACTTTTGCAAAATCTCCTTTAGAACTCACTTATCTATTAAATTCTATTTGGTTTTATACACTGCTGAAAATTCTAATGAAAAACTTATGTTGCTATAAGCTCAAAACAGGATGTCATCGTCTTCTTACCTTACTCCCCTGCAAGAATTTCTAACTAATGTCAAACACAGCATGCCTTTCCTAATCCAAATGTTTGGCAAAATAGTGTCATAATAAATGATGTAACAAGCGAGCCCCTAATAAAAAGCATGTGTACATCTTGCAGGAGGCAATCTAAAAACATATTGGAGTCTAAGAACTAATCACAAGGCAAAATCATTGAAATAAAACATGCAAAGAATGTTTATTATAAATCACTCAGAATGCAACACAAACGAAATCCATACCAATAGCATACAGGTATGCCACAGCTCTCCATGTTGCAACATTGGTGAAAGGTCGGCACAGGAAGGAGCAACGGGATGGATGTGTCTAGGAGTTGGTTTGTGATTCATTTATTATTTATGTCTAGGTATTGCTGTAGAGCTTCATTATCAGAATATCTGAGCACCTCACAAAGATGAATGAATTAAGCCTCACGGTTGTCAGGGTTCCCCTGAGACCTCTTCCTTTTGGTTCCCCGAGAACTCAGTTTGACTCCAGTCTCATCATGCAGGTTCCTTTATTTGGCATACAGCAAAGCTATGCTAAGTTGATCAGAGTCAAGCACAGGGAGGTGGGTATAGGGCATACCACACACCTAAAGGTACACTGCAAACCTCTTCCTTTATATTCAATTACATATTAACTTGCATTGAGTCTACACTGCATTACACATTTTAGAATTAGCTTGGTTACTTTGTAGGAACCGATCCCTATACAGTAAGCACTGACCATGTATGACTTACTCTTTACCTCATCTTACATTCCAGCCTTATGTTACCTACTGTTATCTTGTCCATTATAGATGGTCCACAGGCTGTTCTCCCTTATCCAGGGCCAGTGCAAGGATGTTTCGCACCCTAGGTAAAACTTCTACTTTGAGCCCTCCCCCCGGCAGCGCCCTCACCCTGAGGTGCCCCCCCTCATGGCAGCTCCTCCCCTCCACTCTAAAGTGCCTCCCTTGCGGCAGCTCCCAACCCTCCCCCCGAGGCCCCCCCCACTGCCCCAGCTCACCCCTGCTCCGTGTACGAGCATGAGCACCCCAAGCACGCCTTCACTGCTTCACTTCTTCCGCCTCCCAGGCTTGCAGCGCCTAAATGCCGTCTAAATGCCGGCGGCGACCGGGGCAGCCGAAGATCTGGCCGCTGTGGTCACTGCCGAAGAAAATGGTGCCCCACAAATGCCAGCACCCTAGGCAACCGCCTAGGTTGCCTAAATGGTTGCACCGGCCCTGCCCTTATCATAGCTAGAACAGACATTCTGTTTCCAGCCTGCTGATCCATTTACATCCCTAATCCTGTCTCCCAAGAAATGAGGCATCACCTATGTGCAATTACTCGTGTCAAGGCGGCCCTACATTAATATTCCTGTGTGATAGGGAAATATCACTATCTCCACATTTCAGATGGGGTAACTGAGGCACAGAGTGATCAAACCAAAATTGTTCCTCTAATTTGAGTGCCTCAATTCTTGGGTATCCAACTCCAGACGCCTGCGGCTGTCTACATCAACAATTAGACCCCAGCAAGCTGGGGTGTAAATCTACCTGCATTAGTCTGCCACAGTCTAACTCTCTGTGTGTGCCCTGCTATGTGTTAACAGTTTGTTAGAGCACTTTGAGCTAGTTCCATTTCAAAGAGGACTAGATCAAAGCACACTAACAAACTGTCAAGGAACATCAGCCGGGTGCATACGGACAGTTATACCACCACAGGCTACTGTGGGGTAGATTCACACCCCAGCTTGCCATGGTCTAATTGTTCATGTAAGCTAATGTCAGCGATTTTCAGAGATGTTAAGCATCTGCAGGTGTTTAGTTTCTTCAAAAATTAGGCCCAAGATGTCTCAAATTGGGAACCCAAAACTAGAGGCCCATGGAATCATAGGTCACTCTTGGACTAGCTCAGGGAAACTGTGGATAAGTCAGGGATGGAACCTAGATCATCTGGCTACCTGTGCTGTGTTTAGATTGTCAGCTATTTGGGGCAGGAACTGTCTGTCCTGTTTTTGTTCAGTGCCTAAGACAGTGGAGTGCAGAGTCATGACTGGAGCTCTGATGCACTGACTATGGTAACATATATAATAAATCATCATCATCATAATTAATCATAAGACCATTTTTCCTTCCTTTGGTCAGGGACGGCTCCAGGCCCCAGCATGCCAAGCGCGTGCTTGGGGCGGCAAGCTGTGGGGGGCACTGTGCCGGCGCCACGAGGGCGGAAGACAGGCTGCGTCCGGCGGTTTGCCTGCGGAGGGTCCGCTGGTCCCGCGGCTTCGGAGGAGCTCCCGCAGGCACGCCTGTGGCAGGTCCACCAAAGCCGCGGGACCAGCAGACCCTTCGCAGGCAAACCACCGGAGGCAGCCTGCCTGCCATGCTTGGGGCAGCAAAATCCCTAGAGCCGCCCCTGCCTTTGGTACTCGGGCATCGTCCTTGTGATCTAGCTCACTCCATTAAAGAAGCCTAGAAAGGGGATCAGAGTGGGAAATGGTTAGATGACTCTCTTTTTACATTACCAATGGACTGCAGATGTAAGCAGAGTCAGAATGAGCTCTACCCTGACATCTGGTGAAAAGAATTTCAGAAAGTGTATTTGCATAGGCACGCCTACCCCATCCCAGGCTGCCGAGCTGTGGGACTGCTTTGTGACAGAAATGATTCAACCTCAGTTGGGTGGTACTTGCTAGACAAGGGACATGGGTTCCAACACCTGGTAAATTGAGAGAGGCTGGGGACAGGTATTTGTGCCTGGTGGTGCAGGTACCTTGTGGAACCAGAAGCACCAGTTCCATCCCCTCCTCTCTCCACTGTGGAATGGCAGAGTTGATTTTTTTATTCCCTCAAGAATCTAAATACAGGTTACTGAGCTAAACTCACTTTGGGCTAATGGTGCACTAGCACTGGGGCTCCCCTACTAAGAGCTGAGATCACTAAGAGTTGAAATCACTAAAGAGCTGAAATTACTGAGCTGAGAGCACTGAGTATTGTGCTAACTAGTGGGGGAGCCTGAAGCTATACTGTGGAACAAAGCAACTGGTGGAGTGGAGCAGTTTGTGGGGATGGCTGGTGGAGCGGAGCAGCTGGCAGAGCGGAGTAGCTGTGGGAAGGGTGGAGCAGCCCACAGAGTGAGCGGAGCCGAGCAGTTTGCAGGGAGAACTGGAGCAGCTCATGGAGCAGAGCAGCTGGTGGAGTGGAGCAGTTTGTGAGGACGGCTGAAGGAGCAGAGTGGAGCAGCTGGTAAAGAGGAGCAGTTCGTGGATAAGGCGTAAGCAGAACCCACGGAGAGGCAGGGCAGTTGGCCCCGGACCACGTAAGGTGCCCCTTTCTACCCAGGCTGGGGGGGAGGGACCTCTACAGATAAACTCTCGAACTCTGGGGTGGCACTGACCAGAGACTTTTGGGTTGTTGGACTTTGGGGTGATTGGACTTAAGACCCTAAGGGGAAAAAGGACATTGCCAAATGTACTTGGAGGGGGGTTTTTGTTTATGGTTTGTGTTATAAGCCTGTTTGTGTGGTTCTCCAATGGGATGCCACATTGATTCCTTCCTTTATTAAAAAGATTTTGCTACACTCAGACTCCGTGCTTGTGAGAGGGGAAGTATTGCCTCCTAGAGGCGCCCAGGGGGGTGGTATGTAAGTGTCCCAGGTCACTGGGTCGGGGCTCGAGCTGGTTATGCATTGTGTTACTGAAACGGAACCCCATGGTACTGAACCCAGCCCTTGTTGCTGCCAACTCAGAGGGGCAGAAGGGTTACACAGAAAAGGTACTGGAGCTGCCTGGGGATAGATGCCATTTCTTTTAGAGTCCATTGGGCAAAGATATAGGAAGGTTTTAGAGACTTGGAATTTGGGACACAATGCTAGGTGATCTTCCAGGGCTTAACTGTGTCTGAGGGTGACTATTATAAGTGTTGTGTAACACTGGATGTTAACTATCAGCTGCTTCCTGATAGTTTATGGTGAGATCTCAGGGACTGCTGACAGTGCATGTCACTAATATTCACACTAATATCTTTGCTCCATGCCTGGCTAGAGACTGGGTACTATTTTCCAGAGTCTTTCAAAGAGTGTTATAAAAGATGCAGAGAAAATATTTCAGCCTATTAGTTGATGCTAATTGTTTCTCCACACATGAGGGTATATAGTCCAGAAGAGAGCTGATGGCTGTTTAATAACAATATCACTCTTGTAAGTATGTAAAAATTGTTTATATTCTATACAAAGAATTCTGGAATCTGTTCCAATAAACACAAAACCAAACTACCAGAGAAATCATCGATATTATTTAGACCAGAGGTGGGCAAACTTTTTGGCCCAAGGGCCACATCAGGGTTGTGCAATTGTATGAAGGGCTGGGTAGGGAAGGCTGTGCCTCCCCAAACAGCCTGGCCCTTGCCCCCTCAGAACCCCCAACCCATCCAACCCCCCCATGCTCCTTGTCCCCTGATCACACCCTATCCAACCCCCCTGCTCCCTGTCCCTTGACTGCCCTGACCTCTATACACACCCCTGCCCCCCTCACAGGACTCATATCCCCTATCCAACCACCCTCTGCTCCTTGTCCCCTGACCACCCCTTCCCAGGACCCCCCCCAACTGTCCCCTGGGATCCCACCCCTTTATCCAACTCTCCCTGCTCCCTGTCCCCTGACTGCCCTCCTGACCCCTCTCCACATCCCTGCCCCCTGACAGACGGCCCTGGGACTCCCACTCCCAACTCTCCCTGTTCCCCATCCCCTGACCACCACCCCAGAACCTCCAGCCCATCCAACCGCCCCCTCCTCCCTGACTGCTCCCCAGGATCCCCCACTCCCTTACCCAACCCCCTCCCACTTACCACCCCCTTACCAGCAGCAGGAGCTCGCAGCCACGACACCCAGCCAGAGCCAGCTACGCTCCTCACGCTGCCCAGTGGGAATGGCGGGCCAGAACATAGCCGGTGTAGCTGCGGGGGAAGGGACCAGGAGCTCAGGGACCAGGCAGGACGGTACCACGGGCCGAATGTGGTCCGCGGGCTGTAGTTTGACCACATCTGATTTAGACCCTTTGTTCCCCAGATGTAAAATATATTGCTCATCCCTGCTACAAACTGAGCAAAGCTAAATATGAGAAATAAGTGTAAACAGGATCTGAACGAACTCTCCCCTGACTGCTAGCTGGGAGGGGTAGAGACTTCAGGAGCAAACTGTATTTACATGAACACACCTATTCTGCTTGGATATTCAGCATATGGAGTGGTGTTGCTCAAAGTGATCAACTTTGGTTGACGTTAGGTTACAAATCACTTTAGTACTGAATGCAGGTTGTGAAATGCTGTTACCAATATTGTTGTCTTTACTGTATGAATAAAGGGGAGCAGAACTGTGCTCAACCTGTCCCAAATGAGGGGGTTACCCTCAGCTGAAAGGACCTTGTTAAGCCAGGGACTTGAAGGCCCAGACCTCTGTGAAAGTAAGAAGGTGGGGACAGATATATCAGTTAGAGGCTGAAGTGTTTCCCTATGGTCCCCTGTCTGGTTTAACCTGTTTCTTTCTGCTGTTCAAAGATAGAGCTAAATAGGCTTTATGAGGTGCATTTTGTTAAGTACTCCCTGAGAGCTGGCAGTATTTCTGGCCAGCCTTCTAAGTGCTAAATGTCAGTAAGAGACTGACCTGTAGAGGTCACAGCAGAGAGGCAAATGACTGATAGGTGGCTGACAAAAGTGCTGAGCAGTTGGCTGGCAGCAGTGGCTGGTAAAAGTGGCAAGCAAGCAGTGCCTGATAAGGTGGCCAGGCAGCAAGGAGCTGGTGGAGCAATCAGGTGTCTTCTTCCCCAGGTAGGAGGTGAACTCACACAGATGCATTTCTGAACCTTGGGTTCTCACTGGACAACCGCTGTGAGTAGGGTACAGTGAGAGAGCAGGGAGGGCATAGAAAAGGAACTGCTGGTTGTAGAACTCAAGAACATCAAGCAGAAGACTTCCCCACACACTCTGGTTTGGGTGTTCTTCTCACAGTTTCATGTTTATGAATCTTGCTTGTGGCATTTTCCCTACTTAATGTTGGGTGACTTCCTCCTTTCATTAAAAGTTTCTTTGCTACACTCAGACTCTGTGCTTGTGAGTGGGGAAGTATTGCCTCTCAGAGGTGTCCAGGGGTGGTATGTAATTTTCCCAGGTTACTGTGTGTGGGCTTGAGCTGGTTCTATGTTGTACTGTTGAAAAGGAGCCCCCTGATATTGAACCCAGCCCTGGTTGCTGCCAGCTCCACCTGGCAGAAGGGTTACAAAAGGTATCAATCCTATGAGCAATGGCTGTTCTATTCCTGTTTTGTAGGGTGGCTATGACTAGAAATGTGCCCAAACAATTTGGATCTGGATTTCAGAAGTGTTTAGATACAAAAGTTTGCTTTAGCCCATAATAGAGAAATGGGTCAACTGCAAAATTTGGGTCTGGGTTAGGATTTTGACCCAACAGCCTCATAAAGTTTAGGGATATTCAGATCCCAGATATTGCTGAGCTCCATCTCTAGTTTTATTCAGTGTTTTTACAGCCCCAGCATAATAGAGCCCCAATCTTCATTGTGCCTTAGGGTGTTAAAATAATTAAAATGTTGTTAATAATATTCAATAGCAGTTTGTTCCTGCTTTCAGGCACAGCAGGATGATTTATTCAAATAGACAGGGAGAGTTCTATGTTATTCAGGAATATGACACATGGGACCTGAGTCTAGTGACACTATTCCAAACATAACTTAGTGAAACAGTTTGGTTAAAACCCTGCCTTAACTGAATTTAGTAGCATTTCAGCTGCCTTTATTTAAACTTTTTTGCTTTATCAAGCAAGTCTTTGCAAAATGAGCAGTCTTTTTTATTCTTATTCTTCTTTTAAATTATAGAAAAACTGGCGGTATTTAAAAGCAGAATAGCAGGCATGACAAATATTCATAACATGAATTCACAGTGATACCAGGAAAGTCCTGGGCTTGGGAATTTGCCAAATTCCAGACTTATTTTCTGAAGAGAAGGAGTAACATTACTTTGGACGATCATTTTCAAATTCAGGGATATTTTCACATTTAGGGACTGAAATCCTTAGGAGATCAGTTTATATGACAATCAGCAAGCAATACATTCTTATCCATATAACCAGTGCATATTGCCTTCGATTTTGCAGGTTGATTTGTATAGCTGGAGAGCTCCCCATATTGATGTAGTGGAGCTCTTAGAGTAGGCAGTGCTGTATATACCAGATATTTTACAGGAACAGTCTTCGAAATGTTCTAGAGAGTTTTTAAAATTTTTGTAAGACTATATCTTGCAAATCGCCAGGTTATCTTGGTTATCCAGGAGCCTACTTTACAGGGTTCTGGGGGAGAGAAAAAATGAGCTAAAATAAATTCTTATACCTAAAAATGTCCCAACTTTAAAGTCTGATTTCATAGGATATTTGAGTGCTGCATGTCTCACTAGAAAGCTGTGAATCTCCCTTTTCCCAAGGGATAAAGCCTGAGGGTAAAGGAGCGGGTCACAAATTTTATATCTTAAACATAGCACTTTTCCAGGCCTGGGAGCACATTCTTGAGGTCTGCTTCCAGCTCTTTGCACACACGTGTGTGTGCGCACACACACACATACACACACTTAGTGATTATTAGCTAGGCCTCACCATACCCTCTTCGTAGTAGGCAAATCTCTTTATTCTCTTTGCACAGAAGGGAAAAGCACTCCCAGAGAAGTTAAGTGACATGCCCACGGCCTCTAAAAATCAGTGGCAGAAACAAGATTAGGACCAAGGTCTATTCCTCATCCACGAGAACACAGTACTAAAGTGTAGCCCTGACCTGCAATGTTCTAAATCAGTGTTTCTCAATGATGGGTCTGTGGACTGGTGCTGGTCCCTTAGAGTTCTTTAACACAATTTAGGAAGGTACCAAAAAGGTTGAGAAACACTGTTCTAAATCATTCTGTGAGATTAACTAAACACACAAAAATACAACTACAAATATTTCAGTTGGTTAACTTTAAATATTCACAACTTTAAAACCATTGAATTAATTGTCTCATTGTCTAAGTCTCCTGGAGACTCAGTCTTCAGACTTGCCTTGGTTTTTCAAATCTCAGGGAGATTTAGAAATTAAGTCAAGTCTGAAGATTATACTGTAAATTATTTTGTGTAACTTCAATTAAGAATTCCATTTTGCATTATAATGCCATATAAAAAGATGGTACAAGGAAACTAAGTTTCATGATTGCCTTCTCAAGTTTATCACAACAGTTTCTAACTTTTGAGTGCTTGATTTCTGAAGTTGTGCGCTACATATCACTTAGCAATTATTATTTTGCTTGGAATACAGAAATCTTTATTTTTATATCTAATCTGAAGCTGTGTATGCCATTTATGTACTGGATACATATTTCTTTTAAAGGACAAAAATTGCAAAGATCCGGATCTTGGGAGTTACACCATCTGAGGATCTAGCCTAAAGAACCATATGCAGTTGATATAGTTACCAAAAGCATAATGTGTACTTCACAGACTTCTTTTTTAATTCATGGACTTACGTTATATGTCAACAGAATTGCCCTGTATTCTCTCAACAGCTAAAGCAAGGGAAGCTCTTCCTCCTACAGAAAGGAAAACCAGGGGGAAGGTGGCTAAGGCCGGGTCTATGCTATAAAATTTGGTTGATGCAAGCTAGCTTATGTTGACATAGTTGTGCGTGTGTCTACACTTAAATTTGGCTTCCTCTGATATAAGTACCCGCTTACACCAATTTAATAACACCAGTCTTGCACAGTGATGTTGTGACAAGCTGCAAAGCCCTCCAAGCTTGCACTCACACCAACCTCCACAGGCAGGGACCACACCCAGCTGTGTTCATGAATGCTCTGGCCAGTCACTAATGAACCAACAATAGAGAGTCTATAGCCAAAATACTCCCAGCTCCCCAGCCTAAGACCCCCAGAGCTGTACCATCCTGCCCTGGTCAAAACCTGACCAGTATGAATTTATTACCCAGTCCACTACTTCTACAAAGGAATGTGGACGTGCACCAACTTTTGTTCATAAGCTGACATTTATCCCCTTTGCACTTCAAACAACACACAGTGTTTTAGGTAAAATATGAAATAGCTTTATTAACTATAATAAGAAAGCTTTTAAGTGATTATAAATGATAGCAAACAGATCAAAGTAAATTACTATAAGAATTTAAAAAAAAACACAAACTGAGCCTACAATACCAGATATTGTCAAGGTGTCACCCCCACTCTGAACTTTACGGTACAGATGTGGGGATCTGCCTGAGATAACCCTTAAACTTATTTATCAGCTTAGATCTAGTAGGTGCCACGACCAAATAGTTTAAACAAACATTTATGGGAGAATCATTTGGAAACTCTGTCTTCCCCAAAATACTTCCCCAGTCTTTATCTGGCAGGATTGAGACTGATTCACCTCCCCCCAGCTCCTGGTGAGCCCCGATCCAAAAAACCCTTGGATCTTAAAACAAGGAAAAATCAATCAGGTTCTTAAAAGAAGACTTTTAATTAAAGAAAAAGGGTGAAAGGAATACCTGTGTGAGACTAGCATGCAAGCTGCTCTCACAGATTCAAAACACAGAGGATGTCCCTCTGGGCAAAACCTTAGTTACACAAAGAAACCCAATTTGATTCTCCCTCTATGCAAAAAGAAGTCACAAAAGAAAATAAACATAATCTAATACATTCCTTCTCTAAACACTTACTACTTTTAAGGAATGTTAGATGGCTAATTCCTGGATCCTTCCCTCCGGCACAAACTTTTCTGAACAGTCAAAAGACTGATTTCCCTCATCCCTCTTTGAAAACATCTTGTTCCTTCATTGGTTCCTCTGGTCAGGTGTCAGCTAGGCTAGGTGAACTTCTTAACCCTTTACAGGTAAAAGAGGAATTAACCCTTAACTGTCTGTTTATGACAGTATCTGAATCAGTAATCTCTCACCCTGACTGATCATACAAGCAGTCCACCAAGTTTCTATACACAGGCTAGAAATCCCTTTAACCTTGGACCAGCACCTCCCCCTGACCAGTCTTTTCCTCTAGTACCTTCAGGGGTAGTGTTGTAGGGAGAATAATTATCATGATATCATTTCCTCCTTTTATGGCTTCTTCCAAGTTGCTGGAAAGCTCTTTTGCTGTGACCTGGGTCAAACGGTTCCCATTGTGTAGTGCTAGCTCTGAGAGGTTTCTATTGTACACAGTTCCTGGGGTAATCCTTGTGCTTGTATTTCCTCAATAAGCTATTAACCTTTTTTGGCCTTTCTGTTGTTGTACATGAAAGGCTACTTGTGGGTGTTCTCAACCTCACAACATGTTTCAGTAACAAATACATTGCTAAATTTCATAACTTCCCATATGATGACAGCACATACAATCCAATGAGATATTCATGTCTAGCAGATCAAGACTTTTAGAACGATACATCACAAAGCATACTTTGTACAAAACATATCATAATTATATGACAGTGGTGAACAGGGGGATGCCACAGTGTCACATCCACCATCACCCCAAATGGCACTGTGGATACTTCCAAGGAGCCCGAGTGTAGTGGGGTGGCTGCCCCACTTCCGCAGAACATGGGTTAAAAGCGGCCCTGGAGAGGGCTGCAGCTAGGAAGAAGAGTGAGAACAGCTGGGGGAAGCTGAGTGAGCAGTTGACCACAGGTGTGGCCAGCTCAATCAGGGTCCAGCTGCCCTGATAAGAGGGCTGTGGGCCAGGCACTGGAGGAGTCTCACTCTAGCCCTAGAGTGGGAAGGGCTGACTGCCTGAGAGGAAGGTACCTGAACTGGAGCAGTGCTGGGGAATAGGGAAAGGGAACTGGGGAGCTCCAGCCTGGTAAAACCCCAGGCTGCAGGCCTTGTTGAAGGCTTACAAAGGTACTGGGGCTACAGAGGTACAGCCTGGGAGCTGGTCCTAACCTCTTGCCAATGATGAGTGGCCATTACAGACTGTAATCTGCCCCAGTGAGCAGGGGCTAGATGATGACTAGAAGTAGCCACTGAGGCAAGGTGGGTTTAGAGGGTTGGGGGTTCCCCTGGGAAGGGAGACCCAAGTGTGGGAACTGCTGGGAGCAGAATGCTGAGGTAAAGGGCACTGGAATCTGGGAGGGACACAGGGGCCCGAGACAGGTGATACACCAGACAGCAGAGGGTGCTCTGTATGCTGGACAGCTAATTGCCAGGATGACCAGCAGGAGTCGCCATGCCGGTGAGTCTTCGCTTCACTACACTGAGTCACAGGTCCCTGATGTGAATAGCGAGGAGGAGAAGGTGGTGGATGAGGAAGAGGAGAAGTATAGTGGACAGGCAACCAGGTGATCCACCTACACAGCAAGCCAGGACTTGTTTTTGACTCCACTGCAGTCCAGCCATTCCCTCCAGTTGAGCATGGGTGAGGGGAAGGAACATTGGGTCACTGTGCACCTTAATTTCAAATTACAGGGATGGTCCCCCCAAAGTAGCAGGACACATCTTATGACTTATCATTAGTTTCCTCATGCTAGAAGAGGTAGTGGTACAACCAAGAGAGGTAAAGTTGCTATCTGCTTTTCATTCTCCTCTAGAGTTAGGTGTGGGGGATGGGGGGGATATGCAGAGCAGTTCATTTATTTACACAGGGATGGTTTTCTTATTTCTTCTGCCACAGTAGGATGCTTTCCCATGCCACTCAGCAATAACTTCATCAGGCGCCATTGCAGTACACAGGCCTAGGCAGCTTCAGGACTCCTGTAGCAGCTGTGCTCTCTCTACCTTTCTTACCCTTTGTTACCCTCAGGAGTGAGATCAGCTAAAATCACCTCTGCTTGTGGAAAATGATACCAGCATTCAGTGTCCTTGCCCTATACTACTAGAATCATGCAGCCAACCAGTGCCCTCCTCATTTCCCCATTTCTGGGTGGACCTTACTCACCATGGTTAGTACTGTGACTGGCACCATGCACATGCCATCCCAAATAGAAGTGAGCATGTAGTGCTTACAACTTTAGGGGAGCAAGTTCAGCCTCTTAACTTTCACTTTCCATAGTGAATAGACTGACAATAGTACCTCTGTGTGTTTTGTCCGTAGCAGCTGCCATTGCAGCCTTGAGGGTCGCCCCCTCCTCAACGGTGGAATGCCTGAGCCAGATAAGGATGAGAAAGAAGAGGACTCGGGATGATATGTTCCAGGAGAACCTGCAAGCCACTGCTGCATCAAAGAATGAGCACAGGGCCTAGAGGATGAACATTGTGGACAGCCTGGAGAAGGACAGAGTGGAGAGGAGAAAGGCACAGGAAAAGGAGAGGGACATGCAACAGGAAATAATGGGGCTTTTCAGGCAGCAAACCCAGATGCTGCAGATTCTGGTGGACTTTCAGTTTCAATAATCCTGTGCTCACTTCCCTCTGCAGCCAATTGAGAACTCAATATCGGGATTTCCCTATACCTCCTCTCAATGTTCCATGTGGCATCAGGGGTCAGTGCACTACCCCTGCCACTCCACCTTGTATCACATTGTCACATAGAGTTAGCTGTGAAAGCCATGTTGGTATATGTGTAGCTGATACGGAAGTGACTGTTCTTTCCCCTTCATAAATTCTGTTCTCTTGTTTTATTAAGTTTTTAATCTATTTGTTTTTAAATTGCCTGGAGCTTTTTGCACTTTTTGTTTTTTTAAAGAATAACATTCTATTACTTGAAACATAATTTGTCTTTATTAGTTCACAACATATGCTGACTGGTGCTCATCAGTTCTGTAGCTGACAAATTACCTGTTATTGCACAATGTCATATTACTCATAAGATCATTCACAAACAAAATAAATCGGTGCATGGACAATGTTATACCCCTACATGTACATCAATCAGCACAATTTGTACCATGCCACAAAAGAGCAGGGCCAGGTGGAGAACAGTACAACACCACACACTAATCTGGCTCATTATTACAATGGTCTTTCAAAGCCTCCCTGACCTATATAGATCCAGGTTGAGTTTTTCTAATAGTCTTTGTATCTGGCTGCTCAAATTCAGCAGACAGTCGCTCCATCTCCACCCTGGCAGAAGCTTTTCTGCTTTTGCTTCACAGATATTATGGAGGACATAGAAAGCAGCTATAACCATTGGGACATTTTTCTCACTGAGGTCCAATCTCGTTAATAAACAACACCAGCATCCCTTCACAGTACCAAAGACACACTCAACTGTTATTCTGTGTCTGCTGAGCCAGCAGTCAAAGCATTCCCTGGTGCTGTCGAAGTGGCCAGTGTACGGCTTCATGAGCCAGAGGAGCAAGCAGTAGGCTGAATCTCCCAGGATCATTACTGGCATTTCAACATCCCAGTGATAACCTGTTGGCCAAGAATGAAAGTCCTGCTTGCAGCTTTTTCAACACTCCTATTTCTTAAAGAGTCAAGCATCATGCACCTTCCTTGATCAGCCCACATTGATGTTAGTGAAGCATCCCCGGTGATCCACTAGCACTTGCGTGGCCATAGAAAAGTAGCCCTTTCTGTGGATGTACTCAGCGGCAAGGTGGTCTGCTGCCAAAATAAGAATGTGCGTGCTGTCTATTGCTTCCCCACAGTTTGGGAACCCCATTGCTGCAAAACCATCCACTATATCCTGCATATTACCTACAGTCACAGTCCTGCCTAGCAGAAAGTGATTAATGGCTCTGCACACGTGCATGACAATGGCCCCTGCAGTGGCTTTCCTGACTCCAGATAGCTACCAGTCAGTTGGGAATCAATCTGGCATTGCAAGTTTCCACAGTACAATAACCACTCACTTCTCAGCCATCAGTGCTGCTCTTAGTTTGGTATCCCTGTGCTGGAGGGCTGTAGCACACAGATCCAGGAATGTGGTCTTGAGCATCCAAAAATTCTGCAGCCACTGCTCATCAAGTCAAACCTACATTACAATGCAATTCCCCAGTCAGTGCTTGTTCCTCAGGCCCAGAAGTGGCACTCGATCATCTACAGCTGCTCCATGAACACCACCTACAATCCTGAATTCCTTCTCGCTGTGTCCCAGAGCAATCTGTACTCCAAGGAATTGCCATATTCACTGCAGTTCTTCCTGCAGTTCTGCAAATACTGCAAGATCATATGCCCCGTGCTTACAACACTCATTACAGTAGTACAGAACTGTGCAGCCTCCATGCTTCTGTTGGAGATGGCAGACAGTGATTAAGGCCATGCAGATTTGTGAGATTTTGAAAAGGGGGGAGAAAATTATGGGATACAGATGACATTGTGGAATGGAGACAGTTACTCCCAGTCACCTCTGAGTGACTCATTTTAGCCCGACATGCATTGCCAAAACTTCCCAAAGGACAGTGTGCTAGATGGTGGCAAGTTGCACACTGGGACACCTACCCATGGTGCACTGCATTCTGCTTCAATATAAGCACTCCTGGTGAGTACCTGCACTGCTGACACATGGAGCCAAGTATGCACATGTGCAAGTGATGTATGTCGACATAATTAGAGTCAATATAAGTTTGTAGTGTAGACATGGCCTAAATGAGACAGGCCCTCTTATAAAATAAAAGTCAGCAAGGTGGGAGATTTTACTGGTTCTGTCAGACACTATTAATCACCTTAGACATATGTATTTAAGAACGAGACAAAAGAGAAAGACAGGGCCATGGCAGAAGCATTTGAACGTCTCACAAATGGAAGTGTATATCTCCAAATACTTCCTCTAACTATTCAGAATTGTGGAGATAACTTTTACAGGAAGCTACTGTGTGCTGTTTTGATTTTTTATAATCATAGCTGATCATAGTAAAGGTTTGTTGTTGGTTTTAATAACCAGCATAAATGTGTATTGTGTGCATGTGCAAGGCTCCAACTGATCAGCTAATGAAGTTCATAAACATATAAGCTGTGATTTTCTAGGAAGCCTAGGGGAATTGGATACCAATTCATATTAAAATGAATGAGAACTATAAAAATACCAACCTTTTAGGACTTCATTGCACAAACTACAATAAGACTGTGAAAGAAACAGTATCTGCCTCCAGGTCCAATAACAGTTAAAAAAATGTCCCTTAATGTTGTTAGATGAAAATATCTCCTTCCCTTTTATACAGTGCTGCTCCCAGTCGCCTTCTTGGGGCAAAATTCCACCATTTCAGGAACTGTTTTTACCCTTGAGCAATATATTTCTATTTGTCAGTATTTGCACAAAGTCTCTTAGCAGAGCATTTTTAATTACATAAGAACATAAGAATGGCAATACTGGGTCAGACCAAAGGTCCATCCAGCCCAGTATCCTGTCTTCTAATAGTGGCCAATGCCAGGTGCCCCTTGGGGGAGGGATAGCTCAGTGGCTTGAGTATTGGTCTGCTAAACCCAGGGTTGTGAGCTCTAATCCTTGAAGAGATCATTTAGGGAACTGCAGTAAAATTCTGTCTGGGGACTGGTCCTGCCTTATACAGGGAGTTGGACTAGATGACCACCTGAGGTCCCTTCCAAGCCTAATATTCTATGAACCTAACAGGTAATGATCAAGTGATTTCTCTCTCCTACCATCCATCTCTACCCTGTGACAGACAGAGTCTAGGGACACCATTCCTTACCCATCCTGGCTAATAGCCATTAATGGACTTAACCTCCAAGATTTTATCTAGTTCTCTTAGGCCTGGTCTACACTACACATTTATACCAAATTTAGCAGCGTTAAACCGATTTAACACTGCACCCATCCACACAACAAAGCCCTTTATATTGATTTAAAGGGCTCTTAAAACCAATTTTTGTACTCCTCCCCGATGAGGAGAGTAGCGCTGAAATTGGTATTGCCATGTCAGATTAGGGTTAGCATGGCTGCAATTTGACGGTATTGGCCTCTGGGCAGTATCCCACAGTGTACCATTGTGACCGCTCTGGAAAGCCATCTGAATTTGGATGCACTGGCCAGGTAGACAGGAAAAGCCCCGCAAACTTTTGAATTTCATTTCGTTTGCCCAGCGTGGCGCGCTGATCAGCATGGACTGTACAGGAGATACTGGATCTGATCGCTTTATGGGGAGACAAATCTGTTATAGCAGAGCTCCATTCCAGAAGACGAAATGCCAAAACATTTGAAAAAATCTCCAGACAGAGGCCACAGCAGGGACTCAACACAGTGCTGCGTGACAAGCGTAACAGAAAGCCAAAGAATCAAATGGACGCTCATGGAGGGAGGGAGGTAGGGGGGACTGAGGACTCCAGCTATCCCACAGTTCCCGCAGTCTCCAAAAAGCATTTGCATTCTTGGCTGAACTCCCAATGCCTGAAGGGTCAAAAACATTGTCCCGGCTGGTTCAGGGTATATCTCGTCAATTACCCCCCTCCCTCACCCGTGAAAGAAAAGGAGAAAAAAAAATTTCTTGCCTTTTTTCAGTGTCACCGTATGTCTACTGCATGCTGCTGGCAGACGTGGTGCTGCGGTGCTGAACAGCAGCATCCCCTCCCCTTCCTTTCCTGATGGCAGACAGTACAAAATGGTGGAAAACCGTCCTCATCATCCCGTGAGTGCTCCTTGCTGGCCTCAGTGAGGTCAGCTGGGGGTGCCTGGGCAACAATGGGAATGACTCCTGGTCATTCCCAGCAGATGGTGCAAAAGGATTGAAAACCATCCTCATCATAGCAACTAGGGGCTGAGCTCCATCAGCCCCCCCCTTTCATGTCTAAAGAAGAATCTGTACTGCCTGGACTATCAAAGCAGCGGGAGGCTGCCTCCCCTTCATTTTATCTCACTAAAATGTCAGTGTTGCTTATTCCTGCATTCTTTATTACTTCATCACACAAATGCGGGGGACACTGCCATGGTAGCCCAGGAGGGTTGGGGAAGGAGGGAAGCAACGGGTGGGGTTGTTGCAGGAGCACCCCGTAGAATGGCATCATAATTTCTGCGGGATCTTTGGGGCTCTGACCTGGAGAGGCTGTGCTCTCTGGTTCTCTAGTACACTTGCCCCATATTCTAGGCAGGACTGACTCTATTTTTAGACAAAACATAAAGGGAATGACCTGGGGAGTCATTCCCATTTTTGTCCATGCACCCCCAGCCGACCTCAGTGAGGCCAGCCAGGAGCACCATGACAGTAGCAGACGGTACAAAAGGACTGATAACCATCATCGCCAATTTCCAATTGCAAACAGTGCAAAATGACTGATAAATGTCATCGCTAATTTCCAATTGTAGACAGTGCTATAGCTGGTAATCTTCTCTGCTACCTTGCAAAGGCAAATGAATGCTGCTGTGTAGCACTGCAGTACCGCGTCTGTCAGCAGCATCCAGTACACATACGGTGACAGTGACAAAAGGCTAAACAGACTGCATGGTTGCCGTGCTATGGCCTCTGCCAGGGCAATCCAAGGAAAAAGGGCACAAAATGTTTGTCTGCCATTGCTGTCACAGAGGAAGGATTGAGTGACGACATTTACCCAGAATCACCCGCAACACTGTTTTTGCATTGGTATCTCAACCCAGAATTCCAATGGGCTGGGGAGACTGTGGGAACTATGGGATAGCTAAGGAATAGCTACCCACAGTGCAACGCTCAGGAAATCGATGCTAGCCTCGGTACATGGACGCACACTGCCGAAATAATCTGCTTAGTGTGGCCGCGTGCACTCAACTTTATACAATCTGTTTTAAAAAACCGGTTTATGTAAAATCGGAATAATCCCCTAGTGTAGATGTACCCTTAGATACAGATTTCATTACATATTTCATATGCTCTGGTAGATGTTGAAACATTTTAAATATTTTTTCCTTTGGTTTATTTTGTTTACAAACAAAAACAAAGTTCCTCTTTAGTGGTGAGTATGTCCTATATATTTTAAAATGTCAGACAAAATACTCCATTAAGTTACAGGTATGGAGCTAGATTTTCCACCATGATCATAGATCATAGAATGTTAGGGTTGGAAGGGACCTCAGGAGGTCATCTAGTCCAACCCCCTGCTCAAAGCTCAAATTGTTACCCCAATTTTGTGCCAGAGTGCCTAATGAAATCAGTAGAATTATACCCCTGCATAAAACTGGAGCAGCATAGTGATGAATCTGACCTGAAGCTAGTAAATGCAGCTCAAGAAAAAACTAGAGCTGTGTGGAACCGGAATATCCATTTCACCCGTGCAAACATGTCTAAAAATCAATTTTCTCCATAGTACTGGTCACATTTAAATATAGAGATTATTTCATATCCATTGTTTTCATTTAAACTGTTTCCATTTACACAAATTGAGGGTCTGCCCCTATATTTTACAACTGAATTGTTTGGGGGTTTCTTGTTATGGTTTTTTTTTCTAACTTGACCTTTCTTTAATGCATGTGAAACATTTTTGTAATTTTCTTTAACCTTTCCCTTTATAACCGTCTTATGATTGCAGCTATCTCAGTGTCCTCCTACACAGTGAGGAAAGATTGGTGGTGTTTTTTGTTTTTTTTTAACATCAGATACAAACAACTCACATGCAAACATTTCCTAAAAAAAAACGGACATCTCTTTCTGGACGTTTCAGACACATGTCACACAATGTGGACTAAAGTCAGACCTCTGGCTGCATATGGGCACTGCTCCCCATAAACCTCAGCTTTGCAGAAATACTCTTGCCCTCCCCAAACCTCTAGAATTCACAAGTGGCATAGTCTGTATGTTTTAGCACTCTCCATCTCCACTATCCTCTTTACAATCTCCCCTGCAGGGATCAATTGTGTGTTCTCACAAGAAATCTCTATGGTGAAAATGTACCCACGCCTAGATCTGCACAAATTTGGGCCCACACAGACTCTGCATTAGTAGTTTTAATAGTTGTACTTATTTACACTATTACCACGCTAACCTGAATTTGGTCCTATACACACACACTAGCCAAAGTATTCATGTGGACCCAATCTTGTGAGGTGCACTGATTTCATTGGGATTTGAGAATGTGCAGCACCTCCTAGGAGCTGCTCAGCACCTGCAGGATCAGCCCTAACACTGTGTACAGTGTCTTTCTTCTTCTATAAAGGCACTTAAAAATATTTGTATTAAATATGGAATTTTCAGGTTCATAATGAACTGTGCACTGAAAACAAATGGATTGCCTAGGCAGCAAAGAAAATGTGTGAGTATTTTTTAACAGAGTGCAATCCAAAGAGGATTTGAATTCAGAGACTTTGAAATGCAAGGCTGATACTTATTAGGTAACAGAGTTTGGTTAACATCCATGTGAATGTTAAAGGTGCTGCTTTTGTCCACCAGAGGGAGCCCATATTGTTCAATGAAAAGAACAAAACTATATAAAGAATTAAAGGAAAAACAAACTAAAACATACCAACTGTAGGGTAATGTATGGATGGCCCTGTTCAGATGCACTCACAGTAGGGTTGCCAACCCTCTAGGATTGTCCTGTTATGAAACCTCCAGGAAAACATCCAACCAGATTTGGCAACTGTAACTCGTAGCTGGATGGAGGAGGAGGTAAAATGAGACCCTTTCCTTCTCAGTCCCACTGTATCTGCAAAGGAAGAAGCCATAATTTAGCTACAAGCACTGGAAGGAAGGACTCAGTAATGCTACCTGGCTGAGATGGGCTGCGGTCTCAGATGCTCTGCTATGCCATGTTTCCTCTAGGCACAGTGGGGGAAGGGCACTAGGGAGGCAGCTATGGCTCATGACTCTCAGAGCAGATCAGTCCTCCGCTACAGGTTATACCAGCTACTCTATCCTGCAGCATCTGACAGTGGATCCCCCTGTACCTTTTGGGGATACCCAGAACACAATACCTTCTGCCCTGACCCTTGTTATGAGAGATGTCTGTATATATACGTAGTTAACAGATAAGGCACCAATCGATGGCACTCAAGATTATGCAGCATTGTTCCTGGGTGTGAGTGTAAAACCAAAAAAACTTGCTGTTGTTGTGTTGCAGGTGGCTTCCTCCATGCTGCTCTTTTCATCAGCTGTTATCACCTCCTACTAACACCGACATATCCCCTACATAGCAATTGGGTTGAGAGGGGAACAGAAGCCAAGTACACCAGGTCTGCTCTGGCTGACAGCTAATCCCACACCAGGGCATGTCCCATCCAGGCCCAAGTTACTCACATGCACAAGTGTTTGTAGGATTTGGGGGCAGATGGCCCAGTCACCCCATTCTGAGACATAATCGCTCCTGTAGCTATGCTTGAGGTGATGTGACTCTTCACCGTCCCCAAGTGCACAGTCAGGCACCTTGTACAAACAGCAGCTGCACCAAACAGTGATATTTTTAATTGATTGTGTCTTAAGTAACAAAGCAAAAAGTAATGAGGAGATGCCTCAAGGAGTAATGAGATGGCTTAAGCAGTTAGTCCTGAAAGCAAGAGGAAAGTCAAAGAACTGGATAAGAGAAAAAGCAGCAAATTGCAGAAACAGGAGGCAGAGATTTAATTAAGGCAAAGAGAAACTAAAGATGACATGTGCAGTTAAGAACTGACACCATAAAGATCTGAACAGGTGTGTCTTAAGGCCTTGCTGACTCCCTAATCCAGAGGGCCACACTACTTATAAACCTCGCTGTTCTCAATGCAGTACAAATCCACTTAACAGAAGCTTTGGTTATGGATTTGATTCTACCCTTCACATCGCCATAAGCTGGGAGTCCACTGGTGACTCCTCCATTGCCAAGAACTTCACATTTGTTTTCAGTAATATCATCTCTGGCATTCTTTGTGAGAACTGCCCGGCCATTTCGGGAGGGTAAACAAGCAAATGCCTGCTTGGCATTTTCTGAAAACACTTTGCAGCACAGCAGTTAATAATGGACACTCCTCCAGCTCCCTTAGGTTCTCAGCAAAGTCAAAGTGCATGTTTATGAGTAGCTAGGAAATAAGAGACTTGGAGGAGTGTCCACGTCTAACTCTGCAAAGTGCTTTCAGAAAATGCCAAGCAGGCATTTGTTCGTTTACCCTGCATAAAGAGCCAGGCGTTTCTCACAAAGAAAGCAAGAAATGATATTACTGAAAGTAATAGAAATCCCTAAACTCAACTATCAAGTATCAGAGGGGTAGCCGTGTTAGTCTGGATCTGTAAAAAATGACAAAGTCCGGTGGCACCTTATAGACTAACAGACATACTGGAGCATAAGCTTTCATGGGTGAATACCTACTTTGTCAGATGCATGTAGCGGAAGTTTCCAGAGGTAAGTATAAATATGCAGGCAAGAATCAGTCTAGAGACAAGGAGGCTAGTTTAATCAGGGAGGATGAGGCCCTCTTCTAGCAGTTGAGGTGTGAACACCAAGGGAGGAGAAACTGCTTTTGTAGTTGGCAAGCCATTCACAGTCTTTGTTCAATCCTGAGCTGATGGTGTCAAATTTGCAAATGAACTGAAACTCAGCAGTTTCTCTTTGAGGTCTGGAGCTGAAGTGTTTTTGCTGCAGGATGGCCACCTTTAAACTCAACTAGGGACTTTCAGACTCTGTGACAAAGCAAAGGTGGAGGCCAGAAAGAACCTGGACTAAAAATTTCTCTTGCTAGCAGTTTAAGTGGAATATTTCATTTCACCAGATATCCTTGCATTAGACTTTATTTCTGATGATCAGGGTTTCCTGATGTTCTGTCTGTTGGATAGTAGTTATGTACTTATGAACAAAGGTAATTAAAAAAAATTAAATGGAACTACTAGCCTAGAGGTGCTGGGACTCTGCCTTGGCAAGTCCTGGCACAAATTAAGCACTGGGGAAACATGAAAAGTACAAGTATTTGAAATCTTTACAGACCAAGGAGAGAACAATTAGCTGTAATTAGCAATAATGGAGATATAATTAAAACACAGTAAATTTTGATTTAATATTAAGAAAAAGCATCCTGACACCGAGATCAGTTAGATTCACTTCAGGATCATATGTCAGTGGCACTGATAGAATATCCATTTAAAATTGGACTGGACAGAGCACTTAAAATATACTTCAGAGAGCCATGCAATATCTAATGTAATTTATTTTTATAACAATGGATCTGATGACAATTCCATGACCTTTGACCCTTTAAGAACTTGAGGATTGTAATGTGTAAAAATTTCCAAATGACTGTCAGATAAAAAGGGTGCTTCCCCCTCCCGATAAGCAGGATCCTTACGCACCTCCATTGCAGGCCTCGCAACAAATCCAATCTGTATTGAGTTAATGTGGCTGTGTCGTGTCATAAATGAGTTATGACTTCCACCACCCTTAGATGATGGATAAGAAATATAAACAGGCAGATGCCTGCTTCTTAACAACTGGTAGAAGAAGGTGTTGCTATCTCCTTGCTTGAAACAAAGTGTTTCTTTAAAAGTCCAAAGCATTTGTGGAGCTGGGTGCTTAAAACCTGAAGGTCTCCAGCAAGGAAACTTGAAAACACTAAATCTGTTTGATTGCGGGGGGGGAGGCTTCCCCTTTAAGCAATTACATGGCAGCATGACTATATGCATGATCCCTGATCACGAGAGATGCCAGATTGAGAGTCCTGACGATTATAGTCCTCTGTCTAGCTGCTGAATAAGAAGCAGCAGCATTGTGTGTTTTCCATTCCTATCCTATCTCACCCCGCACCTGCCCTGGAAGGACTAACCTCCATGTTACCCCAACCCTTGGCCTTCCTGCTGGGACTGTCAACAAAAGAGCCATTTTAAAAAGTGGCTTTTCTCCACTGTGTACTTCACAGTGTACACAGGCCACAGATCACCCATCTGATAATGGCCTTAAGTCACTATTTAACTGGCTTTGATCTAAACTGGTAGCTTAAAGGTGAATGTCTTTGAATGGTTCTTTTGTTGGCAGTCCCCACAGGAAGGCCAAGGGTTAGATTAACCTGGAGGTAAGTTCTTCCAGAACAGGGGTGAAGTGGGATAGGATACCAGGCTTGAAATATGTTAAAAGCCATATCATATTTTTAGGGCTCCTGACAGGGGCCTCCTACTTCTGACTGTGTTTGAAATGGGTGAGGCTCCTGGCTCCCATTGCCCTAGTCCTTTTAGTGTAGTCCCAGATTCCCTAACCTTGGAAGTGGTAGAGAGCGGTGATGCCAACCATTTTGGGCTTGCCGAAGCTGTCCTACCCAGCCGATACACCAGAGTCAGTTGTCTTCCTGTAGACCCGGGGGGAAGGGGGATCAGTGAATGACCTTTATGAGGGCAGTTCCCATGCAGGCTTCCAAGATTGTCTCTTGGAAGCTGTAAAGCCACAGTCTGCTCTCTCCCAAAGCTGCTCAGCAACTGTCTGGAACGTCCTGCTTTTAAGGTTTTATTCCACCTCTGACATGATTGACAGGGCCAGTGGAGCATCACCTATTCATCGCCTTTGCAGGATTTAAACAACCCATCACAGGCTTTTATAAAGCGGACTGTGATCAACTGTTCGCCATGTCCACCAATGGTAGGACAAATAGTAATAGGTTTAATCTGCAGCAAGGGAGATTTAGGTTAGATATTAGGAAACGTTTTCTAAAGATAAAGGTAGTTAAATTCTGGAATAGGCTTTCAAAGGAGGTTGTGGGATCCCCACCACTGGAGGTTTTTAAGAACAGACACCTGTCAGGAATGGTCTACGTTTACTTGGCCTACCTCAGCGCAGGGGGCTGGACTTGATGTCTTCTCTTCCAGCCCTACATTTCTATGATTCTATTAATACAATCATTTGAGCCAAAAGGAGTCTGTTGTGGATCACCTAGTCCATTCCCCTGAATTGTGGCAAAATATGATGCTATTAGTCCTAAATTATCCCAACATTTGGATCCTAGCAAGGGGATGTCTAGTCGCCTCAGCTGTCAGCTCATTTCCCTGCCTCACTTATATTTACAAAGTTTTTTTCTAATATTTAAAATTCTTTTAGGCTTCTTATACTTTTTAGCCTTTTGCAATTTTCTTATATTCCAAGCTTTTAAACAATTTTGTTGCTCTTCTCTGAAGTCTCTAAAAAAATTATGCCTTTTTAAAAATGTGATGCCAATAACTGAAAGCCAAGCACTCCAGCTAAGGCCTGACCATGTGAATTATGTATAAAAGATATAAAATACATTTTAGAGGTCTAGTGTTGATCTGAGATATCTGGGTATGTACTGCTGTATAACTCTTAGCTATAGGACATAGTCAATACCTGATCCTCTGATGTATGGTGTTTAGTGCAATGCACTGGCTTTGCACTGTGATCATATTGCCTCCAGGGGCTGTTCAACATATTCATAAATGATCTGGAAAAAGGGATGTACCGTGAGATGGCAAAATTTGCAGATAACACAATTACTCAAGATAGTTAAGTCCAAAGTTGACTGCAAAGAGTTACAAAGGGATCTGACAAAACTGGATGACTGGGCAACAAAATGGAAGATGAAATGCAATGTTGATAAGTGCAAAGTAATTCATATGGAAAAAAACAATCCCAACTATACATACAAAATGATAAGGTCTAAATTAGCTGTTACCACTCAGGAAAGAGATCTTGCAGTGGTCATGGATAGTTATCTTAAAATATCCTCTCACTGTGCAGCGGCAATCAAAAAAGCGAGCAGAATGTTAGAAACCATTAGAAAAGAGATACATAATAAGACCGAAAATATCATAATGCCCCTATATAAATCCCTGGTACACCCATGTTACCCCATCTCAAAAAAGATATATTAGAATTGAAAATGGTGCAGAGAAGGACAACAAAAATTATTAGAGGTATGGAACAGCTTCCATATGAAGAGAAATTATAAAGACTGTGACTGCTTATCTTAGAAAGGAGTTGAGTAAGGAAGTTGGGGGGTATGATAGAGGTCTACAAAATCATGAATGATGTGGATAAAGTGAATTGGGAAGTGTTATTTACCCTGCACATAATACAAGAACTAGGGGTCATCTAATTAATTAATAGGAAGCAAATTTAAGGCAAACATAAGGAAATACTTCTTCACACAATGCATAGTCAACCTCTGGAACTCATTGCCATGGGATGGTGTGAAGGACAAAAGTTCAAAAAAGAATTAGATACATTCCTGGAGGATAGGTCCATCAATGGCTATTAACCAAGATAGTCAGGTAGGCAACTCCATGCTTCAGGTGTCCCAGGTGTCCAGAAGCTGGGACTGGATGACAAGGAATGGATCACTCAATAAGGGCCAGCTTTGGGGATGGGTGATATGGACAACTGCCCAGGGCATCGTGGTTGGCAGGGCACCGTGGTCAAAAGGGTGTCAGCACTTGGGCAGGATAAGAGGCAAAAGCCTGCTGGCCAGGCTCCAATCCCCACTTCTGCATTGTTCTGTTGGCCTACATAGTGTCCCGGTGTGACAGAGCGGGTGGGTGGGGCGAGCTGGCTCCCACCCAGGGGAGGGGCTAAAGTTGGAGGGAGTTGTTGCAACTTGCACCTGGTGAGCTGCAGGAGCCCCAGCAGGCCTGGGGGAGCACCCTGAAGGGTGGGCTGGGACCAGGGCTGGCTTTGCCCTCAGGTCTGTGCCATGCACCAGTCCATACTGTGCTGGAGGGCAAGGAGAGCACCAAGGGGAGAGCTACTTCCGCCCAGTGTCTCCTGCACTCACCCTGGGCTGCCTGGCAGAACCCATCTGCCATGATAGCCACTCACTCGCTCCCAAATGCCCATGGAACAGGCATACTTGGGGCACACCCAGGCTAGTGGTGAGCATTTCTGGGGGTGCACAGTGGTGTCTGAAGTTGGACAGCAGAGGCAGCGAGGCTCCCTGGGCAAGTTCTGTGCTCCAGCCGCTCTGGGAAACAGACCCCATGCTGGGTGCATGCTGTGCTTGGCTTCAGTTTGTGTCTCACAGTGCATTTCACATGGTGTCCAGCCCAGTGTTCTCACCACTGGTGCCAGAAGATCAGGTGCTATAGAGAGCCAGCACTGACCATACGGGCTGCCTGTGCCGTTTGCAGCAGTCTCTTCTGTAGGTGTACTCAGTGCCTCTCATAACTTCTCCAGTAAACTCAAGGTGTGACCATGCTGTGCAGCTGTACCTAAACTCAAAGAAAGGGAGTCAAAATACCAGTTCATCCAGGATGCCATTTTCCCTAAAGCCAACCCTTCACTCAATAATTCCCCTGTTCAGTTCATTCTTTCTGAAGCATCTGGCACTGACACTGTCAGAGACAGAATACTTGGCTAGATGGCCCATTTGTCTGACTCAGTACTGCTGTTCTTATAAGCAAGGCTTCAGTCCATGTATGCCTGAGAAAAGAGCTTTTTAAACTTTTGGAATTAGGAAAAATAATACAATAATAATAATAAATAATAATAAGAATAATAGGTATGTATAACCTTCAAGGTCATTTACAGACATTAACCAATGAATACTCCCTGCACCCCTGTTAGGTAGGTATTGTTATCCTACTTTTCAAATAGAGAAATTTGAGGCAGTAGGATTATCTCATTTGCCTAAGGGCACAAAGTGAACCAGTGTCAGAGCTGGGATTAAAATTCAGGGGCTCAGTTTTCCCACTGCTTTTCCCCACCACAACAATGAGAATTTCCTCCCCAGAGGGGAGGGGAAAATTGGGTCTCAGGTGTTCTTCGATCTCAGTCCTATCCTCAGGCCACTAGCACTCTTAGCTGTAGATCTGTAACCATGTTTATTTTGAAGATGGTCCTTTAAAACAAAAAAGAGCACTCTGGGATTCTAAACCAGGGATCGGCAATCTTTAGCACGTGTCCTGTCAGGGAAATCCGCTGGCGGACCGAGACACTTTGTTTACCTGCAGCATCCGCAGGTTTGGCCAATTGCAGTTCCCACTGGCTGCGATTCACTGTTCCAGGCCAATGGGGGCTGCGGGAAGTGGCGGCCAGCACATCCCTCGGCCTGCACTGCTTCCTGCAGCCCCCATTGGTCTGGAATGGCAAACAGCGGCCAGTGGGAGCTGTGATCAGCTGAACCTGTGGACGCTGCAGGTAAACCAAAGCGTCCCAACCCACCAGCAGATTTCCCTGGCGGGCCGCGTGCCAAAGGTTGCCGATCCCTGTCCTAAACTAAAAGAAAAAAATCCATTAATGCAAATTATCGCTTTCAAAGGTAACTGGCAGACAGAAAGACTTTCAATTGTCTTTTGTTGCTCATCTAATTTCTTAAACTTGGTGTCAAAAGAATGCTTTAATAGGGAACAAAATGTCCATTTTCCATGTCAGTCCAGATTCCAATTCTCTACTGAACCTTGTATAGGAATTCTTACATTTTACACCATTTTAGAGCCAGTTTTACAAAGCTGTTTAGACCTAAGTGAGAGAGGTGCCTAACTCCCACTGAAGTCAGTAAATTTTGCCATGCTACTTGTCTTACAGACTAGCACCTTATGAGCAAAGCAATACAAAGCAACCCCAAATCATAACAGGGCTTAGGATGTGCAAGGCCATAAAACATATGTAAGAAGCAGGTCTGCAGGAAGGTCTGATGGAGCTGCTTATGTACATGAGCTCCCTTCCTCCTACACCCACCTGCACTGGGTCCTGTCTTCTCTCCCACTGATGCTGTGCAGCTCCTGGTTGCTCCTCCTGTTCTGCAGCTGGAGTATTTCCCCCGCCCCCGCTCCACGCAACTACTTCTGTCCCCATAATCAATGTCCTAATTTCTTTGGCAATCAGGGCACCTGCTGCCTTCCTGTTTGGTCAGCTCCAGGGGCCTGGGCTGAGCCCTACAAATGGGGCTGATACTGAGTTTCCCCCATCTGAGTTTTGCTGGAAGGGATCTCACCTCTCTGCTCTCAACACCAACTGTTGTGGGACAAGGGGAGTAAACACCCTGTGGCCCAGTGGCTCTCTTTACTGCCCCCATTATTCCCATGAGCCCTGCCAAATTGCTCATGAGGAGCCTGACTTGAGTACTCAGGGTGAACAGGGGACAGCTTCCTCTGCTGAGTAGCTAGGGAAGCTTCAGCCACAGTACCAAATTTGGGGTCCAGATCCACAAGCTGCTGAGTGCACTCAACTCCCATTGACTTTGGTGGCAACTGAGGATACCCAGCATCTTCTAGGAGGTGCTCTTTACCCTATCAAATCCAGCGCTTTGGACCTTCAGACAAGTGGCTTGAAATAAGGATAACAGATACAATATGTGACAATATTGTCAGGCATTTAAAGTGTGTCTTTGATGGCCACATCTGGTTAATGTGTTCCACTTAAAATGTCTTACTCTGTGTAACAGGTAGGTGTCTGAACATGTGTGCATGTATATATCCATTAACAGATCTGTAAAATATTCAGTAGTGCGGCACTTGGTATTCTACCGGCTTTTATCTTGATACAAAATAATTATATAATTGTTTCTGTGCTGTCATGTATATAAATATTTGTAGTTCCCCTCAAGAACAGGAGTGATTTCTAATGTACTATCAAAAACTTTTTTCAGTATGACAGCTAAGTTAATATTTCTACTAACTTGGAAAAAATTCAAACACAGCTGCCATTCAAAGGGTTGAATTTTCTAATACTATGTCTAAATCAGAGCATGCCTAGATTTACCATTCAGAACTTTCAACAAAGGATTTCTACAGTGGCAGGACTCCTAAGGCAGATTAAACTGATGAAATACATTATTTAAAGTGATGATATAAGAAGATAAGAAAAGGGAAAGAAACTGGGGGAAATTAAATTTTCCAATGAAAGCCGAATTGTTGACCTCTGAATGTTAAATTCTTAGATGCTCATTAAATATTGTTCAAATGTAAGGTGCAGTACATTTTAACTTCCACCAGAGCTATGATGATTTTGAAAAATGACTTGTGTGATATTTTCTGCAATTATGGCTTTTTGCAAGCAATACTAAATTTTAAAAGATAATAAATAAACATAGTGTTACCTAGTAGGAACTAATCCTGCAAGGAATGTGCATGGGTGAAATAGTCCATCCAGGTGGTTCTCTTTCCAGGATTATGGCCTAGGGACCTGATGCAACAAAGCACCTAGTATGTGCTTAACTTTATGCACTTGAGTAGAGCCTTTGAAGTAAAAAATACTACTTGTGTGCTTAATGTTAAGCATATGTTTTTGTACTCTGCTTAATCAGGGTTTTTTTGATCAAGTGTTCTGATCTCTGCTTTAAAACTGCCTTCTATACTTTCCCTAATTCACTGTATAGATGCACAAAAATGAACGATCATAATTAGCACCCAGGCAGACTTTCATTTCCTTTCATTTCCACTTCTGCAATTTTTTAAAAAGACCCAACAACAACAAAACCAAACCAAACCAAAATCAAAATAAAAAAAAAACAGAACAAAAAAAGGACAAGAAGGCTGAAACTGGTCACAAAGTTTGTCAGCTTGTGAATATATATATATATTTTTAATACCTGAACAGAATTTATTGAGGGGGTCTGAGTTATAGAAGTAGAAAAAGAAGTAAGACTATCACTATTATTTACCATCTATATTACAATGGGACTTACACAGTTTTATGATGTCTTTGGTATACCTACAACTCAAAAAGCAACTATTTAAAAAAAATCAACTTGGAATCTAATACAAATGGGACATCAGATTCCTGTTACATTGTACTGATTGAACCTTTCTCCAGCCTTGCAAAAGTTTGGGAGGAGAAACCAACATAAAAGCAGGAACAGTAGAAGCTATCCAAGAGATGATTTGAGTGGGAATGCAAAGACTCTTTGTAGTGTCCCCATGAAGCTATTGAGATACAGAGATTAAAACTGAGACACCAGGGCAACAGACAGAGGTGGTCTAGTTTCGATTTTTTATTTTGTACACCTGATGTGCTTCTTGGCATTTGACCCTTAACCACCATCTCAACAACTCCATTTTCCAAGTCAGAATAACTATTTAACTTAGAAAATCTTGATCTTACAAACATGTATGCATGTGCTTAACTTTAGTCACATAAATTGCTCCACTGAAGTCAATGGGACTACTCGTACTGAAATTAAAGTGCTTGCGTAAGTGTTTGCAGGATTCGGCCCTAGATCAGTGTTCATTGATAAATTGTATAGGCCAGCATTTCTCAAACTGGGGTCTGCGGAACCCTGGGGTCCATGAGGGTACTCCAGGGGGTCCTCAGGCCCTGCTGATCAACTGCTCTCCCTCCATTCCAGTGTCTCCTGCATGCCACAGAACAGCTGTTTCCCAGCATGCAGGAGGTGCTGGGAGGGAGGAGAAGGCGGGGATGGGGCACTCTCAGGGGAGGGGGCAGAAAGAGGCAGGGAGGAGGAGGAGCAGGGGTGGAGTGAAGGCAGGAAGAGGTGAGTGGACTTTGGGGAAAGGGGTGGGGGGATGAGCGGGAGGCTTGGAAGTTTGTGGAAATTTTTAAATAAAAATGAGGGTCCTTGGGTTGCTAAAGTTTGAGAACCGCTAGTATACTCAGTTGCTTGACCACACTCTGGTTCACTATGAAATAGATCCAAGAGACGAAATAGCCAGTATCAGTCAGGTTTATTGCTATAATCCAATAATAATGTAGTATAGATTCTATATGATATCAGACTCCAGGAAGCCATCTTATGTAGCATTGTTACATTCACCATAAACAGAAGGTATGTTTCCAAAGTTTCATCCCTAAAGCCATCTTTTTATATCCTGCCAGTTTACAAGTAGAAGGTACTGTCTACATCATCTGAAACTAGATTTAACCAACCAGTTTTCTACCTTGTTTCTCTGGTACCAGAGTGCTCCCCTTATCTTTTTGTTCTGAACACATGCATTTGGGGTACGAAAGGGTGTGAAGGCACCTCCTATGTCTGTATTAGGGTAGAACAATCATATGTCTTGTCTGCTTCCTTTAGGACATTCTAGTACAGGTCTGTGAGAGTAACTCCCTATCTGTTGCTATGGTAAAATAATCATATGTCCTAATACTGACAGCTTTCCTATCTACTTAAGCCAAACTTACTCCAGCTAATGCAAGGTGGCATAGGATACTTACCATAAGTGAACAGGATTATGGTAAAGGCATAGGCCAGTGTTTCTCAAATTGGGGTCACTGCTTGTGTAGGGAAAGCCCATGGCGGGCCGGGCCAGTTTGTTTACCTGCCCCGTCCACAGGTCTGGCCGATCGCACCTCCCACTGGCCATGGAGCACTGCTCCAGGCCAATGGGAGCTGCTGAAAGTGGCTCAGGCCAAGGGACATACTGTCTGCCACTTCCAGCAGCCCCCATTGGCCTGCAGCAGCAAACCGCAGCCAGCGGGAGCCGCGATCAGCCGGATCTTCAAATGGGGCAGGTAAACAAACCGATCCGGCCCGCCAGGGGCTTTCCCTACACAAGCGGCGACCCCAGTTTGAGAAACACTATAGTAGAAAGAGAGAGCCTGAAGCATGGGCCTGGTGCAAGACCTGGTGCAAGTCATGCTATGAGCAAACGTCAGGCCCTGTCAAAAGCAGTCGCTTGCCTGCAATTCAGGATCTGGTACATGAACTCAGCACCGGTATTGCTAGCATTGCTAAAACACACTGAATATGTAAACACATTCCAGCAGGCTAGCGCAAGAACATCCCAACCTAGCACACAATAAGATAGTTTGACACCTCGGAAGGGTTGAATAGTTATGTTTTGTCTGAAACATCGGGAGAATAGTACACGGGGAGGTAACAAACGTTCCATGAAACACACAAGGTGATACACAAGTTGTTTATCTCAGATTGTTTGTCTCAGTCTATAAATGTTGGAATACCTGACCCTAACCCTTTCTCTGGCCTAGAGTGAAGCAGAAAGTCCTGCCACTTACTGAGCTGGTCCATTGTAATGGGCATACATGTGTTAGTGCACCTGTAACCACTTAGCCAGGGCATTAGGACCATGCTTCGTTAACAATAAACCTGGATAAGCACCTTCGTCTCTGAACCAAGTGTGACAGGATTCCTGGGGGGCAGCCTGGGACCATGGTTTTCCTATGCCCCCTTAACTCTCTCCAGCCTGGGCTGTCTCTCACAATGCCTTGCTAGTGACCAGCAGCAAACCCCTCCAGGCGCTGTGATCACTCAGTACAACAGCATGTGGAGCCCCACACCCAGCTATAGTGAATGAATGCTTCCAGAGCCACTCATGAATCACGTGGACAAAGGCACCTGAGCCAAACCCCCACAGCTCCCAGCACTGTACCCCAGGAATATACCATCTTGCACTGCTCAAGACGAGGAATGCAGATTTATTAATTGATTCACCACCTCATCCATGGAAAGTGGATATACACCAGTCTTTGCAAAACCTGAGCAGATTTGTCATACACATCATACAAACTCATTGGTAAAGATAAACAGTTAAACAAATGTATTGACTATAAAAGATAGATTTTAAGTGATATTAAGTGATGGGCAAAAAGTGAGAGTTAGTTACCAAAAGAGAAAAAATATAAGCATGAAGTCTAAACTCCCAACCCTATTAGACTGGGCAACATCTAGATTAAGCAGTTTTTCTCACCCCTCTGGATACTGGTGCCCTTAATATACAGGTTTGTCCCTTAACCCTAGGCCAATCTCCTCTGTTGGAGTCTTGTCTTCTTCTCAGTGTCTTAGCTGCTTGACGCATAGGTGGGGGCAGGAGAAAGGTCAAGCATGGGGCCACTGTGTCTGTTTTATACTCTCAGTCCATGTGCTTGGAAAACACAAGGCCAGGCATGTCTGGGTGCACTGCTGAGGCTCCAAGCAAGGATGAGCAATTCCCCTGGTGTGGCCTCATGCAGGTGACTCATTGCATTGTAGCTCCATTGCTGGACAACGGTTGTTGATGGGTTGATTGATACTTTGCCTGGGTGTTGATTACTTTTCTTGCTGTTGCCTCTGGGAAGCTAATATCTGGCTGATTCCCCAATTTACAGCACATTTTAGTTACAACCATACAACACAATTCTCATAACTTCATATGCACTAATGATATACACACATGGATAGAGAAATGACTTTCAGCAGATCATAACCTTTCCCCTGACACCTTACAAGGCATGCTTTATATGTAAGATCACGATTACATAAAAATGAGGAATATGGGGGTTACAAGATGCTTCCCTAAGGATAGTATGTCACACTGAGTCTGTGGTCTTATTGGGCAGTTCAGTCAAGTCTGCTGAACTAGCTACCTGACCAGAGATGGTACAGCACGCAGAGAGAACACATACAGCCAACAACTGGCAACAGCTATCTGTGCTTAACGCATACTAATATATATATGGTGTGGATAATATGTATTGGTAATGTGATATAGCCCAGTACGGTAACTCCTCACTTAACGTTGTAGTTATGTTCCTGAAAAATGCAACTTTAAGCAAAACAATGTTAAGCAAATCCAATTTCCCCATAAGAATTAATGTAAATAGGAGGGGTTAGGTTCCAGGGAATTTTTTTTCACTAGACAAAAAACTATATATTATATAGATATACACACAGTATACACATTAAACAAACAATTTAATTCTGTTCACAGCTATGATGATTGTGAAGCTTGGTTGAGGTGATGAAGTTAGAGGGTGCAAAGGGAAGGATATTTTCCAGGGAATGCCTTGCTGCTAAATGATGACTAGCACTCGGCTGAGCCCTCAAGGGTTAACACATTGTTGTTAATGTAGCCTCTCACACAAGGCAGCATGAACACAGGGGACGGGAGACAACATAGCAGACAGAGACAGATGGAGAGAGAGAAAGATGCACACTGCCCCTTTAAGTAAGCTGACCCACTCTTAAGACCCACTCTTTTTAAGTGGATCAGGAAGTTGAGACAGCAGCTGTTACCCCAAGCTCTCTATGTCTCTCTCCGTCCATGTCCCCTCCCTGCTCAATATGGAGAAGGGGTAAGTGGGTTGCAGGAGCAAGGGAGAGGGGACACCCTGATATTAGCCCCCCCTCTTCTGGTCTTCCCCCTCTGCACAGCAAGCAGGAGTCTCTGGGAGCAGCTCCAAGGCAGAGGGCAGGAGCAGCACACAGCAGTGGGAGGGGGGACAGCTGAACTGCCTGCAATTGCTAGCCTGCTGGGCAGCTGCAGCACAGCGAACTTAGGGGAGCGGGGAGCCGATGAGGGAACTAATAGTGGGGCTGCGGTCCACCCTGGTTCCAAGCCCCCACCAGCTTGCTGCAACGGGCTGCTCTTCCTGCAAGCAGTGGACAAAGCAGGCAGCTGCCAAACGACATTAGAAGGGAGCATCACACAGCTTTAAAAGAGCATGATCAGCAACATAACAACGAAACAACGTTAACCGGGACGACTTTAAGTGAGGAGTTACTGTATATATTAGTCAACACACTCTTATATTGTTTGAAATTATCATAAGTTCCAATATTTACAATAAACTACAGTAATTGTTAACATATTACGTTTTCAGAATACAAGAAACTGCTATTAAAAAAAATACAGATTATTTGGAAAGAATGTTAACTAGGAGTTTGATTTATATAAAAATAACATCTGAATTAATTGGGAAGAGATATTAATGTTAAAGAATTGCAATCAATTTATTCTAAATAAACTGAGTTGGTTAAATAAAATCCATTGACAGCGAGACAATTTACTGATTGTAAATTGTTAAACCTCAAGACTAATCTAATTATTGTGTACCTAATGTATTAATCCAGTGAAGAAGAAAAGGAAAAAATACTTTCCATTTGTTTAATGGGATAAGGGAACTTGCACATGCTTGTTTGGTTGTATAATTTTTGCATATTTTATGTGGCGAATTGAATTCTGAGATATTATTGTTATCCTTATTTACATGACAGCAACATATAGAGGCCTGGTCAGGGCCCAGGGCCCTATTGTGCAGGGCTCTGTACAGATCCGGAGTTCAAAGAATGTCTCTGCCCCAAAAAGAATTTACAAACTTGGTTTATGACCAGACACCAGAGTACGATGAGAAGGGTCTGGGGGCTTAGCACCCCAGTTTGCACCTGAATGAAGTTGGGTAGGCTAATAGATTCATAGATTCATAGATTCTAGGGTCAGAAGGGACCAATGTGATCATCTAGTCCGACCCCCTGCACAAAGCAGGCCACAGAACCCTACCCATCCACTTCTATAACAAACCCCTAACCTATGCCTGAGTTATTGAAGTCTTCAAATTGTGGTTTGAAGACCTCAAGCTGCAGAGAATCCACCAGCAAGTGACCCATGCCCCACACTGCAGGGGAAGGCGAAAAACCTACAGGGCCTCTGCCAATCTGCCCTGGAGGAAAATTCCTTACTGACTCCAAATATGGCTATCAGCTAAACCATGGTGAGCATGTGGGCAAGACTCACCAGCCAGCACTCAGAAAAGAATTCTCTGCAGTAACTCAGATCCCATCCCATCCAACATCCCATCACCAACCACTGGGCATACTTATCTGGCGATAATCAAAGATCAATTGCCAAAATTAGGCTCTCCCATCATACCATCCCTTCCATAAACTTATCAAGCTTAATCTTAAAGCCAGATATGTCTTTTGCCCCCACTACTCCCCTTGGAAGGCTGTTCCAGAACTTCACTCCTCTAATGGTTAGAAACCTTCGTCTAATTTCAAGTCTAAACTTCCTAGTGTCCAGTTTATACCCATTCGTTCTTGTGTCTACATTGGTACTAAGCTTAAATAATTCCTCTCCCTCCCTAATATTAATCCCTCTGATATATTTATAAAGAGCAAGCATATCCCCCCTCAGCCTTCTTTTGGCTAGACTAAACAAGCCAAGCTCTTTGAGTCTCCTTTCATATGACAAGTTTTCCATTCCTCGGATCATCCTAGTAGCCCATCTCTGAACCTGTTCCAGTTTGAATTCATCCTTCTTAAACATGGGAGACCAGAACTGCACACAGTATTCCAGGTGGGGTCTCACCAGCGCCTTATATAATGGTACTAACACCTCCTTATCTTTGCTGGAAATACCTCGCCTGATGCATCCTAAAACCGCATTAGCTTTTTTCACGGCCATATCACATTGGCGGTTCATAGTCATCCTGTGATCTACCAATACCCCAAGGTCCTTCTCCTCCTCTGTTGCTTCCAACTGATGCATCCCCAATCTATATCTAAAGTTCTTATTATTAAACCCTAAGTGCATGACCTTGCACTTTTCTCTATTAAATTTCATCCTATTACTATTACTCCAGTTTTCAAGGTCGTCCAGATCTTCCTGTATGATATCTCGGTCTTCTCCATGTTAGCAATACCCCTCAATTTTGTGTCATCCACAAACTTTATTAGCACATTCCCGCTTTTTGTGCCAAGGTCGGTAATAAAAAGCTTAAATAAGATTGGTCCCAGAACCGATCCTTGAGGAACTCCACTAGTAACCTCCTTCCAGCCTGACAGTTCACCCTTCAGTACGACTCGTTGTAGTCTCCCCTTTAACCAGTTCCTTATCCACCTTTCAATTCTCATATTGATCCCCATCTTTTCCAATTTGACTAATAATTCCGCATGTGGAACCGTGTCAAATGCCTTACTGAAATCGAGGTAAATTAGGTCTACTGCATTTCCTTTGTCTAAATAGTCTATTACCTTCTCAAAGAAGGAGATCAGGTTGGTTTGGCACGATCTACCTTTAGTAAAACCATGTTGTATTTTGTCCCAATTACCATTGACCTCAGTGTCCTTAACTACTTTCTCCTTCAAAATTTTTTCCAAGACCTTACATACTACAGATGTCAAACTAACAGGCCTATAGTTACTCGGATCACTCTTTCTCCCTTTCTTAAAGACAGGAACTACGTTAGCAATTCTCCAGTCGTACGGTACAACCCCTGAGTTTACTGATTCATTAAAAATTCTCGCTAAGGGGTTTGCAATTTCATGCGCCAGTTCCTTTAATATTCTCGGATGAAGATTGTCTGGGCCCTCTGATTTTGTCCCATTAAGCTGTTCAAGTATGGCTTCTACCTCAGATGTGGTAATATCCACCTCCATATCCTCATTCCCATTTGTCATCCTTCCATTACCCCTAAGCTCCCCATTAGCCTTATTAAAGATTGAGGCAAAGTACTTATTTAGATATTGGGCCATGCCTAGGTTATCCTTAACCTCCTTTCCATCGTCAGTGTGTAGCGGTCCCACTTCTTCTTTCTTTGTTTTCTTCTTATTTATATGGCTATAGAACCTTTCACTATTGGTTTTAATTCCCTTTGCAAGGTTCAACTCTACTTGGCTTTTAGCCTTTCTCACTTTATCCCTACATGTTCTGACCTCACTAAGATAGCATTCCTTGCTAATCCCACCCTTCTTCCACTCCTTGTAGGCTTTCTGCTTTTCCTTAATCACCTCTCTGAGATGCTTGCCCATCCAGCTTGGTCTACAACTCCTGCCTATGGTTTTTTTCCCCTTTCTTGGGATGCAGGCTTCCGATAGTTTCTGCACCTGCGACTTAAAGTAATTCCAGGCCTCTTCCGCATTTAGATCCACAAGTTCTTCAGTCCAATCCACTTCCCTAACTAATTTCCTTAATTCTTTAAAGTTAGCCCTTTTGAAATCAAAAACCCTAGTCCCAGAAATATTTTTGTTTATCCTTCCATCTAGTTTGAACTGAATTAGCTCATGATCACTCGAACCAAGGTTGTCCCCTACAAACATTTCTTCTATGAGGTCCTCATTGCTCACCAAAACCAAATCTAAAATGGCATCCCCTCTTGTCGGTTCTTCAACTACTTGGTGAAGGAATCCATCAGCTATCACATCCAGAAAATCTGATCCCTACTATTCTTGCTAGCACTTGTACTCCAGTCTATATCTGGAAAGTTAAAGTCTCCCATGATCACACATTTCCCATTAGTGTTTACTTCCTTAAAAACATTAAAGACGTCTCTATCCATATCCAGATCAGATCCTGGTGGTCTGTAGCACACCCCAAGCACTATCTCACAGGAGGCTCTAGTAGCTTTCTTTCCCAGTGTGATTTTTGCCCAGACAGACTCTGTCTTGTCCATTCCATCACTTCTTATTTCTTTACAGTTAACCTCCTCATTGATGAACAATGCTACCCCACCACCTTTGCCTTTATTTCTATCTTTCCTAAACAGCAAGTAAGGAGGGCTTTAAACTAGGTTCGACGGGGACAGGTGAACAAACCCCACAGGTAAGTGGGGAACAAGATCTGGGAGACGGGTCAGAAACAGGAGGAAGCATGGGCTATAATGGCAGAGAGAAAGGAGGGTCAGGGCAAAGCTGGGAGGCAAGATCAAACCAGTATCTTAGATGCCTATATACAAATGCAAGAAGTATGGGTAATAAGCAGGAAGAACTGGAAGTGCTAATAAATAAATACAACTATGACATTGTTGGCATTACTGAAACTTGGTGGGATAATACACACGACTGGAATGTTGGTGTGGATGGGTATAGTTTGCTCAGGAAGGATAGACAGGGGAAAAAGGGAGGAGGTGTTGCCTTATATATTAAAAATGTACACACTTGGACTGAGGTGGAGATGGACATAGGAGATGAAAGTGTTGAGAGTCTCTGGGTTAAGCTAAAAGGGGTAAAAAACATGAGTGATGTCGTGCTGGGAGTCTACTACAGGCCACCTAATCAGGTGGAAGAGGTGGATGAGGCCTTTTTCAAACAACTAACAAAATCATCCAAAGCCCAAGATTTGGTGGTGATGGGGGACTTCAACTATCCAGATATATGTTGGGAAAATAACACCGCGGGGCACAGACTATCCAATAAGTTCGTGGACTGCATTGCAGACAACTTTTTATTTCAGAAAGTTGAAAAAGCTACTAGGGGGGAAGCTGTTCTAGACTTGATTTTAACAAATAGGGAGGAACTCATTGAGAATTTGAAAGTAGAAGGAAGCTTGGGTGAAAGTGATCATGAAATCATAGAGTTTGCAATTCTAAGGAAGGGTAGAAGGGAGTACAGCAAAATAGAGACAATGGATTTCAGGAAGGCGGATTTTGGTAAGCTCAGAGAGCTGATAGGTAAGGTCCCATGGGAATCAAGACCGAGGGGAAAAACAACTGAGGAGAGTTGGCAGTTTTTCAAAGGGACACTATTAAGGGCCCAAAAGCAAGCTATTCCGATGGTTAGGAAAGATAGAAAATGTGGCAAAAGACCACCTTGGCTTAACCACGAGATCTTGCGTGACCTACAAAATAAAAAGGCATCATATAAAAAATGGAAACTAGGTCAGATTACAAAGGACGAATATAGGCAAATAACACAGGAATGCAGAGGCAAGATTAGAAAGGCAAAGGCACAAAATGAGCTCAAACTAGCTATGGGAATAAAGGGAAACAAGAAGACTTTTTATCAATACATTAGAAGAAGGGGAAAACCAAGGACAAGGTAGGCCCACTGCTCAGTGAGGAGGGGGAAACAGTAACGGGAGACTTGGAAATGGCAGAGATGCTTAATGACTTCTTTGTTTCGGTCTTCACTGAGAAGTCTGAAGGAATGTCTAATATAGTGAATGCTTACGGGAAGAGGGTAGGTTTAGAAGATAAAATAAAAAAAGAGCAAGTAAAAAATCACTTAGAAAAGTTAGATGCCCGCAAGTCATCAGGGCCTGATGAAATGCATCCTAGAATACTCAAGGAGTTAATAGAGGAGGTATCTGAGCCTCTAGCTATTATCTTTGGGAAATCATGGGAGACGGGGGAGATTCCAGAAGACTGGAAAAGGGCAAATATAGTGCCCATCTATAAAAAGGGAAATAAAAACAACCCAGGAAACTACAGACCAGTTAGTTTAACTTCTGTGCCAGGGAAGATAATGGAGCAAGTAATTAAAGAAATCATCTGCAAACACTTGGAAGGTGGTAAGGTGATAGGGAATAGCCAGCATGGATTTGTAAAGAACAAATCGTGTCAAACTAATCTGATAGCATTCTTTGATAGGATAACGAGCCTTGTGGATAAGGGAGAAGCGGTGGATATGATATACCTAGACTTTAGTAAGGCATTTGATACGGTCTCGCATGATATTCTTATAGATAAACTAGGAAAGTACAATCTAGATGGGGCTACTATAAGGTGGGTGCATAACTGGCTGGATAACCATACTCAGAGAGTAGTTATTAATGGCTCCCAATCCTGCTGGAAAGGTATAACAAGTGGTGTTCCGCAGGGGTCTGTTTTGGGACTGGCTCTGTTCAATATCTTCATCAACGATTTAGATGTTGGCATAGAAAGTACGCTTATTAAGTTTGCAGACGATACCAAACTGGGAGGGATTGCAACTGCTTTGGAGGACAGGGTCAAAATTCAAAATGAACTGGACAAATTGGAGAAATGGTCTGAGGTAAACAGGATGAAGTTCAATAAAGATAAATTGAAAGTGCTCCACTTAGGAAGGAACAATCAGTTTCACATATACAGAATGAGAAGAGACTGTCTAGGAAGGAGTATGGCAGAAAGAGATCTAGGGGTCATAGTGGACCACAAGCTTAATATGAGTCAACAGTGTGATACTGTTGCAAAAAAAAGCAAACGTGATTCTGGGATGCGTTAACAGGTGTGTTGTAAACAAGACACGAGAAGTCATTCTTCCGCTTTACTCTGCGCTGGTTAGGCCTCAACTGGAGTATTGTGTCCAGTTCTGGGCACCGCATTTCAAGAAAGATGTGGAGAAATTGGAGAGGGTCCAGAGAAGAGCAACAAGAATGATTAAAGGTCTTGAGAACATGACCTATGAAGGAAGGCTGAAACAATTGGGTTTGTTTAGTTTGGAAAAGAGAAGACTGAGAGGGGATATGATAGCAGTTTTCAGGTATCTAAAAGGGTGTCATCAGGAGGAGGGAGAAAACTTGTTCACCTTAGCCTCCAATGATAGAACAAGAAGCAATGGACTTAAACTGCAGCAAGGGAGATTTAGGTTGGACATTAGGAAAAAGTTCCTAACTGTCAGGGTAGTTAAACACTGGAATAGATTGCCTAGGGAAATAGTGGAATCTCCATCTCTGGAGATATTTAAGAGTAGGTTAGATAAATGTCTATTAGGGATGATCTAGACAGTATTTGGTCCTGCCGTGAGGGCAGGAGACTGGACTCGATGACCTCTCGAGGTCCCTTTCAGTCCTAGAGTCTATGAGTCTATGAGCAAATAGCCTTCAATACCTGTACTCCAGTCATGACTACTATTCCACCACGTTTCTGTTATCCCTATAATATCTGGTTTCACTTCCTGCACCAGTAGCTCTAGTTCCTCCATTTTGTTCCCCAGGCTCCTCGCATTAGTGTACAGACATCTTAATTTTTGCCGTTTGCCTTCACTCACATTCTGTATCCTGTTAGGCACGGACATTCTACCACCAACATCACCTGTTAGTCTGTTATCTACACTACCCTTCCTCCTTATGCCAATTCTTCTGTCCATGGCTGTATCCCCTCTTACTTTGTTTACTTCTCTCTCAAGGTTAAATTCCGGCGTGGAGATCTCCCGAACATCTCCCAACCATCTCCCCCAAATTTCTAGTTTAAAGCTCTTTTAATCAGGTCGGCGAGCCTCCATCCTAGAAGTCTATTTCCCTCCTTGCTCAGGTGAAGTCCATCCCGAGAGAACAGTCTTCTGTCCGTAAATGCTTCCCAGTGGCCATACATCCCAAAGCCCTCCTTATAGCACCACTGCCTGAGCCATCTGTTGATCGCCATAATCTTGTCACACCTTTGTCGCCCTTCTCTAGGAACCGGCAGAATCCCACTGAAGATCACCTGAGCCTCGATTTCCTTAAGCGTCTTCCCCAGTCTGGCATAGTCTCCCTTGATACATTCCAGAGAGTATCTAGCCGTATCATTCGTTCCCACACGAAGGACAATCAACGGATTCTTCCCTGCTCCCGCTAGTATCCTTTTCAGCCGCAGGTCCACATCCTGTATCTCAGCACCCGGCATACAGCACACCTTTCTGTTCTCCCAATCAGCTCTAGTTACAGCCCTGTCTGTTCTTCTCAGTAAGGAGTCTCCAATCACGTAGACCTGCCTTTTCCTGGTGACAGTGTGATTCTCCGGTCTATATCCCGCACCCACCGGCTGCAAGTCCTCTCGATTCCTATCCCCCCTTGCAATCCTCCTTGGGCTTATATTTGGTGTTGCCTCCATTGACTCCTCCCCTCCTCTTGCAGGACTAGCAGCTCTTCTCTTTTTCCTTGCCCTCTCTCCTTCAGTGACCACCTGCTGTGCCCCTTCTTCATTTTCCAACTCTGCAAACCTGTTCCTGAGTTCTGTTTCTCCTTCACTGGCCTGTCTTTTCCTCTGCCTGGTTCTCTTAGTCACATGCTTCCACTGTCCACTTTCCTCCCCCAGCAGTCTCTCCTCTGAATTCTTTGGTCCTGCTTCCATCTGCACATCTGAGCTTATCCCTTCAGCCCCCTCGTGTCTGTGCTCCAGCGTCTGCTCAAAACCCCTTCTGAACTCAACCAGAGTTTGCACCTGCATCTCTAGTCCTCGGATCTTCTCTTCCATCAGCTCTATCAGGCGGCACTTCATGCAGACAAAGCTCTTTTCAGGCGCCCCCTCCAGGATCATGTACATGCCGCAGCTTCCACATCCAGTCATCCTCATTGTGTCTTTCACTGCTGCCTCTGTATCAGTCATGGCCTTCCCACCTGACGCCTGGTAGTCAACACAACACAAGCCCCCAGCAGGCACCAGACCACCACACTATCCCTTGACTTGCTTGTCGGTTCCTCTGTCTTGGTCTCCCCTGCAACCTCCCCCTGCAAACTCCCACTGAAACTCCCCTGTTTACAGCTCTGTTTGCTGGCTCCTGTGCCGCTGCAGTTGTCTGTGCTGCTGCCTGACTGGCTGGCTACTTATATAGGACCCCTAATCAGGTAAGCCCCGCCCCCTAATCAGGGCTCCGCTGCTTTCCCAGCACACTGCCCCAGCAGCCTCCACACACACACACACACTACACAATACAATCCACAAACTACAAACTACAAAAACCTGCTCCTCCAACAGAACTCCCATTGAAACTCCTCTGTTTACAGCTCTGTTTGCTGGCTCCTGTGCCACTGGTAGAGCCCCTTCCCTGACAGCATGAAGCAGGGGTGACTGGGCCAAATTTGAGTAGTTTTGTGACCTCATGTGCGTGGTTGGCCTCCCACACTTTTGTAATCCTTCCAGCACCCCTGGGTACCATGTACCCCCGTCTCCTGGGGAAAAGAGGACAAGTGGGCACTGAGAACCCTCAATTCCCAAAAGCATGGTAGGATTCGATTTGGGCTTTAGTGCTTCCTGGGGAAGGAGAGACACAGAAGGAGGATGGGGTCTGGGACTCCCAGAATGCCTGGCCCCTGGAGAGGAAGGTGCTCTTTTAGCCTGACCACCTGTCTGGATAAGAGCTATGGGCTGGGTGTGGGGTGAGGAGACCACAGTTCTGGGTGCAGTTGGAAGAGCTCAGAGCTGAGTGCAAGGCAATGTGGGAGAAGAGTGCAGGGCTGGGTATAGGGCAGCAGGAGGGGAGTGTGTGTGCAGAGCTGGGTGCAGGGGGGAAGAGCGTGAGTCTGGGTGCAGAGGCAGCATGAGAGAGCTCAGGATTGGGTGTGGGGCAACGTATGTGTGGGAGTGTGTGAAGGGTTCAGTCACAGAGATCTCCTTGGGATTGTCACCTGATGTTCTGAGATTACCTCTGAGCCCATTTTCCCTGCCAGCTTGGGACTCCAGAACCATGCCTTGTTGAGCCAGACACATGAGCCTGCTGCAACACAGACCCAGGTCTGGTCCATGCGACCAAAGCTGCAGACATAACTGAAAACAGCTTAGCAGGTTACCTGGCTCCAGCACCCAGACACCCAGCTCCCAATGGGATCCAAACCCCAGATAAGTCCGTTTTACTCTATATAAAGCTTGTACAGGGTAAACTCATAAATTGTCTGCCCTCTGTAACACTGATAGAGAGATATGCACAGCTGTTTGCTCCCTCAGATATTAATCACTTACTCTGGGTTTATTAATAAACAGAAGTGATTGTACTAAGTATAAAATGTAGGATTTAAGTGGTTTCAAGTAATAACAGACAGAACAAAGTAAGTTCCCAAGCAAAATAAAGAAAAAACACGCACGTCTAAGCCTAATACATTAAGAAACTGATTAGAGGTAATATCTCACCCTCAGAGATGTTCCAATAAGCTTCTTTCATAGGCTAGACTCCTTCCTAGTCTGGGCCCAATCCTTTCCCCTGGTACAGTCCTTCTTAGTTCCAGCAGACGTCTCAGGTGGTAAGCAGGGGCTTTCTCATGACTGGCATTCCCCCTTTGTCTTGTTCCACCCCCTTTTATAGCTTCGGCACAAGGCGGGAATCTTTTGTCTCTTCGTCCCCACCCCTCCTCCTAAATAGAAAAGTACCAAATTTAAGATGGATTCCAGTATCTTATGACATGGTCACATGTCCTGTGAGACCCCAACCTCCATTCTTCCTGTGTTGGCCCACATGTACACAGGAAGGTTTGCAAGTAAACAGAGCCATTTACAGTTAATTGATTCTGAAGCACCCTTAATGGCTTCCACTTAATATGTTTACATCAGTGACACAAATTTATATCTTATTCTCCTAAATCCAGACATAGAAATAATACAAATGCAAACAAATAGGATGAACACACTCTGTAGATTATAAGATTTGTAATGATACCTTACAAGAGACTTTTTACATAAAATATATTCCAGTTACATCATATTCACACTCATAAGCCTATTTCCATAAAGCATATGGAGGGCAACGTCATGGGGGGGCTGAGTGCAGGGCAGCAGAGAGCAAGCTCTGGGCTCCCTGCTTAGGAAAATTCTGATTGCACCTTTACCAGACATAACAGGTGAATGAAAAAACATATGGAAGTGGGGGAAGGGCTAGGATAATAAGCAAGGTTTTCATGGGAAGCCGTAGTCACAGCTTAACATCTGCCTACTAGCTTCCTCTGCTTACTGCTATGAGATAAGTGTTAGTAGTAACAAATATTGTAAAGTGCCAGGTTTTTGCTATAAGAAATGCGCTTGTTTAGAATAATCACTCATAAAAGGTAACATTGATTTCTGACAAATCTTTTTAAAACCTAAAAGAGAATAAGCTGCAGTTAGAATAAAAAGTCCAAAGTGTTTAATTATCTTGATCAGATGACAAGGCTTCCTCCAAACTTCACAAGTTGCCTGGTAACTAGCTTTGTACAACTTTGGAAATTATTCTATAAAATCAGCTGTTTTCCAAATTGCAAACCAGTCTTACCACCACCAGCTGGTGATTGTTATGAGTTCAAACTAAAGGCAAATTGTATAATATACTTTAAATTAATGTCTGTGGTATAAGATCTATGAACATTGTGATGCATTAAGGATGGAGGCTCAGATTTAACTTTGAATTTCTTTGTTATTTTTTGTTTGAATGAGACCCATAACATTATCCTAGTGTATGCTCTTTACAATTAATTATCACATGTATGCTGCACAAATCACTACCATGGAGATAAATGTTGTACTCGCTGCACATACTTACAGCAGGGAGAGATGGCAATGGAAACACATTTTACTAGATTTTATAGCTGAAAAGGACTTGCTATTACTAAATCACAAGATTTGCTTATTTTCCTAAAGGCATAAAAAAGCCCCCACACAAGTACAATTTAAAAAATCTAACGATAATGTCTGACCTATTTTTCTGTCAGTTTATTACTGTCAGAGAGACAAGGTGACTCTTCATTCCTTTGAAGTGACTGAGAACACGTTCTTCTGAAAGTCTAAAATATTTTTACTTCATTGTATTAAAAACAGAGCAGAAAATCTGCCCCAATGTCTTTGCTGGGACTGTACATCTCCCAAATGATAATTGGTTAACTTCAGGAGATACCCAGTTTTAAATGACCATTTCTGAGATTTTGCAAAGGTACAGTCAAGCAGGAATATCCTGCAATAAGCTGTCTGCCTTTAAGATGATATTTTTTAAAAATGCCTAATGCTGCTCCCATTCGAGACCCTGGTAAAACTCCCGTTGACTTGCATGGGAATAGAGCTAGAAGAATGCTGAGTACTAATCTCATCATAACCCTCAAACTAAGTAGGGTTGAGCCTGGTAAGGACTTGGATGGGAGACTTCAGAGAACATAAGAATGGCCATACTGCGTCAGACCAAAGTTCCATCTAGCCCAGTATCCTGTCTTCCAGCAGTGGCCAATGCCAGGTGCCCCAGAGGGAATGAACAGAGCAGGTAATTATCAAGTGATCCATCCCCTGTCCCCCATTCCCAGCTTCTGGCAAACAGGCTAGGGACACCATCCCTGCCCATCACGGCTAATAGCCATTGATGGACCTATCCTCCATGAACTTATCTAGTTCTTTTTTTAAACCCTGTTATAGTCTTGGCAGGACTGGCTCTAGGTTTCTTGCCACTCCAAGAAAAAAACAAAAAAACAAGAACAAAAAAAACAAAAACCTCCAGGAGTGCAACTGCTAAAGCAAAAAAAAAAAAGGTGTCGCCTCTGAAACTGTGCTGCCCCAAGCACATGCTTGGTTTGCTGGTGCCTAGAGCCGGCCCTGAGTCTTGGCCTTCACAACATTCTCTGGCAAGGAGTCCCACATGGTTGACTGTGTGTTATGTGAAGAAAGACTTCCTTTTGTTTGTTTTAAACCTGCTGCCTATTAATTTCATTTGGTGAGCCCTAGTTCTTGTATTATGAGAAGGAGTAAATAACACTTCCTTATTTATTTACTTTCTCCACAGACATCCAAAATGCTGCAGAAGATATTGTTGGAGATTGTGTAGTGTCATAGGGTGGCTGGCCCCTGTGAATGAAGTAGGTCCAGCTCTCCTATGGCAGAATAAGTGCTCTCAATTTGGCAGTGACATGTCACCCATGTATGCACTGCATGCCCCAGGACTGGCTATCCCTGTGAGATGACTCTGTCCAGATGCTGAAAGCACGTAGAGGATGCCATTTTGTAGAACAAAACACCATAACCTCACACACCAGGACTTCAAATGCACCGTACATGCAAGGTTGCACCTTGTATGCAAGTGTAGAATTGCATGCCTCTCCAAAAATGTCATGGCACGCCACCGCAGTTTTGCCAGGTAAGAGGGTGGGGCAGCACCTGGTGGCTATAAAAAGTGAGGAAGTGACTCTGTGACAGAGGGAGTTCCAGTGAGTCTGCGCAGACAGGTTCAGTCAGGAAGGACAGGTGAGAGCTGCCAGAGGACTGGAGGAGTCCTGGAAGGAAGCAGAAGGTGGTTCGTGGGAGAAGGTTGAAGGCAGGAGAGCAGCAAGAGGAGTTTGCTGGCTGGTGTCTCCATGCCAGAGCCAAGGCTAGAGGGCTGAAGGCAGGAGGAGCAGCAGCCAGACAGCTGTAGCCAAGACCAGAGATGGCTGACAGCTGAGGAGGGGTTTACCTGGTGACATCTCCAGGACCCAAGAGCTGGTCCCAAAGGAACTGTGAGATGTCCAGGGGGGAGTGAGAATGCTTCCAGCAAAGAAGCTGTGGGGATTCTAAACTGGGAGGAGTGGTAGATACGCTGGAGGGTAGGGATAGGATACTGAGGGACCTAGACAAATTAGAGAACTGGGCGAAAAGAAACCTGATGAAGTTCAATAAGGACAAGTACAGAGTCCTGCACTTAGGATGGAAGAATCCCATTCACTCTTACAGACTAGGGACCGAATGGCTAGGAAGCAGTTCTGCAGAAAAGGACAGGGGTTACAGTGGATGAGAAGCTGGATATGAGTCGACAGTGTGCCCTTGTTGTCAAGAAGGCTAACGGCATTTTAGGCTGTATAAGTAGGGGTACTGCCAACGTGATCATTCCCCTCTATTCAACATTGGTGAGGCCTCATCTGGAGTCCTGTGTCCAGTTTTGAGCCCCATACTACAAGAAGGATGTGGAAAAATTGGAAAGAGTCCAGCAGAGGGCAACAAAAATGATTAGGGGGCTGGAGCACATGACCTATGAGGAGAGGCTAAGGGAACTGGGATTGTTTAGTCTGCAGAAGAGAAGAATGAGGGGGGATTTGATAGCTGCTTTCAACTACCTGAAAGGGGGTTCCAAAGAGGATGGCTCTAGACTGTTCTCAGTGGTACCTGATGACAGAACAAGGAGTAATGGTCTCAAGTTGCAGTGGGGGAGGTTTAGGTTGGATATTAGGAAAAACTTTTTCACTAGGAGGGTGGTGAAGCACTGGAATGATTTACCTGGAGGGGGACGGTGGAATCTCCTTCCTTTAGATGTTTTTAAGGTCAGGCTTGACAAAGCCCTGGCTGGGATGATTTAGTTGGGAATTGGTCCTGCTTTGAGCAGGGGGTGGGACTAGATGACCTCTTGAGGTCCCTTCCAACCCTGATATTCTATGATTCTATATTCTGTGATTCCTTCTGGAAAGACCAGGGTTGCATTCTGGTTGGAAAGGCTGGAATATCTGTCCCGGTACAAGAACAGGACAGGATTGTGCTGGAGAGATGGGGCATGTGAGGCAGGCTGGGACTGTTGCGCTGGAGAGCTGGGACATTGCACCTATTGTTTGGACTATGCTAGGAAAATTCTGGTCTATGGCAGTGGGACTTGTTTTAGGTCACACTTTTTGCTGTCTCAGCAGCATCAAGCTGCGGCTGTTGTTCAGTGAGGCGCTCACTCCTGCAGAACAAGTAGTAGATATAGAAGATTTTCCATTGCTTTTGGAAAGCATATATAAAAATGCAGTCAGTCAAGACTACATGAGGCTATTGCGCATAGCCCACCGAAGATATAATTGCCACCTGGCTGAAACCTTCTCAAAGAAACTAGTGATTAGCCCATCACTGACATCCCTTTTGGGGGCCATACAACATTTCATCTTATTTACTACCCCTCATTCAAATGACTATCCCATGACAGTCAAGACTCTCCCTGACAAGTGATATTCCTGCATCTCCGTTGCCACTGGCTCAGATCACTTCTGAGCTGATACTAGCTGAATTAATGCCAGCCACACCCACCCACTTACTCTCTGATTGCCAATACATTATTGGGATTCATTCAGAGAGCCTAGATCTGGCTGGAAGTCTCGGGAAGATATTAATTTGGGTTTGAACAGAGGCTGTTAATACTACTAATGAATTTTTAAATTGTATTGCAGTTACTGTGCCACAGCCCAACCTCCTGCTCAGGGGGCACTTTACAAGGCAATTTGCTACATAAATCAGTTGGACTATTCAAATGAAGCAGTACTGCTCAGTGTAAGGGTTGCAGAATTGGGCCCTAACATAGGTCACTGTAACAGTAAGTGGTCAATGTTGAACAAATACATCAGACATAAAGTGTGCTCTAATTGATAGGACACTGGAGTAGGACTCAGGACACCTATTTTTGGTGTTGCCACTATCCTGGTGTGTGACTTTGAGAATGTCATTCCACCTCACTGTTTTTCTGTTTTCTCTGCCTCACTTTGTCTATCTCGTCTGGTTAGCTTGTAAGGTCTTCAGGGCAGGAATCATCTCATGCACAGCACTGAACAGAATGGAGATTCCAGGGGCTACTAGAATGCAAATAATGAATGGTAACAATGCCTGCCTGGAAGATCTTTCAGACTAAAGACTGAAGTGAAAACAAGACACACACAAAAGGAATATTCGCTGCAACCCGGTTAGGGGAAGTCGTATGATCCTTTTATGTAACAAACTTTTCTGTTGATGCTGGGCTAGTCATTTGGGTTTCTCTCCCACCCTCCCCCCAAACTCTTGTTTAAAAACATTTTTAAAAACCTGAACAAACCAATTTTCTCCTGATTTTCCAAGGGATACATTCACTTCTATTTGTTTTGTTATTAACTCAGGGGAGTGAAAGGAGATTATAAGGAAGATACAGTATTTGTTGCATAGCTCATGTGTTACAATTATCTTGAGGCTTCACCCCCCTCTCTGAAAGGGAACCAAGAACTGGAGTCATCATCACATAAATCAAGACCTTAGGTGCAAGAGACAAAATAATTGTCACTGTCGTCAGATACCGATCTTGACCATGCTGGGGACAACAAAGACTTACAAAGAGTTTATAAAGTGCTTGTAGATGAAAGAAACCAAATGAATGCAGAATACTATCATTAGTGCAAAGGTGACAATGTACAAGAGTTTAAGCATTATTCAAGTATGAAGAAAACCAGAATGCTTATCCTTGAATGGAATGTCTCCGATAAAGTTAAATAATCTGCAGGATATTTACAAAAGAACCTGATGTCTTTGCTTACATCTATTTCTTTCCATGCATGTGTATATTTATACAGTCAGTTAGCAAGAGCCTTATCACACTGAGTGGTGATAAAAAATTCAACGCCTGTTCCGACCTAGCACAAGGTAGTATTTATTTCGTTTCCAGCTATCATATAACAAGGCAATGATAAAGCAAGAAATTTTTTCCACATGCATATGCAAATATATTTCCAAAGGAAAAGCTAACAGTTGTTTGACTTTTAAAATTTTCACCTATGTTAATACTCCAGGAATGTTTGGCAAAAATCCCATTTACTAAATAATAACAAAATCGTGTAACCATTACTCATGTGGGTGAGCACTTATTTCAAGTGCATACTTCCTTTGAGTTCAATTCAACTACATGTCTGAGTAAGTGCTCCGCTTTGTGAGCCAGGGTTGTGGAATCTCACCATAAGTATTTCTTGAAAGGCTCTGGGCCTGATCCATAGCTGGGTGTAAATGGCTGTAAATCTGCATCACTTCAAGTCAATGGAGTTACACCCATTTACACCAGCTGAGGCTCTAGCCCTCAGCTTTCTGACAAGTCATTTTTGATTGTACCTGTGACATTCGGTGACCTAGTGACGCAGTAGAAGTGACGCACACTTAGCTGGCTGGCCGCTGCTGACAGAATACACTTGCACAGAAGAGCTTTCAGTAAGCCCAATGTACAATAGTAATTTGACTCTGCTCATAGAATGAATTTTCTGAGCATGCAGCCAAAACTACACGTTAATGTAATTGAGCGTTCTTGGATGAACTTTTGTTTAATATATTATTTCAGTTCCAAAATGGAGCCTCTCACATGCCATGGAGCACATGTACACAAATTCTGAAACAACATGAAAGTTGGCCATTTGTTAACATAACACATTTTATTCTAGCTGTTTTTAATATCATGCTCATTGCCATGGTATCAGAATAACTCAACCCCACATTCGTAATGCATAAATGCAGTCGACCGTCACTCTATCAGACATAAAGAGGTGGATGTTATGCTGAGCTCTGAACAGGGGCGTCTCTAGACATTTTGCCGCCCCAAGCACAGCGGCATGCCGCGGGGGGGGGGGGGCGCTCTGCCGGTCGCCGGTCCCACAGCTCCGGTGGACCTCCCGCAGGCATGCCTGCGGAGGGTCCGCTGGTCCTGCAGCTCCACCGAAGCCACGGGACCACTGGACCCTCCACAGGCATGCCGCCGAAGGCACCTTGCCTGCAGCCCTCCCGGCGATCGGCAGAGTGCCCCCCGCAGCATGCCGTCCCGAGCACAGGCTTGGCATGCTGGGGCCTGGAGCCGACCCTGGCTCAGAAGATCAAAACATAGACTCAGGTTCTGCCAAACAAAAAGGAGAAATATGAGATATTCTAATCTAGGATCTGAACAAGAGAGTCCATCAGCTAATCTTAACCTTGTGTTGGTGATTAGGGTTGTGGTAGGATAGGTTCCCCCCCTAGTCAGGAAAGGGTTAAAAGGCTTCTCCATGCACAATTGTCCCCAGCTCAGTGCATCTGTAAGGCCGGTTGTACCTGGAGAGCGGTGGGCTCCTGTCCCCGCAGAGCAGGGGCAATTTAACCAGAAAGCTGCTGAAAAGCTCCAGTCCTGCCTGGACCAGAATTGTAGCTGAGGGTAAATGCAAGTAAAAGGAGCTTACCCACTTCTCAGCTGGGGAATATGGAGGTTAGGTTAGGTTCATTTACCCACTTTTTTTTTTCACAAATACATCACAAACAGGAACCATGTTTGCTTTGCTTTTCATTAGAGCCCAGGGCACTCAAACACTCAGGGTATTAGGAACCCAGCCAACTTCACAGTGACAATTTACCTTTCGCTTCACCAGAAACAGTGGGCTGAGCCTGGACTCTTTTGCGAGCTGCAGGTTTCGTTTGTTTGCCTTTTTCTTTCTTCTGGACTGTGGTCTTGCCCAGAAGGGGCAGAGGCCTCCCTAAGACTGATAGCCAGGAGACCGCACCTCGCACTCCAAACCAGCACTACATCGACACCTGCCAGAGAGTAACATCGGAGATGAGAGAGGTGCCACAGGGTAGAGAATGCAGGTGATCACTTCCCTACTCTGTTGCAAGGGTAAATTAGAGGGAGTCTCAAAGTCTATGCACGAGAGAGACAGCAAACCTAAACAGCACGGATTCAAAGCAGGTATCATTGACCTCCAACGGACTCCAGATCATTGGACCCTGATGCTGGCCCCCACCTGACTGGCGCAGCCCAGGCCACCTGTTGAGGGCTTGACCCTGTGGCTGCATTGGATTACGCACCTGTTAAGGCCCATCCTGACTTTTCAATCTCAGTGAGGAGACACACCACAATTGCTTCCAGATGGAAATATATCCCCAAGGAGCCCAGCTTTGGGTGGCGGCCTATAAACTGAAGGACCACTGCTGGCAGTGGTTATGGCTGGAGGAGTAGACTGGAGCTAATGCAGCCAAGTTAATACTGATCAAACAGTTGGCACAAATACTGCCCTCTGGGATTCAAGTGTGGGTTCTAGGGAGCCTGTAGCGATGCAGAGACTCCCTGGCATGGCGTCTCCTGCTGGTTGTCCAGGGAATTAGCTTTTCCTGCTCCGGAGCTCCCTCTGCTGGCTGATGTTCTGCTTGCTGCTGGCCCCCATGTCCCTCATGGACCCTGCTGCCCCTTTACATTGGGTGCTGCCCCCTGGCAGTACCCCCACAGATCTGGGTCTCCTCTCCCTGGGGAACCTCCAACCCCCTATCCTCACATCGCCTTGGTGGCTACTGCCAGTCACCATCTAGCCTCCATTCATTGGAGCAGAGTGTAGCCTGTAAAGGCCACTCATCATTGGCAAGGGAGATTTGAACCTGCTGCCTCTGCCTACCCTGGGATGCGCCTCTATAACCCCAGTACCCCTCTCAGCCTTTAACAAGGCCTGCAGCCTGGGGGTTTCCAGGCTGGAGCTCCCCAGCTCCGTTGGCCTTCCCACAGCCTTGCTCCACTCTAGGTACCCTATTCTAAGATCCCCAGCAGCCAGGCCCATCTCCGTCCATAGCTAGAGAGAGACTGCCTGAGCTGATGGCTCACAGTCTCTTATAGGGGTCTGACTGGGGCATGTTACTGCTTCCCCTGTGAGCCTAGGAATTGGCTCCCTGGGGCAGCCTTTTTCCCCGGGCTGCTTTAAGCCCTTTCAGGGCTGGAGCGGGTGACCACCCTGCTACAGAGCCATCCGGAACATTAACTGATGTATTCCCATTGATGGAAAATATTATGACTATGAGAAAAACCCAAAAATGGGAGGGAAGGGGACAACCCAGGGCTAGGAAATTGACATGGCCTGACGTGAAGGCAGGTCAGGGGATGACAGCCTCTGCTGGTCAGGGACAAGTAACTTTATCTGCAGCCTTCCTGTAGTTAGGAGTCCTCACCCCCAGACTCTTGGCAAGTCACAGCAATAGGCCAGGAAGGATGAAAGCTAACCAGGGAGGTTGGCTTTTTCCCAGCTACTAAGGCGGGTTAATATGGACTGAGATGCCAGACTCATCTAACAGACAGGGTCATCTTCAGATGAGAGAATGGGCTCAGACCACAACAGGTGACCTGTTTCTTGTGTGGGTAACCAAGACATGAGTGCCTCCTTATGGAGTGAATATGCCAAGGTTTGGACAGCAGAGAGTAGAGCCCAGATGAAAGGACCCACCGAATAACTGTCCTCATAGGGATCAATGGGATGAATGTGCAAAGTCTGTTGGACTCTGGATGTAGTCAGACCTTGGCACAGACTCCTTTGGCTGGGGCAGAAGGGACCTTAGGTGAGACAATCTTCCTCCAGTGCATTCTTGGGACCCACCCCAGTAGGTGAATATGGTTAACTGTGGGATGACACAAAGGTACCATGTTGGTGGCTCTATCTTCGACGTTGCCCTATCCTGTTGTTATTGGTCAGGGCTGGACATACTTTTGGGAGATTCTCAAGTGAGTGAGGAAACTAGAAATCACAGTTACTGAACCAGAGCTGGTGCTTGGGTCAGGCCTGGGACTGGCAGGATTAGCCGGATTAGGAGAATAAGAGGACCCACTTGAGGGGAGTTTAAGGTCCCCAGAATGCCCATCCAGGCTGCAGACAGGAGCAGTAGCTTGAATTTGCCATTGCCTGACTGAAAAGCCCTGACTCATTGTCCAGATTTTGTCTGCAAAGAAAGAGCCTACAATCAAATTGCTGCCATGAACACCTGAGGCAGTGGCCCCATTTTATACTCTGGTAGAACTATTATACTGCATCAAGCATAATAAGCAAAGTGGAGAAGTGAGGACCCAATTATGTGTACCCCAGTAACACTGCTGGGCACTCCAGTGGCTAGAACATAGCATCCCCTATGCTGGCATTTAGGATGCGAGAAGACTTTGTCCCATGTATTGGCTCAATTTTATTGGCCCAGCATCCACCAGGAGCTCAGAATACTGTGCTTCATGTCCCAAGTGCTAATTGACTACCCAAAGGCCATCCCAAAGAGTCCCTTGATCCCACTCATACTAATCAAAACTCCCTTCAAGAGGATTGGGATGGATAGGGTGGGCCCCCTGGAGAAAAGTGCAGCGGGATATCAATAAAGTCTTATAACTGTAGGCAACAGCACCTCGTACCTGGAGGCCATCCCACCACATTCTGCAAAGACAACGTCAATCACCCAGGAACTCATGAAACTGTTTTCTTCACTAGTGATCCCCTGAGAACTACTGATAGACCGGGGGACCTGCTTTACATCCCAGCGCTGTTCCCTATTGAAGATCAAGTTGCTAAAAACCTCTATCTCTCATTCACAAACCATAAGTTAATTGAGAAATTCAACAAACCCCTGAAGGAGATGCCAAAAAGATTTGTGGCCTCCAATCCCAAGCATTTAAACTAGTGACTTCCACTCCTTTTGCTCTCTGTAAGAGAGCTACAACAAGCTTCCAATGGATTGTCTCCCTTTGAACTATTGTATCAATGACAACCTTGAGGAATATTAGACCTCCTACAGGAGGGCTGGGAAAAGCAGGACCAATGATGCTTAACTCAGCCCAGTATTTTCTCCAACTCAGAGAGTGCCTCAAGAAGCTGGGATTTTTTGCTTGTGGAAACTTAATGAGAGCCCAGGAGGTGCAAGAACAAACATACAATCCGAGTGCATGCTGATGAACCTTCCAATCTGGTGACTGAGTACTATTATTGCTTTCTAGCACCTCATCAAGGCCTTCCCCCTTGTATTCTCTTCTGCACACAGACAGATGTGGCTGATACACTACCACATTGATACAGTCTTGGGACAGTGGGTTAGAAAGTACTCTTGTTTGGCTGTTACCTGAGAAGATGTGGGAGACGGTTTAGGAGGATTTGCAGGATATACTGGATCTAGATGCTATTGAGGAATCACAAAGTTACTGATGAAGTCACATACTTCTTATCCCAAAACCCAATGGTTCAATGCGCTTCTGCATAGACTTCCGAAAAGTTAATACAGTGTCAAACTTTGTATCTGATGCCATGAGTGGATGAGCTATGGGAATGTGCAGGTCCTGCCACGTATATCAGTGCTTTAGGTCTTACTAAAGGGTACTGGCAATTCCTCTTGTCATCTGCATCAAAATAAAAAAACAGCTTTCTTGACACCCTTTGGGCTCTTTCACTTCAGGACAATACCTTTTGGCTAACATGGAGAAGCAGCAACATTTCAACATTTAATGGGCAAGGTCTTCATGACTCATCAGCAGAGGGCTGCTGCATACTTGGATGATATTCTCACATACAGTGCCAACTCGGGCGACCAACTACAACAAGAATGAGCCAGTCTCTAGTCCTTGGCTGAACTGGGTCTCAATGGCCAATCTGGTCATATGCAATTAGTGGATAAAGAAGTTACTCACCTGAGTTAAAACATAAGAGGAGGCCAACTTAGGCCACTAGTTAGCAAAATGCAAGCATTGATGTCACATCCCATTCCTCAAACAAAGAAACAGACAAGACGCTTCCTTGGACTAGCTGGCTATTACAGGTCATTTGTCTTGAGTTTCAGCACCACTGTGGCCTCTCTGATGGATGAAATACAAGGTGGTAGTCCAAAAACGATCCACTGGAGCGACAACTGTGAAAAAGCCCTTAGTGCCTTGAAAAACCAATTGTGCCAGGAGCTAGTCCTCTTCAATCTTGATTTCTCAAGAGTTCATTTTGCAGACTGACACCTCAGATGTAGGCCTGGGTGTTGTACTATCACAGGACGTGAATGCTGAGGAGCACCCAGTTCTCTCCCTATATAGGAAGCTGTTCCCCAGGGTGAAGGCCTACTCCATGATTGAAAAGGAGGCTCTAGCAGTCAAATGTGCCAAAGCGTCCCACAGGTACTATTTATGGGGTAATCCCTTTTCTCTTGTTATGGACCATGTCTCCCCTCGGTGGCTAAAAACAATGAAAGAAATGAACTCCCACATTATGCTATGGTACTTAGCTCTCCAGCCCTATAATGTTAGGTTACAACACCATGCTGGAGTGAAACACTGCAGTGCAGACTTTTTTTCGCAGGAGGTGGAGGAATCGGGATCAGAAGGAGCTCGGGCTCCATCTTGAAGGGCAGGTATGTGGTGGGACTGACACCCATTAGGATGAGGTTAAACAGCTCCTTTGAGCAAAATCAGCCTGCTGCAGCTGGAGGATCCAAGCACAGGGGAGTGTATCACTCAGAAGGAAGCAGAGCTAAAGGACAGAGCTCCCTAGCCCCACAGAGCAGGGACTGCTTATTCAAAAAGCTGCTGAAGAGCCTCTGCTGCCTGGACATTCTGAAGAGGTAGAGGAACCATCTTTGCTTTGCTTTTCATTAGAGTCCAGGGCACAGCCTGGATCCCTCAAGGTACATCTACACTGCAAAGAAAAATTCGCAACACCTCAGAGCCTGGCTCGGCTGACTCAGGCTTGCGGGGCTCAGACTGCCAGGCTGAAAATAGTAGTGTAGATGCTGAGGCTCGTGCTGGAGCCCAGGCTCTGAGACCCGAGCCCTTGGCTGTAGACCGAGCCCTGCAAGCCTAAGTCAGCTGACTTGGGCTCTGAGACTGGGAGCCATGGGTTTGTCTTTGCAATGTATACCCTCAGAGACTCTGAAAGTTAGAAATCTAACTCTCTTCAGAGACTACTTACCTTTTGCTTTGAAAGGAACAGCTGGGGGAGCCCATGCTGTGTTGTGGGCTGCAGCTTTATTTTCTTTGCCTTTTCCTTTGTTTTGGACTGTGGTCCGACCCAGAAGAGAGGGAGTTCCATCTCTAAGACTTACAGTTGGAAGACTACCGCCCACACTCCAATCCAGTGCTATGTTGACACTTATGGCCAGAAAGGGACATTTGTGATGAGAGGTGCCCACTCTTTGGGGGTGCCCTAGGGGTACAACTTATGACAAGGGTTATAAGAATAAAGGGAACAGATCTCTGTAAGTCTTCCATGTGCAGAATTCCCATTTAGACTATCTAGCAGTATTATTGCAGACACCTGGAGTGAAATCTTGGCCCCACTGAATTCAAAGGGAGTTTTGCATTGCCATTAATGGGTCTAGGATTTCACCCCTTTACCCATCACCAGACCATCTCTTGCAATGCAATCAATTTTAGAAGTTAGGTGGCTCACAGTTCATAGAGTCATAGACTTTAAAGTCAGAAGGGACCATTATGATCATCTAGTCTTGTCATAAACAGATAGCTAAGGGTTAATGTCTCTTTCACCTGAAGCACCTGACCAGAGGACCAATCAGGAAACTGGATTTTTTCAACTTTGGGTGGAGGGAATTGTGTGTCTGAGTCTTTTGTCTTTTTTCCTGCTTTCTCTGAGCTTTGGAGAAGTACTTTCTACTTTCTAGTCTTCTGTTTTCTAAGTGTAAGGACAAAGAGATCAGATAGTAAGTTCTATGGTTTCTTTTCTTTGGTATTTGCATGAATATAAGTGCTGGAGTGCTTTGATTTGTATTCTTTTTGAATAAGGCTGTTTATTCAATATTCTTTTAAGCAATCGACCCTGTATTGTATCATCTTAATACAGAGAGCCCATTTATATTTTTCTTTCTTTTATATAAAGCTTTCTTTTAAGACCGGTTGAAGTTTTCTTTACTTCAGGGAAATTGAGTCTGTACTCACCAGGGAATTGCTGGAGGAAGAAATCGGGGGAGATCTGTGTGTTGGATTGCTAGCCTGATTTTGCATTCCCTCTGGGGGAATAGGAAAGTACTTTTTGTTTCCAGGATTGGGAACAGAGAGGGGGAGTCTCTCTGTGTAGTTTCACAGAGCTTGTGTCTGTGTATCTCTCCAGGAGCACCTGGAGGGGGGAAGGGAAAAGGGATTATTTCCCTTTGTTGTGAGACTCAAGGGATTTGGGTCTTGGGGTCCCCCAGGGAAGGTTTTTCAGAGGGACCAGAGTGCCCCAAAACACTCTAATTTTTTTGGGTGGTGGCAGCAGGTACCAGGTCCAAGCTGGTAACTAAGCTTGGAGGTTTTCATGCTAACCCCCATATTTTGGACGCTAAGGTCCAAATCTGGGACTAAGGTTATTACAAGTCTGACCTCCTGCACAACGCAGGCCACAGAATCTCACCCACCCACTCCTGTATCAAACCTGTGTCTGAGCCATTGAAGTCCTTAAATCATGGTTTAAAGACTTGAAGGTGCAGAGAATCTTCCAGCAAGTGACCCATGGCCCATGCTGCAGAAGAAGGCGAAAACCCCCCAGGGCGTCTGCCAAACTGCCCTGGAGAAAAATTCCTTTCCAACCCCAAATATGGCGATCAGCTAAACCCTGTTGGTAAGGCTCACCAGCCAGACACCCAGGAAAGAATTCCCTGTAGTAACTCAGATCCCACCCCATCTAACATCCCATCACAAGCCATTGGGCATATTTACCAATAGTCAAAGACCAATCTCATTAAACCATCCCCTCCATAAGCTTCTCAACTTAGTCTTGCAGCCAGATGTGTCTTTTGCCCCCATTACTCCCCTTGGAAGGCTGTTCTAGAACTTCACTCCTCTGATTGTTAGAAACCTTCGTCTAATTTCAAGTCTAAACTTCCTGATAGCCAGTTTATATCCATTTGTTATTGTGTCCACATTGGTACTGAGCTTAAATAATTCTTCTCCCTCCCTGGTATTTATTCCTCTGATATATTTGTAGAGAGCAATCATATCTCCCCTCAGCCTTCTTTTGGTTAAGCTAAACAAGCCAAGCTCTTGAGTCTCCTTTCATAAGACAAGTTTTCCATTCCTCGGATCATCCCTGTAGCCCTTCTCTGCACCTGTTCCAGTTTGAATTCTTCCTTCTTAAACATGGGAGACCAGAATTGCACACAATATTCCAGATGAGGTCTCACCAGTGCCTTGTATAACGGTACTAACACCTCTTTATCTCTACTGGAAATACCTTGCCTGATGCATACCAAGACCGCATTAGCTTTTTTCACGGCCATATCACATTGGTGGCTCATAGTCATCCTGTGATCAGTCAATACTGAGGTCCTTCTCTTCCTCTGGTACTTCCAACTGATGTGTCCCCATCTTATAACAATAATATAATACTTGTTATTAATCCCTAAATGCATGACCTTGCACTTTTCACTATTAAATTTCATCGTATTACTATTACTCCAGTTTACAAGGTCATCCAGATCTTCCTGTATGATATCCCGGTCCTTCTCTGTATTGGCAATACCTCTCAGCTTTGTGTCATCCGCAAACTTTATTAGCACATTCCCACTTTTTGTGCCAAGGTCAGTAATAAAAAGATTCAATAAGATTGGTCCCAAAACCGATCCCTAAAGAACTCCACTAGTAACCTCTCTCTAGCCTGACAGTTCACCTTTCAGTACAACTCATTGTAGTCTCCCCTTTAACCAGTTCCTTTATCCAATTTTCAATTTTCATATTGATCCCCATCTTTTCCAATTTAACTAATAATTCCCCATGTGGAACCACATTGAGTGCCTTACTGAAATCGAGGTAAATTAGATCCACTGCATTTCCTTTATCTAAAAAATCTGTTACCTTCTCAAAGAAGGAGATCAGGTTGGTTTGGCATGATCTACCTTTTGTAAAACCATGTTGTAATTTGTCCCAATTACCGTTGACCTCAATGTCCTTAACTACTTTCTCCTTCAATTTTTTTTCCAAAACCTTGCATACTACAGATGTCAAACTAACAGGCCTGTAGTTGCCTAGATCACTTTTTTTCGCTTTCTTAAAGATAGGAACTATGTTAGTAATTCTCCAGTCATACGGTACAACCCCTGAGTTTACAGATTCATTAAAAATTCTTCCTAATGGACTTGTAATTTCATGTGCCAGTTCCTTTAATATTTTTGGATGAAGATTATCTGGGTCCCCTGATTTAGTCCTATTAAGCTGTTCGAGTTTGGCTTCTACCTCAGATGCAGTAATATCTACCTCCATATCCTCATTCCCATTTGTCATCCTACCATTATCCCTTAGCTCCTCATTAGCCTCATTAAAGATTGAGACAAAGTATTTGTTTAGATATTGGGCCATGCCTAGATTATCCTTAACCCTCACTCCATCCTCAGTGTTTAGTGGTCCCACTTCTTCTTTCTTTCTTTTCTTCTTATTTATATGGCTATAGAACTTTTACTATTGGTTTTAATTCCCTTTGCAAGGTCCAACTCTACATGGCTTTTGGCCTTTCTCACTTTATCCTTACATGTTCTGACCTCAATGAGATAGCTTTCCTTGCTGATCATGCCCATCTTCCATTCCTTGTAGGCTTTCTGCTTTTTCTTAATCATCTCTCTGTGAGATGCTTGCTTATCCAGCTTGGTCCTCAACTCCCAGCTATGAATTTTTCCCCCTTTCTTGGGATGCAGGCTTCTGATAGTTTCTGCAACTTTGGCTTGAAGTAATTCCAGACCTCCTCTGCCTTTAGATCCCCAAGTTCTTCAGTACAATCCACTTCCCTAACTAATTTCCTTAATTTTTAAAGTTAGCCCTTTTGAAATCAAAAACCCTAATCACAGATCTATTTGTGTTTATCCTTCCGTTTAGTTTAAACTGAATTAGCTCATGATCACTCGAACCAGGGTTGTCCCCTACAACTATTTCTTCTATGAGGTCCTCACTACTCACAAAAACCAAATCTAAAATGGCATCCCCTCTTGTTGGTTCAGCAACTACTTGGTGAAGGAATCCATCAGCTATCACATCCAGGAAAATCTGAGCCTTTTCATTATTACTAGCACTTGTCCTCCATTCTATATCTGGGAAGTCACACAATTGCTATTAGTATTTACTTCATTAAAAACATTAAAAAGGTCTCTGTCCATATCCAAATCAGATCCTGGCAGTCTATATCACACCCCAAGCACTATCTCAAGGGAGACTCTAGTAGCTTTCTTCCCCAATGTGATTTTTGCTCAGACAGACTCTGTCTTATCCATTCCATCACTTCTTATTTCTTTACAGTCTACCTCATCAGTGATATACAGTGCTACTCCACCACCTTTGCCTTTATTTCTGTCTTTCCTAAACAGCATATATACCTTCAATACCTATACTCCAGTCATGACTACTATTCCACCATGTTTCTGTTATCCCAATAATGTCCTGTTTCTCTTCCTGCACCAGTAACTCTAGTTCCTCCATTTTGTTACCTAGGCTTCTCACATTGGTGTATAAAAATCTTAATTCTTGCTGTTTGGCTCTGCTCATATTCTTTACTCTATTAGGCCCAGACATTCTACCATCAGTATCACCTATTAGAATGGTATCTATACTATCCTTTCTGTGTATGTCCATTCTCCTACCCATGGCTGTATCTTTTCTTTCTTCATTTTCTTCCCTCTTAATGTTAAAATCTGGCATGGAGATTACCTGGACATCTCCCAACCATCTCCCCCCATTTCTAGTTTAAAGCTCTCTTAATCAGTTGTACCAGCCTCCATTCTAGAAGTCTATTTCCCTCCCTACTCAGGTGAAGTCCATCCAGAGAGAACAGTCCTCTGTCCAAGAATGCTTCCCAGTGGCCATACATCCCAAGCCCTCCTTATAGCACCACTGCCTGAGCCATCTGTTGATCGTCAGTTAAGTGCTGAAAAGCAGGGTCTTTGGACCATCGGGTGCCCTTTGGACACTAGTCTTTAGCACTCTTTGACATAGGTGCCAACTGGAGCACTCATGGGGGAAAGAAAAGTGGGTGCTCAGCACCCACCAGCAGCCCTGCCAATCAGCTCCTCCATCTCCCCCCCCCCCAGTGCCTCCCACCTGCTGGCGGGCCTCCTGTGGTGTGCAGGAGGCGCTGGGGCGCGGAGAGTAGGGTGACCAGACATCCTGATAAAATTGGGACCGTCCCAATATTTAGGTGTTTGTCCCGCATCCCAACCGATCTTTGGTTGGGACGCAATTTGTCCCGATATTTCGCTCCACCGGCAGCACTCGGTTTTTTTTTTTTAATTATTATTTTTTTGCTCCACTGGCGCCTCCGCCATGTGTCCCGATATTTTCTCCCTCTCATCTAGTCACCCTAGGGGAGAGGGCAGAACAGGGAAGGAAGGGGCTTGGCAGGGGTGGATCTGGGGCTGGAAGAGGTGGGGCAGGAGTGGGGATTCAGGGGAAGGGGTGGAGTGGGGGCAGGGCCTGGGGCAGAGTGGAGGTTAAGCACATCTGGGAAATCACAGTCAGTGCCTGTACTCTGTGATATTCCTACTTGCCACAGGGTCCTCTGCCTCTCCAGCTCTCACTGGCCAGCACAGCTTAGGAACACTGCAGGAGAGTGAGACTGAGTAGCGAAACACCCTGTTGAGTTTGCTAACTCAGCGGAGCAATGGAAACAAGGCACAGCCTCTGACCCTACTCAGTTCCTTAATGTTTCAGGTTAGCCCAGGTAAACAACTGAGAGTTCAGCAAGTTTAGTGCTTCAGCACTACTTTGAGCACTGAAGCACTAAATGGACTGAGGTGTAAATCTTTCACTGACAGCTCGGTTCATACAGGTCCTGTCAGCAGTGACAAACATTGTTTATATACATTTATCTGTAGAGCCATTTCCTCTAAAATCTACACTATATTTTGCACTAGTGTTTATAGAAATGCATGTGTAACCATAAAAAGTTCCACCGCTGAGTCTGAGGGGGGATGAAAATGTGAGATACTTTCTGGAAAATATTAAAAAGCGTCATTTAAAACATTTTGTAACTTCAAGCGTATTTATTTTTATCTGCTTAAAATTAAAGGAAGAAAACATTTTGCCACGACATTAAGTACAAAATCTTTGTAATGGAAAAGTGAATTCTATGAAAAGATGGGGGCTGAGGGGAAGAGTGAAAATAAGGCTTAGAACGGACGTGTGGTCACAGCTTTAACTGTGCAATATGAACGATACCCCCATGATATAAACATGATATAAAATGTTTAAAAATTTAAATACTTCCCTGCAGTGTTGTGAGCCCAATCACAAAAGCATTGTGTTAGTGCCTGAAAAGTGGGAAGGGAAACTGACTATAAACAAAGCGAAAAAGACCAGCTTAATTTCACAACTTGATCTGAATGAAATGTAAATGACTTGAAAGGTGAAAAGTAAATTAGATGTTTAAAATGCTTTTGGATTTTATTAATCTAAGATGATATGTAACATGTCAATTTTTTAAATAATGCTTTTGATTTTGGTAGTGCCTAATTTAATAGTAAATACAATCTTGGAAAATAAATGCACTGAAAAAGCTTCAGTGACATGTACATGCCATACATTGGTGTCCAATGCAATGACAACCAAGTGCTACTGGCTGAGACTCACCTGTCAGTGCAGGTTAATTTAGGTCAGACTAAAGCAGTGGCTCTCAAACGTTATTACTGATGACCCCTTTCACACAGCAAGCCTCTGAGTGCGACCCTCCCTTATAAAATAAAAACACTTTAAAATATATTTAACACCATTATAAATGCTGGAGGCAAAGTGGCATTTGGGGTGGAGGCTGACAGCACATGACCCCCCATGTAATAACCTCACGACCCCCTGAGGGGTCCTGACCCCCAGTTTAAGAACCCCTGGACTAAAGCAATGCAGGCTTCCTGAGCATGAGAGAGGACTAGCTATTCTGAATACAGACATACATCCTGCTGTTTAATTTGGTATTCTTCAGAGTGTCCAGTCATGAGCATGTTTGTGCTATTGGAATTCCAGCAGCTGTAACTGATACTGTAAGCCTGGCACTCTTCTATCTGGTCACAATAACAGAAGTTTTGGGATTTTGTTAACTTTAGAGCATCAGACAGAGTTCAAAGTATTGTTTTCTGAAAGGATAGCATGCCTTTTTTTGTATCTCAGTGCATTTGTGGATACACTGGGATACAATTTTAAACCTTTATTTCTATGGAAAAAGCCCACACATTTATTTATTTTAACAAATCTTGAAAAATATATTTTGACAGCTTGTCTCTAAGGTTTTTGCAGCGGTAAGTTTTTGACCTCCAACTAGTTTTCCTTAATCAACTCCTGAGCTGCACAGAATATGTATAATCTCACGGTGTAATAGCCAGGGACTGAAGGGAAAATGGAAAAAGGTCACATTTAAAACAAAAACCAATACAGAAACTGTCAGGAAAGAAGAATGAAATGCCTTCTGCAATATCTTTTATATTCCATATAGTTTACACTATATTATTTAGACCAGGTCATCTTTAATCCGTCCTTCACTTCCAAAAATTTAAATATACTTTTTGATGCAATTTTGGACTTGACTTCTTTTTTCACATCCAGAAGACCAGATTAACCCTTTGGAGGAAATATTCCCAAATCAGTAATAATGGCATTTCTGTTATTGTTAGTTCCAACCAGTTGTACATTTCCATAAAGTTTGGAAACCTGCAGTTAAATAATCAAAAAGTCACTTTAAATCAGAGATGGGCAAAATGAGGAGTGGTTTTAGTCTAAGATTTAAAAAAAAACTCATCCCTTTGTTTTGGGCTTTGCAATAATATAAAACCAGCCACAGTTTGAATGAGTGCCATCCTTTCAGGACCTCCACAATGTACGGGATTAGAGGAAAGAGGATTTTGGATAAATTGTTTTAGCCCTTCTGTAGCAGAGATTCTCAGAATTTGAAGCCAGAAAGTGAGGGGGAAGGATTTTATTATTGTTAAGGTGTTGTCTAGAGGGCTCATATTGTCAGGTGCTGCCTTGGAGCGTTGTTTCCTTTGACAAAGGAAG